>NC_085137.1:16943631-17251751 GCF_035046485.1 Aedes albopictus
GCCAGTCCGGAGACGGCGGGTTCGATTCGCGTTTCGGTCGGTAAATTTTTCTCGACTCCCTGGGCAAGAGTAACATTGTACTTGCCTCACAATATACAAATTCATGCAATGGCAGACAAAGAAAAGCCCTTCAATTAATAACTGTGGAAATGTTAAAAGAACACTAAGTTGAAGCGAGGCAGTGCGGACGTAGAGCCATAAAGAAGAAGAAGAAGAAGAAGATTTATGCATGAATATCAGCAAGGAATCTCTTCAAAAGTTCTTCCATGGAGTTTTTAAAAATTCCTTCAAAAATCCTGTAGATATTCTTTACGAAATTCTTCCAAAATCTCAAACTCTCCTTGAGAAATCAGTTCGGGATTATTTCAAGAAACTGCCTCTGCGATTCCAGTTAAAATATTTCCTGATATAGTGAATAGTGGAAGAATTTCTTGAAGATTTTTCAGGGAAATGTTTGACGATGTCTCTTATAAACATCTGGTGTCACAATCACACGACATGACGCGGAACAGGTAATAACATTTTTTTCTTACCAAAACGAAAAATAATATTAAAATAACCGGTCGTTAAGGTTTCGGGTTTGTTGTTACCGATCATCAGGACGATGTCCAACTGGTTACTAAATAAAACTAATACGGCTTAATACTTGGAACAATATACGTCAAACACGTTGGTAGGTAGGTCGTTTGATTTTTGTTTCATCAAGTGGAATAGTGTAGATGTTATTGGAGCTTCGTCTACAGTACATCGACTCCCATGAGTTGATGTGCGATACTTTCCACACACACACACACACACACACACACACACACACACACACACACACACACACACACACACACACACTTTTTCAGCTTAACGTGTTATTGCTGTAACTTTTTGAGATTCCTAGAAGAAATTCTTGAAAATTTTCTGGATAAAATTTCCTGAAGCAGTTCTTGATGTTATTTTTGGGAGAATACCTGAAGTTTTTACTTATTATACCTTCTTAAGGATCGACTTGTTAGAATATCAAAATGGCTGCCACAATGACCGACTTCGAACACAAATATCTTCGTAAACAAAACCAGCGCACATCATCTTCTTAATTGAAGCTTATTACAAGTAAGCATGAGCGAAATAAAAAAATACACTGTTGTTGGAAGCTTGCTTCTTGAGATTTGTGTATCTTAAGTTCTGATGCACTATTGGAGTGGGATTTCAAGACGTTTGTCCTCAATATCTAGAACAAAAAAAAATACGAGTAGCTTCTGGAAGAACTCTGAAAGTAATCCGTTGGAAAAATTGCTTATAATTTTTTTGAAAAGATTCCCGGAGAAATCCACAGTGTAGTTCCTGAAGGAATCTCTTTAAAAATGTATTTATAAATCCTTGGAGAAATTGCATACAACGGTTGTGATGAAATTCCTGAAGGTATTCCTCGATAAATTTCTGAAAGATTTCTGGAGTTTTTTCTGAAGGAATCCATGATAGACATCTTCGAGATCCCTCAAAAGAATTTCTCAGAAGACAGGTATAAATGTATTCTAAGCAATTCCTGAGGAACTTCTTGAAAAACTCCTAGAGGAATTTTCAGAAACATATCTTGGGAATTTTTTAAAGGAATTTCTAAAAAAAATGCCTGAGAGAATCGCGAAATATATTTATTTTTTTATTTTCTATGAGATGCACCAGTCTAGCGTCTAGGGCTAAAAATCTAAAAAATATAGACAAAAAAATTATATTTTCTTTCTTTCTCCAGGAATAAAGGCATTCCTCCAGGAGTTGCTTCTGGAAGTTTTCCGTCAGTGCCTTCTGATATCAATCCAGGAGTTCTTTCACAGGACTCTACAAAAGCTTCTTTTGGGATTCCTCCCTTTGGGAATTCTCTCTTCTGGGATTCCCCCAGGAGTTCTTTCTCAAATTCCCATACATCCCTCTGGAATTGTCCCTTAATTTTATTGCGGACTTCCGTATGACATTCTTTCATGAGAGTCTTATGATATTGCCACAGGAGTTGCCCGAGAAAGTTTTCCAACAATTGCTCAAGCTTTTTTTTTGTGAAGAATTCATCCGAAAATCCTTTAGAATTCCCTCTCATAGCTACTTCTGGGATTACATTTCACAAGAAATTAGGGGCGGAATAAAAAGGTACGAAATTGATTACACTCATTCGAAGAAATTTCTTTTGGAAATCCCAGCAAAAACTTCTGATGACATTTCAAAAGGCAATCTTTGAAAAAAAAACTCCAAGGGAACTGTTCATTAACCACGTAGACTAAAATTTTGGCCATCTCAAACTCCGCCTCCCCCCTCTCGTAAACTTTTCTCCATACAAAACATTGAAATTTGTACGGTGCATAGATTTTAGCCAGACCCCCTTCCCCCAAAAAGTCCACGTGGTCTATAATCGGTCTCAAGAGGGAACTACGAATGAAATTCTTTAAAAGAACTCCCAGATGAACCCTAGAAGAATTCCTGAGAGAGATTTTGAAGGAATCCCTAATAAACTCCTGGGAGAACCTCATAAGAAACTCCCGGAGGGATTCCAGAAGAAACTCTTTGAACTTTTTTTTTTGCCAGCAGTTCCTTCTAGATTTACTTCAGGAATCCTTTCTCTGATACTTCCAGGGATTCTTCCAGGAGCTCCTTCCGGAAGTTCTCTTCAGAATAACCCCTGGAGCATTTCTAAAAGTTCTAAAAAAAGTTTCATCCGGGATTCGTCTGGAGTTTTTTTTCCAAGCTGAAGCCAGGAGCTCCTTATAGATTTTCTTTTAAAATTCCTCTGAGAATTCCTCCTGGAATTCTTCCCGGGATTTCTCTATAAATTTCTACCGTTGTTTCTGCAGAAATTTATTCAAGGATCCTTGAAGAAGTTCTTCCCTGAGGAAGTTCTTTCCGAGTGGCAGTGCTTTTGTAAAAAAAATGCCTGCGTCTATTATCTGCATAGATTTTTATTCATGGACGCAAACAGTTTCAATCCTGGAGATGGAAGGTAATAACTCTACTGCACATCCAACGACCCATTCCGAAGATGCCTGGGCTTTCACGTACATGCTAAGGTCGTCTTCTCAAACAGTAAGCCCCACATTGATGCATACTAATATCAATTGGATATCTGAAATGCAATAACACTTTCTGAATTGAAAATTTGCATTTTTGGTTCTGGTGCGTATTTGGTATGGAAAATATTCCATATATAACTAACATGACATTTTTTTCAATTAGAAAGATCTCATCAAGTTTCTCATAGCTGCTGAAATATTGTTGTACTCTCATATCTCCAGCGTTACAGCAACGGCCGAAAAGTCCAAAACGTTCAAATGGGATTGATTTCTTTACCGCGTACACATAAAACGATATGGAGCGATCAAACGAACCAGCAGTTACTGGCATAGCACTTCCACTCGCGCATATTGAACAACACTTTCAAACCTAGAGTTTCCCAGTCATAACTACGCCGAAATTAGTAGAAATCATCTTCAACCCAACCAGCATGACTTGCTCCAAAGCCTGTTCGTACTAAGGGTAACAGAACACAATTGCTTCTTCTTTGCAACGCAAAAATACCAGATTCTAAATCGTTATGTAACTTGAGCTAGAGGTTAATAAAAAAAGGGGAAAAAATATGTCCAGACTCGAACAATGGACACCAGGAGTATTAACCACTCACCTTATAAGGTATATATACTGCACCAGAAGCTTTGTGAGAGATTTGCTGCTCAACACACTATAAAAGCTGCTAAAGTTACGCGTTACTTCATTGCGCCTCCTTTGTCACAAGTTAGGAAACTGTCAAAATGCAAAGACGCGCAAGTTTTCTACAACATATTTGGAACCTCTAGCATATCCATGAAGCTCCTGGAACGCTGCTGAAATCACCTGGAACCACTCAGAATCCCCTCGAAAACTCCTGTAACACCTGGACCACCCCTGAAACTTGAAAACCCCTGGAACGACCCTGTGACTCCGTGTGGCAGAAACACCTGTGAAACCCCTTCACACTTATTTTTTTCACTTGATTTTGGCAATTGTTCTACCGAGATTGGCTCCGTCGAGCGCTCAGCAAACTTGTTTTTCATCGAGATCTCAGAAATCGTGTTGAATGTTTACTGAGGTTCAGGAAATGTTTTGCCGAAATCTAACTAACAACCAGAGAGTAAAAAAATCGAAGATTGAAAGTGAAGATTGACATTCTCATTTTTTCATTCGTGTTTGGCCACATTCATTGTCAGCTGAATGCCTCTCTATTTTCATTCAATTCTCTGTCACGAATATTTTCTCGCACGTCGTAAAATGTCCCATTTCTGTTAACAGGCGCACAATCCAACTTAATGGATAAATAGAGAACATAATTAATATTCTAATTATTTGGAAAACACACGTTTTGCGATGATTGGAAGTATAATCGGGAGTTACGGTCCAGTTTTATTTCTCAGTGAAAATTGTCAGTGACAGAAAAATGAATGAATAGGTGAAAAAATTCATTCACCAAAATGAATTTTATTTTGATCCCTCAGTTGAGAATTTTCAAAATTCACGTTGAATTTCACTCATTGAAAATGAAAATTTTAAACTCTGCTAACAACACGGCGGAGCTGATGTTTGGCGAGCGAAATCATGACCTAATCAGCAAGAGTCGTAAATTTATCCTACACGCTGAGAAAAAGTTACTCTAAAATGAGTAAGATTCACACAAAACTGAGCTAAGCTGGAACAGCTCAAAAAATGAGTAAATTGCATTTCCAGCGATAGCGCTGGCCCAAGTGCAAAAATCCAACTGGTTTAAGCCGTATAATATTCTTCGCCTCATCAAGAATATTATACGGCTTAAACTGATGAGATTTTCGCACTTGGGCTAGCGCTATCGCTGGAAAAAAAATTTACTCAATTTTGAGTTGTCCCACTTTAGCTCCAAAATGAGTGAATTTTCTGACCGTGTACGAGCACCTACGTATAGTGCACTAGTTGGTTCAAGGTTATTCTCCTAGGTGCTGCTAGTAAGCCATAAAATTTCTGAAATTCTGTATTTCGATAATCAGACTACATAGAAAAATGTTGTCTTCGGTGAGGTCAATCAGGACATCACAAGCTATCTGGTAGTGAGCTAGTTGGTTTATCAGAAAAGTAGATCAGTACATCAAGGGCTAACGGATAGTTAACTAATTCATTCCAGGTTTATCTGTTAGGTGGCGTTAGTGAGCCCTACAATTTCTGAACTTCTGTATTTCGAGAATCCAACTAGGGTATGTGTGCCATCAGTAATCTCACGCTCCCATGTCCATCCTATTCGAAAACAAGCGATTTGTTTTCATGGGTGCTCACTTCTAATAAAAAAATTCAAAAATAAGAAACAAAGCAAACAGCGCTTCAATCCTTTGTTTTTCGTAGGATGAAAATGGGAACCACATGCTCAATAAGGGAACCAATACCCTACATTGAAGAATTTCGTCGTCGGCAGAGTTGATCAGTACATCATGGGCTAACAGATAGTGAACAAGTTGGTTCTAGGTTTATCCGGTAGGTGGAGCAAGTAAGCTCTGAAAATTCCGAACTTATGTATTTAGAGAATCTGACTACATAGAAAATTTTTGACTTCGACAAGGTCGATCAGGACATCAAGAGCTACCTGATAGTGAACTAGTTGATTGTAGGTTTGTCCGCTAGGTGGCGCAAGTGGGCTCTAAAAATTCTGAACTAATATTGGTAAAGTAGTTTTTACAATAAAATAAAACTGCATGGCTACTGATTGATAACAAAACCAGCTAGGTATCAAACAGCCGTCTTATTTCATATAAACTATTCATATAATTTACAACTAAATACAATGTTGAACAAAATATAGTATAGTATAATTAGTTATCAACTTGAACTCAATGATAACGTAATTTTCGATAACGTGCTATGTGCTATCAATTTGTTATCTTTACTCGGGTTCATTGTTACTCTCATCTCAAAGACATTCGTTTGGGTCGACCGTGCCTCTGGAGCCGACCTATTGATGCAAAATATATGTATAAGGATAAATTGAACGTAATTTGACCAACTAGCGCCTAGCAATTTGGCTAGATACCAGAAGACTTGAATGCCCAATGGTCTATTCACAGATTAGTAAGTTTTGCTAATACCGTGGAAAATGAAGCATGTTGCATCGTCTTCCATTCTCCTCTCTTTTTCGTGCTCGTTCAGGAGAGTTGTTGTCCTATGATGAACTGGTTGGTTTTAGGTTAGCCCGTTAGGCGGTTTCAATGATTCATAGTGCTGCCGAGGTAGAATTTTACTGGAGTTCTTTGAGCAGATGGAGCACCTAAAACACTTAAAACTCTTCAGTCACTTGACAATAATAATGATCGGTTTCGGTTCAACCCGGATCTAGTTTCCTCTTATTACAAATTCTAGCAAACTTACTGTGATTAACTAGTGATCGATGCACTTGATACTATCGCTACTTCCTACTCGTTTGATTTGTATTACCTACAGTGAAGCTAATAGCATATGACTACTCTCATTGTTGGCGTGAGGGTAAAATGGCTAAATTTCGCCGCAACAGATAGCAATTTTGAACTTGTGTATCTCCAGAATAGAACTACATAAACGACTCAGGTCCATATAACCACAGCTGTAAATTACGTGAGCCGTGAAATACGATCACGCATCAATAGCGGAAATCGTTTCTACTGTGAGCTACGGAAGAAGCTGAGAGAGATGATAATGAGATGTGCAGAACGCTAATAAGGTGACCCTTCATAAAATAAAACATAAACCATGCTCAAAGAACAATTGCAAACATTTGGAGTTTTCGAATGACGATAATCTTTGGCGCTGTACAAGATAACGGTGTGTGGCGGCAGAGGGCGAGCCACGTGCTCGTTACGCTCTGCGGTTGCCAAAGCCAGAAGCATACGATTGGCAGGATATACTACTAGTATGCTGAATATCAACCCATTATATATAGAAATTATTAGAATGATGCATATTGGAATGCCTAAAACTGTTGAAAATTATCCATTGATAAACTACTGGTAGATTTTTTTTAGTTATTACTAATGTAAATCCTTTCTGGAACATTTCAAACAGTAAATTCTTTTATTAACTGAATATCAACTATTCTTTGCATCATGATCAGTCATCTAAAATAGATTTACATAGCTCATAGAAATAAAGTAGCTGCACAAAAAAATACATATTTTTTTCAACGTTTCACGCGCATATGCCCCACTGTGTATTATAACGAAAATTTCACCGTAGATTTCCGTTTAAATGACTACAATAACTTTTTTTTATGGGGTTGAGGTGCTCCAGAAAAAATCAGACACCTACTGAGATTGTGGCATAATTTGTGCGTTAATTGGGTTAATATAGATAATCATTGAAAACTCATTACTACCGAAGCTTCACAGGTAAAAGTTAGGGTTGGCTATGAACGTTAAATATGAGGATAAAATGTAATGGATGAAACACAAGATAGAAATGGTAATTTTGGAGATGAACCAATAAAGATTCTCTTCTGTTGGTTCTCTGTGCAATTCTGCTAGCTCTGGCCAATCATGGAGTAGCAACTACAAAGTGTACGGTCATCAATGCTCATGCTCATGCTAATATAGCTAATTATAATAATGATAATTTGAACCAATTGTCATTATGAACTTTTCCAAGGACTTGTGTGATTTACTAGGGTATTGGTTCCCTTATTATGCATGTGGCTCCCATTTTCATCCTATGAAAAACAAATGATTGAAGCGCTGTTTGTTTTATTTCTTATTTTTGTATTTTTTGTTAGGAGTGAGCACCCATGAAAACGAAAAGAACGGAATCAATCGGTGCCGCAATCGCTTGTTTTCAAATAAGATGAATATGGGAGCGTGAGATTACTGATGGCACACATACCCTATATAAAATCCCAAAGTTATTAGTAATCCTACGCTCTCAAATTCATCCTACTCGGAAACAAATCAATTGCAGAACCAATTGATTATGTTGTTTTTGTTATGATACAGTGTATCAAACAATTGTCCGTACAGCAATTTTTTTGTCAAAATAATTTTTCATTCAAATGTTTATAACTTTTTTAAAAACGCGGAAAATTTGACCAATCATGAATCATATATTCAAGTTCCATTGATAAAATTTTGAGCGAGATCGAATAAGTTTTCTGAAAGTTATAGAACTTTTGGTAAAACTTATTATAGTTTTGAACACATTTTTAAAACATTATATCTCAGTATGTACTCGATGAATTTTTTCAATTTTTTTTTGTGTTACATCTTATATCTAAGGCTTTCGTATGCAGCTTTGTTTGGGGTTTTATATTCACTACGAAAAATATGAAAATTGTGCTGACGATGTTTAAAAATTTACCATATTTTGCACATATAATCTGCCAAACGTTTTCCACCAATAAAAGTGCATTAACTGAACGAAAAATCCATAGGACCTACTCTTGATATGTAGTTTAGTAGGTCCTGTATAAAAATATTACATTAAGAGAGTTTAAAAAAGTTGAAAACACTTGGCATTTTTATTGATCAAAATATGATAAATTTCCAAATGACACTCTGAACATATACACCGTGTCCAATAAGTTCTCATACAAAATCAAATTCAATTCATTTCACAACTGTAATTAGGATTTTCAAAGTAAATTTGTTTATTGAAAGACCAACTAACATACACCAAATACAGCATATGTTTCGGAACTAACTGTCCTTTATCCTTCTCTGCTGATCGCTTATGTGTCGTAAGTCCATTTCAGCAGGCACGCACGCCATTTCATTGATGTTTCGTCGTATTTTAACGAGTAATGGGTTTAAGTTGAATCAAATTAGGTTCCTGTCCTCCCCATTGCTAGTAGCAACTGTGACCAGAAGAGAAAAAATATGAGACCCTGTATTGGTAAAGTACGAAGCCGTTTTATTTTGTACAAAATAAACCGTAAATTAAACAAAAATGTCCATTTACCTGTTTCAATGAGATTTGTTGTGTTAAAGAAGCATGGGTGCATCTTATCTGGTTGATTCACACCATTATCACTTACAAAACATGCTTGTATTCATATTGTGGTGAATTTTGTCCAAAATTTACGTTTTATGATGTTTACCTTTGATATAACAATTATTTTCATGAAAATCAGCCCAAGTTGGGCTTACTTGCAAATTTCTTACTATATCATCACTAAAACTGTATTTTTTTTAGCCTTAGTATATCCATTTGGTACATAGCTTGGGATACAAGCTCGAAATGTATCCTTATGGACTCTATTTCGCTACCGTAGAATGAAAAAAAAATCGGATATTTTTCTTGCGTGCCGGAGAAAACGGATTTCAGAAAACGGAAGTGTACTGCTCGGCTTATAAAAACAAATAGAAAATAAAACTATTCTTAACCGTATGCTTTATTTAATCAGTATTATGTGGCCTTTCAGTACATGTATTCATTTTGAAAATATGAATCACACATGTAAAATAAAATGATATTTTCTGAATTTGTGTTTTGTATGAGAACTTATTGGACACGGTGTACAGATTTTTCATATTTTTTGTAGTGAATATAATACCTTAAACGAAGCTGCATATGAAAGCCTTAGGTATAAGCAGTAACATGAAAAAAATGAATAAGTTTCATCAAGTACATATTGAAATATAATGTTTTAAAAAATGTGTATAAAAATCTTATAAGTTTTACTAAAAGTTCTATAACTATCAGAAAACTTATTAGATCTCGCTCAAAATTTCACCAATGGAGATTTAATATATGGGTTATAATTGGTCAAAATTTGAGCGTTTTTGATTGACGTATAAAAAAAGTTATAAACATTTAAATGAAAAATTATTTTGACCAAAAAATTGCTGTACGGACAATTGTTTGATACACTGTACGTAATAAAAAATAAATAAATAAATATTTAAAACAAAACAAACAACGATTCCATCCGTTGGTTTGAGTAGGATGACATCGGAACCACTACGCTTATTTAATAAGAGAACTGATACCAGCGGCATCATGGTCGCGATTTTTTCCGCAGTCAAGTTCGCAGATTATGAACAATCCTTTGTACCCACTAACGTAATTTATTATTGGTCCTTTGCTGTCTGCTCGGTGTAACACGCTAAATATAATTATCACAAAATGCAATTTACACGGAAAAAAATACACGGTAATCAATATTATTGGGTTCCGTACTGGACACACAAAATTTAAAGGTTTTCTTTGGTACATCGAGGTCTTGAAATTAGTCTATGCTGATACTCTTATAGTTTAGCTGCCAAACTTTGACGAATCTCAGCATTTCTTGAATACAGAAGACGCGAAAAAAATAAAAGATGAACCCAAGCCGGTTCTGTCGCGTTCTGATCACGTTGTTAATTTTCCCATTCTTTAACTCGAGTACCGTGCATTATAAATAGCGGCTGCTTGTTTGCACATCATACCGAATTACGCTAATCGTACGATGATGAGCCATGAGTGATGAAAGGGCGCACAAGATAGGTGCCTATTTTTAATGCGCCGCGCTTTTCCCTTTCACCCGGTTTCAAGAAAGAAACCAAACCCCAGTTCGGTGAAAAGCGGAAAAAATGGGGTCGAGAATTTATCACAGGAATAAAAGTTTTCCGCCCCACACCCAACTCGAGACGCATTCCGTCATTCGTTAGCGAGCGCGCGAGTCTTAACGAGTTTAGAGCGCGTTTTCTGGAATGATACATTTGTAGATTTGCACCGACAACGTCGCTGTTGGCTGGCTGGAAATTTCCCCGGGACAGGAAAATTCCAAAACTTGACTCGATGCTCGACGCGAATAATTGATGCATCGTTCAGCTGCTGCCTGTGGGGAAAACGGTGGCATGAGCAAGATGGTCACCCTATCTCGCTCCATAAATTGTGTTATGATGCGCGCCACATGAGTAATGTTTTCGCCGGATTCGTCGGTGAAGGGAAAACTTTTAAGTCGAGAATAAATTTTCCTAGCAGCTAGCAGCCAGCAGCGGTGTGTCACGTCACGCGTACCTATAGAAACGGAGAGCCGGTTGAGCGCGCACAAACATCCTTCAAATTTCCCCGCAGAGCACTCTCGCGCCGGTAGACGCACAGCAGTCAGTTGGAGTTCAGACAGTTAGCATTAGTGTGCCCCAGGGACGACGGAGTGAGACGTTACTTGGCTTAAGCTTGAGGAAAAAGTTGTTTGCGTTTGTTTTTTTTTTCGGTTTGGACGGCTCATTTGTTCCTGGTTTGACATGAGTCATGATAGAGTGTTACTGGATAGTTTGTAGGAGAAATGTGCAAATTCTTAATCTTCCAGATTCTACCATTCTATCTTTATGTCTTACTATTTTTCTATCTTATTTCTACCCTATTTTACGTTTTCCAAATCATATCTTTCTATACCTTTTTATATCCTTTGTTTTGCATACATTCTACATAGTTTATTTCTTCTATCTTGTTTTCACTACCATATTCCAGTTTTATTTCTATATCTTCTATCTCCAATTTCTTCGTAAGATTTCAATCACGATGATAATTATATCCTTAAGCAATTTCAATTCAACACCACTTCCGCTAAGTTTCAACACCTCCACCTCTTGCTTTACCAATCGAAAACGAATCGATCCAATGGAGGTGAAACCCAAACCACTAACCCAACTAAAGGAATTGATGAAAACCAATCCGGATGTCGGTATGCAACTAATTTCAACCACAACTATTTTTCGTTTCCTCACCTGCTGCTGTCCCACCTGCTGTTTGAAATTGCATCTCAAAAGAAGAAGAAACGCCAATACTCTTCCAACTCGTCCTCAGAACTTTTAGCATAGCTACAGCCATAGGGTAAGGTAAGATGACACAGAGTCGTAAACAAACAAACAACACTGCGGCGAGACGAATACTTACTCTTCGGCACCGCAGCCTTGGCCACTTTCCACAGCGGAGAGAGTGAATCCATACACATCAATAAAATGCCGAGTTTCATAATATGGTGAGGAAACGAGGCGACGAGGTCGGCAGATCAACCCAAGCGAATACGAGGAGGCTTGTCCGCTGAATCCCGGTGGAGAATGTTTTACAGTTGATACTCGGGACGTTGGGAATAAAGGGTACGTTGATGTTGGAAAACAACATTTGAATTTTCTTAGATGTTGTTTCTTTTACTTTGTTTGATAGTTTTTCTACAGTTACTTTTCCATTAGATTGCAGCTAAAATTTCTTTAGTAATTGATGTAGATTTTTTCTAGGCAGTATTTCTGCTTATTAGTCAAACAAATTAAGTAAGGGATACTTTTGAAACCAAAAATCTTAGGTACCATATTAAAATTAATTGGTGAGTGTGTTCCATGTCATTCCTTTAATTTATTCAGTATTATATTACAATAAAACTTTTTCAACAGTATTAAGTCTTAATACTTGGTTCGTGGCTGCAGTCTTTCATGCTTTGCCACGTCTTATACTTGCCACAACAAATTTCACAAAGATTTTCTTTGTGGCCGTGCGGTTAGCGCCGCCAGTTGTCTGAGTGTTTCTGTGGTGTTCGTTGTCTAGCTTATTTTTCAAAAGTTGTTGAAACGTGGAATTCGTGAGATCTTCTGGATTCAAATGATTTATAAAGAGAACCTCTGAGTTTGAACCGAAAATATTGAGATTTGGAGGTGGCGTAATCGCCTCAAATTTGAATTTTTGAGTAATAAAAAGGTGTTTTCACTTCAAGCGCTATAACTTTCTCAATTTTCTGCCGACTTCTAGTCTTTTTTATGAATTTCTCACAAATTAAATTTCTAATAAACTCGTAGAGCTACTCGAAGAATTAAACTTTATAATGAAGTCACGCAAAATGGGAATTTTAAAGATTTAATTTATTTTTTTCTTGTGGAGCGGACCTGGTGTGGTGGTTAGAACACAAGACTATCACGCCGAGGACCTGGGATCGAATCCCACTCCCGACATACTCACAAAATGTGGGTTCTTCCTTCGGAAGGGAAGTAAAGTGTGGGTCCCGAGATGAACTAGCCTAGGGTTAAAAATCTCGTTAATACAGACAAAAAAAAAAATTTTTTTTTCTTATTTTTAAAGATTTTCTTACTTTAGCGTCCGATAACTTTTTAACCGTTTGACCTATTTCATTTTTTAAGCTTGCTTTTGTAGGTTTTTTTTTTGTTGCCTCAGAATGCTGTGAATAAACTGTACCTTTTAAACATCATTTCAAAATGAATAAATACCAAAAACCGTTCAAAAACACGTATTTTATTAGACAAATCAAAATTTTGGCAAAATTATAATCGTTTCCATGCTTATCTTCGGGCAAAAAGTGAAAAAAATATTCAAAATAATTATATTTAGACTTAAACTCTCGCCTTAAACTTCAATTTTTGGATTGTTCTGAACCAAAAAATATTTTCATGTTCTAAATGCGAGGAAAAAATTGAAAAAAAATCCTCCACTGTGTTCTTTATCCCTAAATATGATGCTAAGTATCTGGTTTGGAGTAAAAAATTGCAAATATTCGTCAAAAACTCCAATTTTGCATGAAAAAAAAACAAGTTTTAGGGCATGTTTGGGCAGTTTATGGTGAAAAGTATCATAAAAATGACTACGAATAGTTTGTTTGAGACAATGATAGGCAACTGAAATATCTACAAAAGCAAGCTGAAAAATTTGAAATTGGTCAAACGGTTGAAAAGTTATCGGACTCTCAAGTTAAAAAAAAATGTTAAAGAAGAAAAAATGTAAATCTGATCCTTAAAAACTCATATTTTGAGTGACTTTGGAAAAAATTATGTTCTACACGTTTTTGAAATTTAATTTGTAAGATATTCATATTGAAAGATTGAAAATCGGTTGAAAATTGAAAAAGTTTTGGCCCTCGAAGTGAAAACACCTTTTTATTACTAAAAAAATCAACTTTGAGGCGATTGCGCCACCTCTGAATCTCAATATTTTTGGCTCAAACTCAGAGGTTTTTCTATTTATGCCATTTGAATCCAGAAAAGCTTACGAATCCCAGGTTTCAACAACTTTTGAAAAATAAGTCGCAGCCTACTGTCAGGCTCTGGCTGAAGACGGTGGTGTACAAGTTCCTTCAAAAATTCGATTCAATGAAATCTTCCAGATTGCTTTATGAAATTTAGGATTACTTCAGAAGCTTCACAGAGATTTATTTTAAAACATTCTGCACAGATTGTTTTGACAAATCTCCCATGAATTTGTGCACAAATCCTTTCAGAAGCCCTGTGAAATTTGTCCAAGGACTACTTCAGAAATTCCGTTAAATTTGGATTCAGCATTTTCTTCTGGGATTTAATTAATAAAGAAGATTCCTTCAGAAATTCATACGGACATAACCCAGAAAATCTACCTTTTTTTTCTCAGAAATTCCTAAAATATAGACTACTTAAGAGTTTTTTTTTCAGGGATTCTATCAAAAAGTCTTCCAGGAATTTATTCAGGAATTTAAAAAATCTTCCTGAAAATCATTCGGGAAATTTCTTCAGTGATTTCTATAGAAATTCCTCCAGGGATTCTTTCAAAAACTCTTCAAATTTTTCCATCAGAAAATATTCGAGCAATTCTTTTGAAAATTCATTCACACATTTCTCCAGAAACTACTACATAGTTTTCTCTAAAGATTTCTTCACATTTTTTAAGGATTCCCCTTTTCCCACTCATGATCATCATGCATTTTTTTTTCTGATACACCTCCAGGGATTATTTGTAGTAGACTTTAATGTATTACCAAGTAAATTATGTCAACTCTTTAAACGAGCCTACACGTACGTACGTTAAATTCAAATAAAAAGAAAAGAAAATTCAAAAATTTCTCTAGCGATTCCTTCAGCAATTTCTTAAAAAAAATTGCTTGCAAAACTTTTAGTGAGTTAATCATGGATTCCTTAAAAAATTTCTGAGTTTTTTTTTTTCAGGAAATCTTCTAGGCAAATTCTTTCAGACATCGTTCAAGAAATTTCTTCATAAATACTTCGCAAATTTAGAAATTGCTCGAAGGATTTGTTTTAAAATTCTTCAAAAAAAACTTCTGGGAATTCTTTCAGAATTTTTGTTTCTTTATCTTCAGAAATACTTGAATTTTGTTTTTTGTTTCAATGTTCAATGAAAACCTCCTGATATTCCTGCAGAGATTTTTACAGAAGTTATGTGAGAATCCCTGCAAACTTTTCCCAGAAATTTCTCCCGACCATCTTCCAAAGATACATCTAGGAATATCTCTGGGAATTTCTCCACGGGCTCCTCCATGCATTCTTTAAGAAAATCTTGCAAGAATTTTGTTAAAGGATTTCTTTAAGAAATCTTCTAAAATTATCAAAACCCCTGGGAGTTTCCCATATAAGTTCTTCGGGTATTCCCCCAGGAATTTATTTAGAAAATCATCCTTTGAGTACCACAGGAGTTTTCCTTGGAATTCTTCAGACATTCCTCCAGATATTTCAATACAAATTTGACTAGAGATTTTTTCAGAAATTCTTTCTGGAATTTATTCAGAAAATGCTTCAAAAGTTAAAGTAATTTTTTTACCTGTATTAACGGTTTCAGGGGTGTTTTAGACGATTGCAGGAAATGTAAAGGTATATCAGGGGTATTCAAGCGTTCCAAGGTTATGATAGACATTCCTAGGCTTTTCTATGGGGTTTCAGGGACATTCCAGGGAATATATCACTTGAAGCCGAACTTAAAATTCTCTGTAAACCTCCTGAAACTTCCTTGAAAACCCATTTAATCCCCTTTGGGTCCCATGGAAACTCCTCAGGAACTCTACTGAAATTCCCAGAAGAGCCTTAGACTTCTCTGAAACTGAACTCGCTTGAAAATTTCAAGAAACCACCGGAAACCCCCCGAGAACTCCTCCGAAACCATTCTGAAACTTCCATGTAACCTAAAAATGAAAATATCACAAATTTGTAACAGCTTATTTGAAAATTTCGACTACCAGAATGAATCGTCCAACAATCAGCGAGAATCGATCAACCTTAGGATGAGCTAGCTTATGGAAATGTTTCACGTATGAGTTCTAGACTTCCGTTCTGTTTTCTCTTAGACGATGGAATCTAAGGAACTTAAAACTCTATTGGAATTCTTGGGAGTTTCTTAAGATAAAAAAATGTATAAGAATCTCTGGAGAAATTCCTTCAGAAATTTACAATGGAAATTTATGGAAATGTTTCTGAAGGAATCCCTCAAAACAGCGAACTATGGAAACCTTTGAAAAAATCTAAGCAGACATTTCTTAATGGAATATCTGAAGGAATCTAATAAGGAATTTCTTAAATCCTTGGAAGGATTTTTGAAGGGGTCGCTGGAGGAGTTTCAGATATTTAGAAGATTTTTATGAAGGGATGCTTGGGTAATTTCTTAAACTATTAGTGGTAGATTTTCTGGTAATCCCTGATGTAATTCATTTAACGATTTCTACTGCAATCCTCAGAGAAGTTGCTAAGCAATCTCTAGTAGAGTTTAGGAAGGAAACAATGGAGAGGAACTTTTGAATTTCAGAAAGAACCGTTTGGGAATCGTGAATATCCGATTTTTTTAAAGATCTTCTTTCAAACTTTTACACAAATACGTCCAGAAGTTTCTTCAGAAATTTCTTTAGTTTTTTTCAGTAATTTCCCCAGTTTTTTTGTAGAAAATGTTTCGCAAATTCCTTGAAAACTTCTTCCGGTGAAATTTTCAAGGAATTTGCGAAACATTTTCTACAAAAATACTGGGGAAATTACTGAAAAAAACTAAAAAAAATTCTGAAGAAACTTCTGGACGTATATGTGTAAAAGTTTGTAACGGGCAGGACTGTTTTTTGGGTTTAAGGAATTCACGACCCTCACTTATGCGCCAGGTAACTAAAAGTTACCGTGAAGGTGCGGTTTATCAGTTTATATTTTTCCCGTTCCGGCTTGAGACCTCAGGGCGGGTTTGCAAATCATTAGTACTGAACCCAACAGACGGAGACCAAAATTCAAGAAAAAATCATAATCGCAATCGAAAGAAATAAACGGTTTATATAGCGTGTTTCTGATCCAACCTCCCACTACACAATTCGACGTTTCATTCAAGCATGCAGTTTAATTGAGGAACGTTTTGGAATTCTACATGTTTATTCCTAGCGAGGGGTTAGTATCGGTTTTCGCTTACTGTGTACGTCACTGTCTTCGACATGCAGCTGCAGTCAGGGCTTTCCTCGTTGCGCGCGTTTGTTGCATGATCCTGGTGGGTGATTCCTCTCCTCGAACCGTTGGCCGGTAAGCGTTCGTGGCCTATCGGCTGCTAGATGGCGTGCGGCCTCAGACAGCGGTGCGTTTGTGTCTGACGGCGGCGACAAGAATGCGCTCCGTCGCTGGACGGGCGGCGACGGTGGTTTGTTACGTGGCTAGGTGGACGGCGGCGGCGGTTTGCTCCGTCACTAAACGGACGGTGGCGGCGGTTTATCCGAGACCAGCCGGGCGGCGAGCTTTTGAGTTGGGCTCGGACCGCGAGGGTCGAAACGGACTCGATAATGGGACGTCTTTGGTCGACACGTGTAGGCCCGATCAGCTGATCGAGGGGTTTCCAGCCGGTGTTCACGCCCTAGAGTGGAACCTTCGTTTGAAGGTTTTATCTTCAAACGAATAGAACAGTTAATTTGTGCCCAAAACGATTCACTGTTTAATACCTTTCGAGATTTTCACTGTCGGCACACTGTAGGTTAGGTTGTCAACGTTGTCGGGTAATATCTTTCCTGCAATTATCCCGACCGTTTAATTTTACAATTTCTAGACAAATTGGTCATTCTACTAACCTCGACTGTTTAATTCCACTCTCTTCTATTTCTGCCTGTCTTCACTTTTCACCTACTTTTCTTCTATAACCTTTCTATCCACCTTTTTAACTACTCTGCTCTCTTGGCACGTTTTCACTGCTTCGCGGTTGGATTGGTTTTGGGTCCCACGCTATGCAAACGTAAAGGCTCTATTCTTTTGGAGCTCGTATTACACCCGAACGCGAGGCCATTCATCGGTAAGGCTCAACTTCGGAAGTTTTCTTCCGGGGGCAAACATTGCCTACATGTTCAATTTTGACACTCCCGTTGGGTCCCTAGTCGAAACGGAGCTTATATGACTGATATATTTTTTTAAGGGTCATGATCATCTTGGATGGGTGGGATGTTATTTTGTAACCTCGTTACACTACCCCCCACTAACGGAAAAAAAAATAAAGGAAGAAATTACTTTTTTTTTTTAATTACGGCTAATATGTTTTTCTTTTATATTTGCTTCAGGTATTTATTCTATTCAAGTTCATTGTATTCTTTAATCCAACTAAACATAATATATGTATTTTAATGGTGAATTCAAACTGTTTGGCCCATCTTACTCTCAATACTCCTCTACCTCCATACTCAATCTCCTGCTCCATTTCTTACACTCAATGATGTTTACCGCCTTCACTAAGGCGAAATCTCAAAACTACTAGTTCGCATTTATGCGCTTCGCCGAATAACAATTCAGCTATGATACCCTCCTTACACCGCCCTTGACTATCATCAAGAAAACAAAACATTCAACTACGTCAAGTAACCACTCAACAAATTCATTTAAATTAAACGTTTTTTTTTTTTACTTCGGAAACCTCCGAAAAATCTCAAATATTTTTTTTTCCGTGCTTTCCTATTTATATCGACCGCTTTATCGACTTTCCATTCGTAGCTGTCAACCGATGGACCAATCGCAGCCTGCTTCATGCAGACTTAAAAAAAAGCTCTAATATGACGTTTATCATTGTTTTTCTCAACTTTTTTCTTCTATATGACGAATCTTTTGCAACAACAATTCCGAAATGAAATCAAACCGGGCTATTTCATGGAAAAAAGCATTGCATTTAGATGGTAAGTAATGTGAATTCTAATGATTTGTGTATTCTTTCTACGTTTTAGGATGGCTTACAGTGCGTTTACCACCGAGAAGTGACATTATTGATGGTTTAAGATGTTTATTCAAGAATTCTGGCGAACGGTTCGTAAACAATCAAAAGTGACGGAATCTAACATGTGAATTGTGTTTTTAGCTAGTACTTAACTGTCCCTATTCTAATTTCAAGCACAGTACTCAATTTATCCTACTATTTACAATATGTACAAGTGTTTGTCTCATTCAACTTAACTTATACATCATCAATCAAAACGGAGTGATATAATCACCAGTGAGTAGTTAAAAGCCTAGATAGTGCTACGCGGTAAAACGATCTAAATGAAGTGAACCATTGACCGGTTCCAAGTGTTTGAACGTTTTACAACATTGTCGAAACCTCATATGCACCTGTTTTCTACATGTCAGTCTGATCATCGTCTGTGCCTGTGCAGACTCCCACTGATTTCCATCGTACACTCCCTTCTCTGCTTGACCACGCAAGCTCCGGGCCAAGGTGGTTAAGCTGACTGACATGCCAAGGCGGAAAATAGTTGCAAAGACGATTCTACATAGCTGTAATTCATTCAACAAAACCTGCCATTAATTAAGTTGATCAATCTGGCTGTTTTGGAGGAAAATTGTGGCGAAGTGAAGATTGCTCGTAGTGAAACATGTTTTTAGAGACAATCTCACCCGCACTGATAAATTGATACCAAAATTTGTGTTTTTCTGGATTGACTCCTTAGTTACTGTGCACTTTGACAACAGACATAGCTTAAACGTTTTATTTTATTTTCATTTCTTCTGTAGATCAGATGAATGAAACACACCTAATCTATTTCCATTCATGTCCTCCAAATCATAACATGAATTACCTATTCTCCCTATTACTCTAGCCGGGGCGTAAGTATCTGCTAATTTTGCTGAAAATTTCTTCTGTTTATTTGACAGGAAGAAATTTTTCTTCATGACAATTTCCCCAATATCGTATACTGGTGCATTTTGATTCGACCGTAAGTTATAGTGTTTCGCGTACCTGTTGTAGGCTTTTTTTAAATTTTCTTTCACTGCTTCAAACACCTGTTTAAGATTTTCATTGATCATTTTTGGATCGCAATCGGTATCGCTTCCACATTCACGAATTTGTCGGTATTCCTCGCCAGAGCTGATATAATTTCGACCGTGGTTGATGAAATACGGTGTAAAGTTGGTCGACTCGTGTACAGCCGTTCGAATGGACATGGCTACTTTGTGGATCTCCTTGTCCCATTCAGTATGGTCTCCTTGCAGGTGGGCTCGAATGGTTGCAACAATTACTCTGTTGACTCTTTCCGTCGGATTGTTGGAAGGATGGTAGTTCGCATTCCTCCAATGATTCACGTGATAGCGTTTCAATAATCGTTCAAAATCCTTGGATTTGAATTGAACTCCATTGTCCGAAATTATCACTTCGGGGACCCCAAATAATAGAAATATCATATTTTCCAGGAATGTAATCATTGGTCCTGTTTTTGCTTCTCTGAGTGGCTGGATAACGACGAACTTGGAAAACCAATCCGTTACGACGAGTAACACGGTGTTCCCGTTTTTTGACCGAGGGAACGGTCCAACAAAATCCACGGATATGACCTGCCAGGGTCGCGAGGCCAGTTTTTGTCGTCCCATGAGTGGTTGTCGATTCGTGCTCGGATGCTTGATGCACTTACACACCTCACAGCCTAAACAGTACTTCCGGACGTCATCCTGCATCTGAGGCCAATAGTAGCGCTCCTGTAGTTTCCGGAGGGTCTTGAACTGTCCGAAATGGGCCGTGTCGTGTGCTTCTTGAAGCAAATGAAGTCGTTCCTGTGTCTGGGGTAAGTATTTCCAATCGTAACATGAATCACCTAGCTTTGAAGATACGTACTTATAGATCCTGTCGTTTTCCACCTTAAATTCTTTGTATTTAGTTTTGTTACTTAGAATATTTTGTTTGAGGTGATCGTAGTCAATGTCTTTTATGGTGATAGCGTTAAGTGACCTAGATAGTGCATCAGCTGTTATGTTTAATGACCCTTTGCGATACTGTAAATTAAAATTATATTGCTGTAATTTCAGGGCCCATCGAATCAACCTCGCTGACCCACCTTCTGCGCTAATCTTGCTGAGCCAGATAAGGCTCTGAGCGTCAGTTATGACAGTAAATTTCGAGCCTTCTACAAAATGGCGGAATTTCTCGATTGCCATCAAGACGCCCAGGCACTCCTTTTCGGTGGGCGCATACTTCCTTTGTGACGCCGACAATTTCCTGGAGAAGAAGGCTATCGGCCGACGAATTCCATCCTGGACCTGTACTAGGACGGCTCCTACAGCTACGTCGGACGCATCCGATTCGATGGTGAACGGGAGCATAAAATCGGGATTCGCTAGCACTTTAGATGAGGTAAGTACCGATTTAATTTTAAGAAACGCTTCTTCCGCCTCTTGAGTCCAACACATCTTTCCCTTTCCTTTCTTTAATAGGTCCGTTATTGGCGCGGTTAAATCGCTGAATTTTTCCACGAATTGTTTGTAGAAACTGACCATTCCAATAAACCTTCTGACATCTTTTAGCGTTCGGGGTGTAGCATAGTCCAATATGGATTGTATTTTGGTGCTGTCAATCGCCAATCCTTTTTCCGAGAGTGTGTAGCCCAGATAACTGATTTGCTTTTGACAAAATTTAGATTTTTCTAAACTTATAGTCAAATTAGCATCCCTTAATCTCTCTGCCACGGTTTTTAGCAACCTAAAATGCTCCGCTAAACTCTTAGATGTTATAATAATATCGTCTAAATAGACATAGACATGTGGCTCGAGGTCAAAACCTAAAACTCGATTCATTAGTTTCGTTTGCGTGATAGGTGCGCCTTTCAGCCCAAATGGCATAACTTTGAATCTATAGAGATTCTTACCTGCTCTGAACGCTGTGTAATCTCTGCTTTTCTCGTCTAGGGGTATTTGCCAGTAGGCCTTAGACAGATCTATAACTGAGAAATACTTTGATTTCTCAATTCGTCCCAGGATGCCCATCATGTCTGGAAATGGATACGCTTCATTTTTTGTAACCTCGTTGATGCGCCTACAGTCCAGACATATACGCCATTCTCCCGACGCTTTTTTCACTGGTAGCAAAGGGTTGCACCATTCAGACTGCGACTCTTCAATGACATCCAATTCGATCATCCTTTGAATCTCTCTATCGATCTCCCTTTGTATGTGAGGTGAACATCTGTATTGTGGAGGCTTCTTCGGCGACGCGTTCGGTATTAGATCGATCTTATGAACCATGCGATTAGTTCGTCCCAGTTTCCCATTAGGATTAGAGAACATCCTAAGTATCTCTTCCAATGTTTTCCTTTCTTCTTTGGACAGTTCATGCTCCGTTGGGATGCTGCCTATATCCTCCTTCAACGGCGCTTCAATCGATGGTATTTCTAGACTATCATCATTCTCCGGTTGCTGGTCAAACAAAACTCGTGGTTCGGCTGTTTCAATAGTGAAAACTATCTTTTCCTGATCTTCGAAATAGGTCTCCACTAAGTTCAACGAATCCTCTGACTCTAAATTGGCAAGTTCCAATTGTTGAATCGATTCTTGTGTCACGATTACTGGGGCAATACTGAATGCTTTCCAAAAGTCCATTCCAAGTATTAGAGTCCTTGAAATCTGAGGTATGAGCAGTGTAGGAACCACGTTTGTGTTTCCCTGATACGTGTAAGGTATCATCACTACCCCTTCACAAGCATACGCGGTTTCATCTGCTGTTTTTATGCTAATATTAATTGGATGTACACGAAATTTATGCTTCTCAATAATTTCTCTTGAATTTATAATCGTCGCACTAGCTCCTGAATCAAGAAGTGCTGTTATTTTCGATCCTAAAATTTCGACGTTTATCTGCGGACATCTGTTAGGCCGTATGCTGATATGGTGAATGGTTAGAGTGCTATTTGAGTCCGTCCTCTCTACCTCTGTCTGGGGAGACTCCACCGAATTGACAGAAAGATTGCTCCCTATGATCTCTCTGCCGGTTCGTTTTTTTCCAGCTGGTTCTCAAACATGTGATTATTTGGACACTTTGACGTAATCGTGTTCATGTATCCACAAAAATGACAGAAAACTTTTTTTGATTTTTCACAACTCCTCCAAAAATGTCCGAACTGTCGACAATTCCAACAAAGAATATTATTTTGGTCTTCATTGACTACTTTCGGTATGGCACCTGTCTGGCGATGAATCGGCATCTCTTTCGGCTTCTCCACCATTTTCTTTGGTGCATGGCGGCTGATCGCGTTTAATTCGGCTTCCGCTTCCTCGCTCTCATAGAACTCCTCCTCTTCCACCTCCTCCACACAATTCACTTGCTGTTGCCTATTTCGGTTTACACTGGTGTAATTTTGGTACATAGACTTATCCAGTCCATGACATACCATCACTAGCTCATCGATGCGCTGAATGTTGTAGAAGGTAAGGAATGGTTTATACGAATTTCTCATGTTGGACATAAGAATTTCCAATTTTCTGCTCTCAGTCATTGGTTTTGTTAACTGTTGGGCTAACTTTTCATTAGCCCCTACGAAAGCATTGAACGTTTCGTTTGGATATTGACGTCGATCCAAAATTTGCCTTTCAATTACTCCGTCCTTATTAGGCTGTTCAAACCGCAAACGTAATTGGTACTTAAAATTTATCCAACTTGTGAATTTATGACAAAAGGTATAGTACCATTCTTCCGCTTCTGAGTTCTCTCTGAAAAGGAAATTTGCTTGGCTCAGTAGTTCTCCATCTGTTACGTTGTTGTTGCGAGCTAAAATTTCCACTCGATTGATGAATTGTGTTACCGTTGGTCCTCTCGAGTCTCCTCCAAAATTGATTCTCCATTTACTTATGGGTACTGTATGCCTATAACGTTGTTCCGCATAATGTCTATATGGTGACGGTGTACGTGGATCATCTACATTAGGTCCTTGCGAAGTTTCCGAATTTGCATATCTTCTCGGCCCCCAACTAGAGCTTCGCTCAACCATTGGTGGCACGTGTTGCTGTTGAATCGGCTGATTTTGTAGTCGCGGGTACTGTCCTGCCATCTGCCTCTCTACCCTTGGCGGCGAGGACGGCGGCGGTGGCAGCGGTGGTGAAAGTCGCCAATCGTTTTGCGTTTGGTTTATTGGTTGAATTACCCTCGTTTGATCCTCGATCGAATGGATATCGTTTGGTTGAATAGTGTTCCGCTGATTTGTATTCGTGTTCCTTGATGGTGGCGGGGCATTTGCAAGTAAATCTTGTACTTCTGCGGTTCGTTGGAGCTGTCTTGCTCTTGGCGGTGTTTGTGACCGATGTTGTGGCTGCTGAAGTTGTTGAACCGTTACTCTCAGTTGTGCCATCATCTCTGACATCTGCGTCGCTATAGTCTCCTGAATCATTCGGTTGATTTCTGTCTTCAATTCTTCCCCCAGCATTGCCGGACTATTCGTTCTTTCCTGCTGATTACGTAGATAGAGCCGATTCGCGATTGGACCCTGCTGTCCTTCTGCTCGTTGGTTACTTGGGACTGTTGTACTAGAAGCCCAGTCTTCAAAACTGGTTCGTTGTGTAATCGGTCCCGCTGCAATATCCAGTAGGTCTTGCTGCTCTTCTGTATCTCCGTTGTCTCCCGGCAATTCTGGAAAGTTCAACGTTGGATCCTGCTCCATTCTCTCGATTGACTCTTGCCTCCGATCACTAGAAAAGTGCAATCTCACGTTGGAGGGTGGAAAATTAGTTCGTCGATCTTCCGGGTTACCGTATCTGTCCAGAAGTCCCTCAACAGAAGCAATTAGTTCCGTTCTTACCCGTTGCTGCTCTCTGGTAATCGCGTTGATTCTATATATTCTGGCTCTGTAGTGACGTAATCTTGAAATGTGTTTCGGTTCAAGAGAACCAGTTTCCAAGGTATGCTGTAGGTCTTGCAATTTTTGTAATACGATTGGGTACTCTTGGTTGAGCGATTTTTTTGATACTAATTGTCTAGGTTTTTTGATTTCATTCAATAACGCTTTCTTTAATATTTGTCTCTTTTCTTGTAACGAACCATCCACCGGAAGATACCTCAATTTTAACTCGTAGTCAACTTCGTCACTTAACAAATCGTTTGGGTTAATAAAGTACACAAAACGATTTGTTGATTGGTTACTCATTTGATTAAATGATTGTTTTCTATTTTCAGGTAACGATGCCGACTGGCTTCTTGGAGATTCAACGTCTTTTCAACTGAATTCCAATTTTATTATTCTAATGTATTTAATTCAATTTTTCAAATAAACTTTGTATTATAACGAGAGCATTGCATAGAATACTTTGATTCCAGTTACTCAAACAAATCCAAAAATTCACCACTAAAATAACTCAAATTATTCTAAAATTACTTCTTCAACCCAAGTTCACTACTTATGTCTAAATCAAACTTCAAATTATACCTAAAATCAAATTCAAAAAAAAAAACTTTAACCTACTGTACAAAATTTTCGAATTCAAAATATCTTCCTTGACCTTAATTACCGTTAGTTGGGCGCCAAATGTAACGGGCAGGACTGTTTTTTGGGTTTAAGGAATTCACGACCCTCACTTATGCGCCAGGTAACTAAAAGTTACCGTGAAGGTGCGGTTTATCAGTTTATATTTTTCCCGTTCCGGCTTGAGACCTCAGGGCGGGTTTGCAAATCATTAGTACTGAACCCAACAGACGGAGACCAAAATTCAAGAAAAAATCATAATCGCAATCGAAAGAAATAAACGGTTTATATAGCGTGTTTCTGATCCAACCTCCCACTACACAATTCGACGTTTCATTCAAGCATGCAGTTTAATTGAGGAACGTTTTGGAATTCTACATGTTTATTCCTAGCGAGGGGTTAGTATCGGTTTTCGCTTACTGTGTACGTCACTGTCTTCGACATGCAGCTGCAGTCAGGGCTTTCCTCGTTGCGCGCGTTTGTTGCATGATCCTGGTGGGTGATTCCTCTCCTCGAACCGTTGGCCGGTAAGCGTTCGTGGCCTATCGGCTGCTAGATGGCGTGCGGCCTCAGACAGCGGTGCGTTTGTGTCTGACGGCGGCGACAAGAATGCGCTCCGTCGCTGGACGGGCGGCGACGGTGGTTTGTTACGTGGCTAGGTGGACGGCGGCGGCGGTTTGCTCCGTCACTAAACGGACGGTGGCGGCGGTTTATCCGAGACCAGCCGGGCGGCGAGCTTTTGAGTTGGGCTCGGACCGCGAGGGTCGAAACGGACTCGATAATGGGACGTCTTTGGTCGACACGTGTAGGCCCGATCAGCTGATCGAGGGGTTTCCAGCCGGTGTTCACGCCCTAGAGTGGAACCTTCGTTTGAAGGTTTTATCTTCAAACGAATAGAACAGTTAATTTGTGCCCAAAACGATTCACTGTTTAATACCTTTCGAGATTTTCACTGTCGGCACACTGTAGGTTAGGTTGTCAACGTTGTCGGGTAATATCTTTCCTGCAATTATCCCGACCGTTTAATTTTACAATTTCTAGACAAATTGGTCATTCTACTAACCTCGACTGTTTAATTCCACTCTCTTCTATTTCTGCCTGTCTTCACTTTTCACCTACTTTTCTTCTATAACCTTTCTATCCACCTTTTTAACTACTCTGCTCTCTTGGCACGTTTTCACTGCTTCGCGGTTGGATTGGTTTTGGGTCCCACGCTATGCAAACGTAAAGGCTCTATTCTTTTGGAGCTCGTATTACACCCGAACGCGAGGCCATTCATCGGTAAGGCTCAACTTCGGAAGTTTTCTTCCGGGGGCAAACATTGCCTACATGTTCAATTTTGACACTCCCGTTGGGTCCCTAGTCGAAACGGAGCTTATATGACTGATATATTTTTTTAAGGGTCATGATCATCTTGGATGGGTGGGATGTTATTTTGTAACCTCGTTACAAGTTTGTTCCGTGGTGAAATTTCAGATGAATTATTGGCAGGAAATTCCTCTCACAAAGAATTTTTACATGTATAGGGTTCAAAAAAAGAAAACTCACTCTCGTACAAAAGTTTAGGGTCACTGTCTCAAAGACCTGGTTATTTCACGATGTGGAATCAAAACATCTCCACTAATAGAGTATCGGGATGCTTCGTTGGCATAGTCCCCTCGTTCGACCTATCTTAACGTAAACCAAAAACTAAAAAAAAAACACGCATAACTGGAGATCGGAAAAGCTATTGTCGTCGCGGTTCAAACCCGAAGTTTCCCCACACCCGACAATCGAGTTTTCTAAAAATCCATACGTGAAACCTAACGTCGGACGAAGTGCGCTGGACAGCGGACCTGGCCCTCTATCCAGCGCTCTGTGCCCGACGTACGTCCGACACAAGGTTTAAGAGAAAAATAGATTTTCGCGTGTCAAAAATTCCGATTTTTAATTGCACTGCAATATGCGCCAAACAACTGTAACATTTCGTTTCAATTTTAGCACATTGGAGCATTAAAATTGAAAGCAATGGCACTTTGTTTAGTTTATGTAGACGCCATGATTCTTCAGCTTAGTGGGCAGTCTATAGTATAGTATGGACTCTATACACATGATCATGATTCTGGAACATTTTGAAATGACTTTTCGATAACTGAACATTTGATGCGACGGTCAAGGATGCTTTTTTGAACTTGTGTATTTATTTATTTGTTATCAGTCTGGTCAATGAAAACAACTCTTACTACGGATAACTGACCTAAAATGGCGTTAAACAAATTAAAAATAAATAAAAAAAAAAACAAAAATCACGATAAGTAATGTCAATAACTTATTTAAGATACCCAAAATCAACACCATTCACACAAAGTAATGATGACTTTTAATCAAAACCAATCATTCAACTTGTTTTTGTTGTTTTCTCGTGTAACACTACCTATTTCCAAAATAAGTAAATAAATTCACTACCATATGATAACACTTAAAAAATTTTTCCAATGACAATATCCACTAAAATTTCAAATCAAAAAACCAACCTCTACCAAAACTCTAATACACAGCAGCAAACTGCTATCGTCTGGTCAATGAAAACAACTCTTACTACAGATAACTGACCTAAAATGGCGTTAAACTAATTAAAAATATAACACAATAATTGGGTTGCGTAGTTTTCGTTACTAAATTAAGAAAGAACTGTAGTTTAAGTGATTTACATATTTATAGTTTTTGAAAATATAACTCCGAAAATGTAATTTGAGTAAAGTAAGATTGGTAAACAAACAGTGATAATACTTCAGCAGAAATATTGAAAAAATGAGATAATAAGTGGTTCTAGAACTTGAAAAGCAATAGGCCAACGTTGTTTTCATTAATAGGCCAATTTTTGTACCGTAGACCAACGTTGCATACCATCACATCGAATATTTTCAACGTATTTAAGTAAGTTCTGGAATATTTATGTTAGTTTACTTCCAGTTGGTGAAACAAGCGTTGCCTAGAGTGCGTGATAGGGTCAGGAAGGGGCCAGATATGAAAATGCAACAAACCAATGCATGCGACCCATCAAACCACGGCATTTTCGATTATCTGATGAACAGTAAGCAGGAAAATAGTCTCAGACTACATCTGAACCGGTAGTGTTGCGGAACCGATTCCAGGTGTCCCACGGAAGTGGCCAAATAAAAAAAATGAACCAAACCCATGCATGCGACACATCAAATCGCTGCCTTTTCTATGACGTGATGAATGGTAAACAGGAAAATAGTCTCACTGAACCGGTAGCATTCCGGAACTACTTCCGGGTATCCCACCGGAAGTGGCCAAGTATGAAAGTGAACCAAGCTCATACATGCGAAACATCAAATCGTGGCCTTTTCAATAACCTAATTGTGCGGGTAGCAAGATAAATAGACTAAACCCACATTAGAAACTACTTGTACACCTGTCTCACGGAAAGTGGTCGAATGATAAAAAGAACCAAACCAATATTCGCGGCACATTAAATGACTTTTAAGATATCCTGATGAACGGTTAACAAGAAAAAAATATCTCAGATCGTAATTGGGAAAACTAGTAGTGTCCCGAAATCGGTTGCGGGTGTTCCTCCGGAAGTGGTCAGATGTAGAAGGAAACCGAACCCCATGCATGCAACACATCAAATCGCAGCTTTTTCGATAACCTGATGAACGGTTTTCAAAAAAAATCGCCTTAGATTACGTTAGAGGCCACCGGTAGTGCTCTGTTTCTCCTTATGATCTCCGCGAGGTGAATGCGACTGTTGATCGCTTGACGTCTGGGGAAAAAGTGAGTGATAGTCGAGTCGCACCAGCGAGAGTAGCGTTTAGCACGAAAACCGCACGAAAGCAAAACAAACACGGACAAGCACAGGGTCGAACTCATTATTCGTGTATTTCGAGTAAAATTATTGTGCTGATGTACAGTAGGGAGCCCGACTAAAAAGTAATAACACTCAATATACTCCCCACCCCCTTATTCGTCTAATGGCAAAACACATAATTTACTAATGGACCTCTTAATTTCACCCTTAGACGTATGCAGAGTCGCAACTCGGACATGACCATCCGGGCCAGGATGAACCTTGATTACTCGACCAGTAATCCACGTACACGAAGGAAGGTTGTCGTCTTTGATCAAGCATAGTTGACCAACCAGCAAATTTGGATGAACTGAAGCAAACTGTTTACTTCTCTGCTGCAGGTGATTCAAATATTCGTGTCTCCACCGCTTCCAGAACTGCTGAAGATTCTTCTGAACCTCTTCTAAGCGGGTTAGCCTGTGAGAAGATGTTTCGGCGATGTCCACATCAGGAAGTGCGATGATCGGTCCTCCAATGAGAAAATGCGCTGGAGTCAATGGAATGGGATCACGTGGATCAGCGGATATCGGGGAAATAGGCCTGGAGTTCAAGCATCCCTCGATTTGCTTCAGAAGCGTGAGCATTTCCTCGTATGTGGGAATTGAACATCCGAGGACTCTTTTCATATGTTGCTTTACACTCTTGATACCCGCTTCCCATATTCCTCCAAAATTTGGAGAGCGAGGCGGATTAAACTTTCAATCAATTTCCTCTGATGTGCAGAACTTTCGTATATCCGGTTCCACTTGTTGCTCAAAGGTGGCGGCAATAGCTTCGATCTCATTTTTGGAACCAACAAAGTTTGTGGCATTATCGCAATAAATAACGTTACATAATCCCCGCTGACTAGTGAACCTTCTCAATGCCGCTATGAATGAGGCACTCGAAAGGCTACTGACTAACTCTAAATGCACTGCTCGTGTCCGTAGGCAGATGAACAAAGCCACGTATACCTTCAAGGTCTTTTTGGTTCGAACAAAATTCTCCTTAATGGTGATAGGACCACCAAAATCCACTCCACACGTTTGAAATGGTCTCCCGGGAGTTACTCTGACACCTGGCATCTGCCCCATGATCTGATGCGTTGTCTTAGGATTGTTCCGGAAGCAAGTAATACATTTGTGGACAATCTTGCGAGTCAGACTTCTGCCATGGATTGGCCAATATTTCAACCTGAGCGCATACAACAGACCTTGTGGCCCAACATGTAAATTAGCGTGGTGATGCTGCACTGCTATTAACCAAGTCACGTTACATTTGTTCGGTAGGATGATAGAGTGCTGCTGGTTGTATTCTACTGTGGACGCCTGCAACCTACCACCTAGTCGAAGTATTCCGTCGTAATCCAAGAAAGGCTTCATCGTTATCAAGCTGCTGGAAGCGTTAACGGGCTTTCCCAAAGTTAATTGGTTGATTTCCTTCGAAAAATGTTGTTGCTGAACCATCCTTATCACATGATTGTGCGCTTGTTTTAACTCATCTAAAGTGAGGTGTCCAATGATCCGATCCACTTTATCGTTCAGGTAGTTTCGCTTGAATCGTAGACAGTATGCCATGACTCTTTGAAGTTTACCGAAGTTGGAGTATCGATCAAGCAAATCATAATTTCGGTAATCGGTCGCGTCGATCACCTCTTCGGATGGTGGTATCACATTTCCCGGAATGCCAGCTCCCGGAATGCCATTTCCCGGAGTGACATTTCCCGGAATGATGTTCGATCATTAGGGCTGAAGTATGTTAAGCCGAGGTACATCAGAACGAAAGTGTCAATAGGCCGAATATGTCATTATAGGTATTATGACTTTTGTGGTGAGTTGCGTGTTATCTTCTTGGCAGTTGAACTGGTAATGAATTCAATCATAATTCTCAGCAAACTTGATTAGCACAAAAATACCACATACCTATCCTTTTCTTTATAATTGAAAGAGCTTGGGTGGATTTTAATTCTATCGTGCCGTCATGGTTGTCCGTGAGGGAATTTGATTGGCATGTTCTCATTGGACCAACGATCCGGCTGTCCGTGAAGGACTTCGTTTGTCGTGCTCTCATCGGACCAACCAGCCGGTTGTCCGTGATAAATCGAAGATGTTTTAGTCGAAAGCCCTTAGACCTCCTCATCCACCATGGCAAAGTCCATACAAAAAAACAACAAATGCAACTAACCCATCATTTTGAAGCAAACTACCACAGCTTTACTAGGACGACCACTGGACAGCCTAATAGAATGGTATTATTATGAAACTGTATACACCTCGAAAGAACAGCCTATTTTTAAAAGAAGGAAAAATCTCTGATGGGAGAGTTAGTAGAGTGGCCGCCAATAGTACAGTATAGCAGCCGAGTTGAATTGTTTGATTATCATAAATGCATATACATACTACTATGACGAATTTCACGCCAACTCGACCAACGGTTGGCAGCATCCTCTCAGAATCGAACGAAACTTTGTGGGCATAAACAATAGGTCTTTCTAAGCAACTTTGCATATTTTGTTTTTCGAAATTTTTCAAGAGTAACATTTGAAGAGGGCCTAATTTTTTTTCATAGATTTTTTTCAAATCGATGTAACTCAAAAATGACAAGACCTACAAAAAAGTGTTGTATGGCGGACTATCGTGAAATTCCATGAAGTTTTTTAGAAAAATATCCAAAAAATACAAAATTAATTCCTACACTGAAAAATAAAGGTTTAAAAAATTTAAATCGATATTACAAAAAACCCTATGTTTTAAATCGATGATTTTTTTTTCTGGAGAAAGGTATTTCAATTACCTACATTTTCTCCAAACAATGTTGCTGTGACATATTTAAGGGAAAAAAGTTTTTCTAACAAAAACTTTTTTCATGTCTACATTGAGTGAATATTTTTCATCGTGTTTCGTGCCAACATGGCCATATATAGGTTCAGCAGCCTCTCATCAACCAATGAAACTTTATGGAAGTTCAAAAAATTGTTTAAGAAGCAACTTTGCATAATCTAATATTTGTCTAGACTAACATTTGAAAAGGGCGTATTGGAGTGACCCACACTTATATGAAAAACATAAAATTCGAAAAATGACAAGTCTTACCTCCTGTATCGATTGTTTTAGACTCCTAGGAGCTACGTTCAGCATTTGAGTGAAAACGAGTTAGTCTAAGGGGTGATACACAACGCAACAGATTCCCATTCCCGCCGGGTGGTAGGATCCAGCTTATTGGCCATCAGGTAGATAAGCATGGCATCCCATGACTTCACCGGCTGCTTGAGATTCTCGAGGCAGCGGAGATGCTTTCTTGCGGAATCGAATAAATTCCCCAGTCCAGCCGCCGACTCGACTTCGACCGACTTCAGTTCGAAAAGCTCGCTCGTATGGTTTTGAACCAGAAGTTTTGGGTTGTTGTATCGTCGTTCAATCATTTCATATGCGATGGAATAGTTGTCCTCAGTAGTCGGTAGGAAATCGATCAGTCCTAAGGCTGCGCCACGAAGAGAAAGCTTCAAATACTCGAACTTTTGTACCACGGCCAATGATGCTCGGTGGTGAATCAACGTGTTAAATTTGTCGAACCACTCCAACCAGTTTTCACCGTGACCCGAGAATACGGGAAGATCGATGGCGGGTAGCCTCACGCCATCCTTGTTGAGCGTACTACCCCCGGTCTCCTCTCGCGTTTTAGTTGCGATTGCTTTTTCGAAGGTAGTCAGCCCGTTGACATAGTATATTTCCACTTCTTCACGGCTGGATGTTTCATCGGGATTCCATTGTTCCAAGATGCTTTGTGCAACATTGTACACTTTGTAGCACTCCTTCAGCATATCACGCCGAGTTTCAAGAGCCATACGATCAGCTTGAAATTGGGTGATTAAGTTCATAATACCGTTTATTCTCGAAACGGCATGATTTCGTTGCACGGCGATGCGGTCGTAATCCGATTGCACCACATACACCACTGGACTTGCGGGACTGGAAGGTTCTCCTTCGATCTCGTCTCGTTGCTTCTCGTCGTCTGACATTTTGCATCTGTGAATAGGTAAACATGTAAAATTCCCTTGTATGAATCTTACGGTCTTCAACTTTAGGATTGTCTTTGAGTTTTAGACTCGAATAGCACACGACAATGACTACAGTCGTCATCATTTTCGACGATTTTCGGTTTGGTTTGAAATATAAAAGGAATGCACGCCATTTTGATAATCAGCAAACGGTAATATTTCCGTCCTCAAGTTTTGGACAAATTGTGCATCCTGATCGGCAATTTCTTTAGCTTCTAAATTTTTTGCCAACCCACATGTCAGCCTTTGTGTTAGATCGACCCATGCGTCGTATGAATTTGCTTCCACACATCTGCAAGTGTATTATATCTCTACCCTATCGACCCAAGCGTCGAAGGTTTATTTGACCAACATGAATATTGGCACAGAAACAATCCTTTCAAATCCGTATACTGATCAGCATGTCAGCCATTTTGGATTGTCGACCCATGCGCCGAAAGAAACACAAGTTTTTACTAACCCACATGTTAGCCTCATTGAATGGTAACCTAAATGTTGGCCATTTTGGTTTATCGACCTATGCGCCGCAAGAAACAAAAAATTTTGCTAACCCACATGTTAGCCACATTGAATGGTAACCACAATCCGCATACCGATCAACCTGTCAGCCATTTTGGTTTATCGACCCATGCGTCGAAAGTAACAAAAGTTTTTGCTAACCCACATGTCAGCCACATTGAATGTTGAATTCTTTCGGCCCTTGCGCCGAAATATAGCACTTTCAACTTATCTGAAAAGCTAAAATCAAGAATAAATGTAAATATTCAATAAATTACCTGAGGCCGACCCCCAATCCGGTTCGAAGGACCAGTGAAAATGTTTCTCCTTATGATCTCCGCGAGGTGAATGCGACTGTTGATCGCTTGACGTCTGGGGAAAAAGTGAGTGATGGTCGAGTCGCACCAGCGAGAGCAGCGTTTAGCACGAAAACCGCACGAAAGCAAAACAAACACGGACAAGCACAGGGTCGAACTCATTATTCGTGTATTTCGAGTAAAATTATTGTGCTGATGTACAGTAGGGAGCCCGACTAAAAAGTAATAACACTCAACATGCTCCACAACCGGTTCCGGGTGTCCCGCCTGGAATTGATCAAATGTAAAAATGAACCATGTATGTAAATGTTCCGGAACCGGTTTAGGGTGGCCTACCGAAAGTGGACCAATGTAGAAGTGAACCAAACCATGCTCGCGGTACATAAAATCGCTTTTTTGTCAGTAACCTGATGCATGGATAATAAGAGAATAGACACAGTCCACAGAAGTTACTACCGGTAGTTTGACCGGTAGTATTACTAGTTCCGGGTAATCTGATGACAGTTAGCATTAACATAAGCTCAGACCACACTACCAGTAGTGTTACGGAATCATTTTCGGGTGTCCCGTCGAAAGTGACCTAATATAAAGTATACCAAACTCATGCATGGGACACATCAAATCGTGACATTTCGATAAGCAAAAACACGGTTAGCATGAAAATGAAAATGCTTCAAAATTTAATGTTTATTGAAGTCTTGGAAAAAAATTATTAAAAAAAAAGAATTTTACACTGAGTGTGTGTCGTAGACTAAATCCATTACTCAATCGCATTACTCGAGAAAAAACTTTTATAAGGAGTCCAATCCGGAAAATCACCTGATGCGGAAGAAAGAGAGAGTACCATTTTGCTAGAAATTCTAGTTCGAGCAGGGTGTAATTGTGCAAAGAGCATCGATCAAATAGTACAGGAACGTGGTTTGTGTCCTTGTTTTGCATGAACATTGTTACTATAGTGCCCCACACAATGCATACGTTTGCGTGTGCGTGACAGTAGTTTGACACATTTCCCATAGGAAAACTGTCAAAAAAACGCAAACCTCGACGGAACGGACGCTATGTGTTCCAGGCTTATGTTTTCAATTCGGATAACATAACTCAACGCTTCATAGACCTCTCCCAATAATGTGTTGGAAAAAATTTAGGGAGCGATTTGTTGAACCTTCTCCTACTTTTCCATCATCCTATCCGTGTTTTCATGCTCAGTGGCGTGGTACTGTTCGGCCGAGCCAGGTGTTGGCGGCGACGGATGGTGGCCTAGGCTTTCCGCATCCTCTATTGGCATTTACGCCTTTTCAGCCTTTCCTTTTACACCCTCGCAGGTGCAATGTGATGGATAAATGTGCGGATGAGTCGCAGCCACTGATTGTGGATTAAGTGCTGGCTAAGTAGGTAGACAGACTGACGCAGTCCCAGCCGGTATTGTTTGCCTTGGAGTTCTCACTAGGAAGGCGCGTCGTTTGTCAAGGTGGCCCTCGTTGCTGGCGCTCACCACCACACTACTTTTTGTCTAGTTTGTTGTTGGAGAGGTTGACGAGGTGCTAGATGTCGAGCCAAACAACATCAGACAACTTTCTCAATTAAAGTTCTGTTTGATTCGATTTCAGGAAAGCGGTTTGGTTGGAAGAATTTTAAATGAGTGTTTTGCAACTTAGACGTTTGTGGTATAATACGATCGGCGAGTTTTGGAGCGTGATACTGATGTTATATTTGTTGGTATTAAATTAGTTCAAAAATAGATTTTCTTGAATATATTTTGGTTTATAGTCTAACCGTAAGAATTCAATTTCAAGAGATCCTTTTTCAAAACTGTCTTGACGGAAACTCCACTCTCGTCTTACTGTCCATCTATTCACATTGACATTTATATTTTCCATTATGCGTAATCAATTTTCCGTTCAATTTACTCCCTGTCACACTTCAGAGTGTTTCGTTCCTTTCCAGAGCCTTTGTACCCTTTGTCACCTTTCAATCGAAATTGAATAGCAACCAGAGAACCACCCATCACTGATGCGGAAGGAAGAACTACCGATACGACCAGATACGACGACACTAAAGAAAACGAACCTGACAATCTGGATTTCATTTTTCCTTCCAATAAATAGCCCAAGGAAAATGATTTTCCTGCTGTCAGTATTCGTAGAACTTGGTATTGATTCCACTTCCAATTAGATCCCTTCCGATCCAATCTTGTCCACCGGGTAACCCTAGATATGGCATGGCAGCAGCTAGGCAGCCGAGTGTCTTTCTCTAGTATTGTTGTTGCCAATGACCGGCTATTGCTCCGAGTTCACAACACGGACGAAGGTATGCTAGCCAAGGAAATGGGAGTGGAGTGTTTCTAAGCTGTCGCTTGCCACTCGTAGCTCTGCAGAAATCGCCCCCGGAGATAGAATTGACACTTTTCGATTGGCATACATTGCGAAGTCGTAAGCAGGAAAATACGGAAAAGATGCCTCGCAGGAACAACTCCGCCCGGTCCTGTTGTTGGGTCGATTGTGATTGAAACGGACAGTTGATGCTTCGATTGGTTCCGTTTACTCTCGGGCCTCTACGGGAAAACAGCCAACTCCGAGAAACGTGTTCTCTCCAGCCCGGAAGGATAAGCTTAGATAAAAGTATTAAATCGAAGAAAACATCCAATCGATTCTTCCGGGTGAAGAACGCCCAAACGGGTGGAAAATTGTCCCCATTTGGTTGTGATCGATACACAACTAATTACTCCTGATAGTACACTCTTAGAGCTTCTGACAATTTTGTTACATTACGTCCACCAGCTCTGATAATTGCCCATCATCGGGAAGTAGGTATAGGCTTGGCGCAGCAGTTTATCAAATAATGAAGAAAATTATGATAGTTTCTCCTGTAGCTGGTCGTAGAACACTCGCCATAATTTCCCATCAAGTAAACATACCGAAACGCAACGTATTGTCGGTCGCTTTGCTCCACAGTCGATGACAACCATGACGAACGAACTCAATAAAGCTTCAGACTGATATGAACGTAAGCCTACATCAGTGATTCCCAACGATTTGTGGACCATGCAGCACTTTATGAATGTCAAAAGGTTATTGCGACCATAGCAAAAAGATAACACAGCGTAACAAAAATCAACTTTTGGTCTGTCTCAAGAGCAAACTTATGTGTCTCTGACAGATTTTGGACTGCTGCTGAATCCGAATCCGGGCTTAGATTTACTCCAGCACGTCACAATTTTGAGCTTTTAACAATTTATGGAGCAAAATATGCGATTTTGGGCTTTTTTGACTACAAACCATTAAGCATGGAAATATATTTTTTTTTAATCAATCAAAGGATAAATTGGTCAATTAACATCTAAATTAACGACTCATGCAAAATATTTTGTTTTACAAAATCGAATTTGATAGATTTAAGCGATTTATGTTAGGTACGATATTTCCCATACAAGTCACCCTCCAAAAATTGCATGCATGTTTACATACTGACATAAAATGCTTAAATCTATTAAATTTGATTTGGTAAAACGAAATATGTTGCATGAGTCTTTAATTTAGATGTTAATTCACCAATTTATCCTTTATTTGCATGAAAAAAATATTTCCATGCTTAATAGATTGCAATCAAAAAAGTCCAAAATCGTATATTTTGCTCCATAAATTGAGGTATAGCTCAAAATTGTGACGTGCTGGAGCAAATCTGAGCACGGATTTGGATTCAGCGGCCCAAAATCTGTCAGAGACACATAAGTTTGCTTATGAGACAAAAAAAAAAATGTTGCGCTGTGTAATGCTCCATAGAAAAACCAAAACGCGCTCCATAAAGGCTATAATAGAAAACGTCTCATACTTTATGGAAAATGTACCGAGAAAACATAAAATTTTCTCAATAAAAGTGAAATTTTTGACCAACATATAATACACAAATGCTCCATAACAGAACGTAAAAGCTCCATCAAAAATGTAAATTGTACCCGCACTATATAAATTGGATATTGCTCCATAGAAAAATTGAAATGCACAATAGAAAATGCATGAATGCTCCACAAAATAAAAATTGCTCCATAAAAAATCGAAAATTCCCCATAACTAAATGCTTCTGCACCACTAAAGTAGTGCAATGCGAAGCGGTATTGAATAACAGAATATAAGTTATGAAAATATGCTATTCTATAGACAATACCTGTCAGAAATTTTACAAGACATTCTTTCAAGAATTCCTCCAAAAGTTCTAAGTTCTTCCAGGGTTTGGTTGAGAACATCCTCCAGCAATCTCTTCAGAAATTTATTTAAAGATTGGTTGAAGAATTCCTCCAGTATCTTTTTTCAGAGGTGTCCTCTGGAAATCAATTTAGAGATTTTCTTAGAATCTTCTCCGGGATTGGTTTTCTTCAATTCCTCCAAAAGTCGCTCACAAAACCATCCAAGAAATTTCTCCAGAGGCGACATCCCATAAAATTCATTTAGATTTTTTTAACAGGAATTCCTCCAGGAGCCCCTTGAACAATCACGTTTTTAAAGACATTACACCGACATTAGACAACGGACATCACATATAACACCCAGTGGCTCAGTGAAGAATTTTCCGTTGGACGAAAAGTTTTCCCCGACTGGAGCGGGAATCAAACCCACACTCCGAGGCTTACGAGGCACCTTAACAACTGATGCCGCTAACCGCTCGGCCACGAAGCGGCTAAGAAAATTTTGTTTGGAAATCTCTTCAGGAAATTAAAAAAAAAATCTTTTTGAAATTTCCAAATGTATCTCCAGTGACTTCACATAAACTTCCACTGGTAATTCTTGATGATTTTTCCCGGAATTTTTAATGTTATTTCATAAAATGCTTCTGTAAAAATCTGTGGAAAAATATCTAGAAGAATTCCAGGAAAAAAATACGAAGGAAGCCCAGAAAATACCTCTGAAGGAACCGCATGAGATATTCCGAAAAAATAACTCTAGAAATTTCTTCAATAACCTCTTACGAAATTTTCTATGGGATTCCTGAAGGAATTTGAAATCCTGTTTGAATATTATAAAAAAAATCCATGGAAATAATTTTGAAGAAATCCTTTGCTGTCTTTCATGAAGAAATCCCCAAACTAATGAAAGAGTCTCTGGAGATATTCTCGAAGGACTTACTGAAGAAGTTTTAGAAGAAAAACGTGGAGAAATTACAGAAAATTTTTTTGGAGGAATATTTTAATAAATCTTCTATCTTATTCCTGCAGAAATCCCTGGAGGAATTCCTGGAGAAATGTCCAAAATAATCATAGGGAAACTTCTGTAGGAATCCTTGAAGGAGTTGCTGAAGAAATCCTCGGGGAAACACATGTAGAACTCTTTTAGATTCCTTTGGTGAAATTTATATAAGAATGTATTAATAAATATTTAGAAAAGTTCTTGAGAAATCTTTTACCAAAATTTAAGGAAAATTTCATAAAACTATTATAAATCCGGATAAATTCGAGAACGTATTTTCAAAGAAATCTCTGAGGGAATGCTATGCATGGAGAAAAATTTAAGCTTCTGTGAAGATTCCCATGCAAATATCTCGTGCAACTTAAAAAAAGAATATTTTTGAAGAAATTTCGAAATATTTTAAAGAATCTGACCAAAAATTCCTAAAGTATCCTTGGAATAAATCTCTGTATGAATTTCAGCAGAAATCTCTGGAATTACAAAATAATCATGAAACAACTTCAGTAGGATATCCTGGAGACATTCCTTAAAGATATTTATTGAAGAACCCTTGAAAGAATTTTGAAGGAATCAATGGAGGAATCCCTGAAAAAATCATGGATAACTTTATAGAAAGAACTCCTGGATCAATTTACTGAAGGGAGAACATCCATAAGTTACGCCACGCTTTGAAGAAGGAGGGGATTGAGCAAAGTGTGGCAAATATCCGAAGTTCCAAAAAAATTTTGAGTGAACTTAACGCATTCCTAAAATATATTGCTAAAGGACTATTTGGAAGATTAATTGGAGAAATTCCTGAAACAATTTCTAAAAGCATTTAGAAATGTTGATTTCATAAGAAAAAAATCGGTCTAAAAATGTCTGGAAGTCATGGAGAAAGCCCTGAAACAATTCATGGAGGAACTTCTTGAGCATGGAAGGTTTTCTACAAGAATTCCTGGTGAAATTTTTGGAGGTTCATTTAGAGAAAAAAAAAGAAGTTCTCGGCTTTTTCAGTTTTCAGCTAAAACGATTATTGCATCGACATTCCGACGTTTCGAAGTATATTTCGTCTTCTTCAAGGATTTCTATATAGCGTATTAACATTTGAAAAAGTTTTGATTAATTTTAACAAGTTTTGAAAATTTTGTCGACTAGTGTAGTGTAACTTACAGAGGCTTCGTTTTGTTGTTTGTGTATGCGCCTTGCTTGACTTTTGATCGTCTACGAATTTTGTATGGCGTCCTTAGGTTTGGTTAAATTAGGTTTGGTGGTTGTTGCAATATTTTGCATTATTTTTTGCTTACCCCATGCGTATCAGTATGCGCGGCCTTCACTGTTTTTCGGTATTTCTCTGGCGATGTTTTTTTATAGCTCACATCCGCACTTATGTTTTTATAAAAGCCCTGTATTTTACGGCCCGCGCACGATTGCTTTTTCGCGTTTGAACTGATGTTAGGAGATTGTGGTGTTAGTGTTTGTTTAGCCTGTTTTATCTTTTTCCTGTCTGTGTACTGCGTTCGTCCATTTTGTGTTTGTATTTGTGATCTATTTTCTCTGTATTGCCTACTTTTATTGGTTGGATTTTTGATTGCATGGAGGATGCCTGCATAAATTGCATTTAGCCCTTCTGTATCTGTACGTTTGTTTATACTGTGTTCGTTGTTCGTGATGTGACGCATTTTCAGGAAAGGTAGTTTGTGTTGTTTGTCATGTTCATCTACAATTTTGTGTTTTCTACGTTGAATCGATGGTTGCTTTGGATGCTGTGCTCGAGTATAGCTGTTCTCTATGCCAGAAGGATCATTTGCGGGTCTGTGATGTTTGTGTTTGCTGCATTGTGTAACATTTCCTTTTTCTTGATGCACTATATATATTATTTATGATCGCAAACAACTTTTACTGTGTTATTTTGCAGCTTGCACCCTACCTGTCAAATATTTTCGTCATGTTTTAAATTAGTTTCAACAAGTTCAACATGTTTATAACAATCAACATGAATATATTGATTGAGTTGGTTTTTATTCGGATATAAATAAGATACGTTGAAACAACCAGGTATACTTCAGTTATAAATTGGTTTCGCAAGTTTCGTTTAACGATGACTTTTGTTTTGATTTCGCTTATTGTCATAAACATGTTACACCTTAGTTTGACATAACCAAAAGGACTCAAATCAGTTTTAATATTGTTTCATATCTTTTTATTTTCTGAATCTGAGCAAAAACATTCGAAATCACAATACAACTATTGTGTAGGTGTAGGTTGTGTAGGCAAATGAGTAAGTGAATTAGTGAGTGAAATATTCTGTTAAAAATTTAATGAGTGAGTGAGTGAGTGAGCTAATATGTTAGTGCATTGGTGAGTGAGTATACCAGATAATTGTTGAATGTATAGCTTAGTGAGTAAGTAAGTGCTTTAGTGACTAATGTAGATAGTTTATAAGTAAATTATTTGGTAAGTGACTGAATAAGTAGCTAGTGGGTTGGTGACTGAGTGACTGAAAACATTAGTAAATGTAAATGTGAGCAAAATAGGTTTATATGGAAATAAGGGTAAATCGCCAATTGATGCACGGTTCAAAAACTCATTAATTGTTGCACATTCCATGCTTTTCTTATGATATGTGCAACAGTTAATGAGTTTTCAAGCCGTGCAACAATTGATTTACCGTACTATGAAGGGTATCTCCACACTTTAGAGTATTTATGCACGACTGAAGTCATAGGGTCAAAGTCAAATTGAATACTTCAGATTTCACTGACGAATGTTGTAGAAAACCGCAACTCGTTACGACTCACGATACAGAATTTACACGATACACGCATTCGTAGTAAGTATGTATTACTCAATAATACACACCTTGCATGACATCGTGTATAAAGATGCTCATGCGAGCGAGAATTTCTACAGCACGGTAAATATTTTTGGAAATTTTTCATAGTAAAATAGTAATTTCTATTTAAACATATTTTGCTTGTAAGCCACTATTAAATAACCACCAAACGGGCTGAAAATTTGTCAGGACTTTAGTTTTGCACCAAGAATTGTAGTTAAAATATGAGAGCTATGATTTTTTATCACGTTTAAACTCTGAACTGCCCAACTCTCGCACTTATCAAGTAACTCGCTTACTCACTTACCCATCAACCAACGCACTCACACAAACTCGTTCAACAAAGCCATTTAATCTTTAATACACTCACTCGGTTGCTTACTCGTCAATTCACTCATTCACTACTTCACTTCTAAAAAAACTCATTTCCCAACTCTCACTCAACTATGAATTCACTTGTTTACATATCAATTCGCTCACCATTTTACACGCCAATGAACACATTTTTCAACTTACCAATTCATCAACTCGCCGGGGCCCGTGGCGTAGTGGCTACACGTTCACTTCATAAGTGGATGGTCATGGGTTCGATCCCAGCCCCGGCACTTGCAATTTTTCGTCAGTTGCTCTTCCTCCCGAGAGCGGCTGACGTCTGACCCTCTTCTGAGCATATGCTCTAACGGATCCGTAAACTTGGATATCGGCTAACGGCAACTCATAATGGACCCCCAATCGGACTGTAAGTGTATGTTCAAGAATAAATAGAAAAAAACCCAGGTTAATCCACCTAGTGGTGATAGTGCCTTTCTCGTCGAAACTGTACTCATGATCTTTCCATCGACGTTAGCAGAAATGTTCCTGAATCATTTTATATAGAAAAGCACAATTTAAACTTTCAAAAACCAACAATTCTATTCACTACGGCAGCGGGTTGAGCGTCAGCAAATGCATGAAGAAGGTTGACTTTATTCACAATCACAGATCACTTTGTGATCCTCGACAAAGTTTTTTAACACACTTTAGGCTATATTTTAGTATAATTGGTAACACGATTCATGGGAAATTTGACCTTCTTACGGGAAAAAGCAGAAAATGGAAATTTTCCATTCAAATTTCAATTGCAATGAGAAGAGTGAGGGCTCAACCAGCCACACCCAAATTGTGAGCAGTAATTTTAGAGGCAAAAGGAGATTGAAGATTGAAAAAATTTTATTCGGTGTTAATGCGATCAAATTATATTTTTTCCATGTTGTTCCATCCTACTATATATTGACACCGCAGGAATCTGAAATGGTGTGATTTGATGAGATCGCTTTGGTCACGATTTTGTTCTCTTGCATATATGAAGATTTTGAACATTTCTTCACTTATAATCTTACCCAACGTTTACATGCTATCAAAAAAGCCACGATTTGATTTATCGCTTTGACATTTATTTTGTTCACTGTTTGGAGATGAACCAGCCGCGGGCTGAAAATCTCCTTAATAAAGATAATAATAATAATAATTTTGTTCACTTTTATAATTCCGCTATTTGATGTGCAGCTTATGGGTTTTGTTCAATTTTACGTTTGACCACTTACGGCGGGACACCTGGAACCGATTCCGGTTGTCTCACATATGGACTGAGACTATGTTCTTGTCAACTGTTCATCGGGTTACCTAAAAAGCCGAATATTAATGTGATCTGAGGCTATTTTCTTGCTAGCCGTTCGGCAAATTTAGATAAAAGCTGCGATTTTATGTGTCGCATGCACGAATTTGGTTCATTTCTATTTAATCACTTCCGATGGAACACCCGCAACCGATTCCGAAATACTATTACTAGTTCTAGATGTGGCCTGTGACTATTTTCTTGTTGACCGTTCATCAAAAAATAAAAAAAAAAACGCCGCTATGGTTTGGTTCCCCTCTATATTTTACCACTTCCGGCGGGTTACTCGTCTCATCACCAGTTCTGGAACACTACCGGTTCTCTCAAATATGGTCTGAGATTATGTACTGGTTAACCGTTTATCATGTTACTGAATAAGTCATTGATATATCGCATGTATTGGTTCTCTTTTACATTTGACCATTTCTGGCGGGACACCCGGAATCGGTTCCGTAATACACTGGTATGGCTTGCGTCTATTTTCTTGCAACTGTTCATCATGATACCTAAAAAGCCACGATATCTCAATGCATGAGTTTGGTTTCACTTCCGGCCCGGAATTGGTTGCGGAACACTACCGGTAGTCTCTTAAATAGTCTGAGCCTATTGGCTTGCTAACGTTTATTAGGTTATCAAAAAAGCCGCGCTTTGCTGTGTTGCATGCATGGGTTTGGTTCAATTTTATATTTGGCCGCTTTTGGAGTGAAACCCGGAACTAGTTTCGGCCCTACATACTGGCAGTCCCTAATGTGGTCTTAACCTACTTCCTTGATAAGCGATCATCAAGTTGTCGGAAAAGACTTGATTTGATGTGTCGCATGCATAAGTTTTGTGCACTTTTAAATACGGCCATTTCCGGCGGGAAACCTGGAACCGGTTCCGAAACACTACTGGTTCAGATATGATCTGAGTCTTTTTTTATGCCAGCCTTTCATTATCAAAAAAAAAGCCACGCTTCGATATGTCGCATGCATAGGGTTTGGTTCATCTTTATATTTGGCCACTTCCGGCGGGACACCAGCAACCGGTTCCAGAACACTACCGGTTCAGATAGGGTCTAAGGCTGTTTTCTTGCTAACTGTTCATCAGGATATCGAAATTGCCGCGATTTAATGTGTCGCATGCATTGCTTTGGATCACTTTTATATTTGGCGACTTCCAGCGGGGCATCCGGAACCGGTTCCGGAACACTACCGGTTCAGATATGGTCTGAGACTATTTTCTTGCCAGCTTTCAATAGGTTACCAAACAGCCCCGCTTTGATATGTTGCATGCATAGATTTGGTTCATTTTATATTTGGCCACTTCCGGAGGGACACCAGGAACCGGTTCCGGAACACTACCGGTTCAGATATGGTCTGAGACTGTTTTCTTGCTAACTGTTCATCAAGTTACCTAAAATGCCGTTGTTTGATGTGTCGCACGCATGGTTTTAAATCACTTCTATATTTTACCACTACCAGCGAAACATCCGGAGACGGTTCCGGAACACTACCGGTTCAGATATGGTCTCAGACTATTTTCTTGCTAACTGTTAATCAGGTTATAGAAAAAGCCGCGATTTGATGTGTCGCATGCATAGTTTTGGATCACTTTGATATTTGGCCACTTCCAGCGGGACACCCGGAACCGGTTCCGGAACACTACCGGTTCAGATATGGTCTGAGACTGTTTTCTTGCTAACTGTTTATCAGGTAATCGTAAATGCCGCAGTTTGATGTGTCGCATGTATTTGTTTGTTACATTTTTATGTGTGGTCCCTTCCAAGGGCACTGGTCCTGAACACCTAAATGGCCATAACTCCGGAACGGCTGGACCGATCCGAACCATTTTCAATAGGAAACAATGGGACCAGATTCCGCGTCGAATGAACTGTCGGTCATTAAAATCGGTTGAGGTTTATTGCCAAAAAGTTATGTGAGTTTTTTTGTACACATACACACATACACACATACATACACACACACATACACACACACATACACACACACATACACACACACATACACACACACATACACACACACAGACATCACCTCAATTCGTCGAGCTGAGTTGATTGGTATATGTGACTCGACCCTCCGGGCCTTCTATCAAAAAGTCATTTTTGGAGTGAACATATAGCCTTTCCAGTACACTTAGTGTACGAGAAAGGCAAAAATAACTCATCAACTCAATAACTCATTTCCCGCTTACAGAAAAAATCTCAGTTTTTCATCAACTAGGCAACCGAGCCACTTGAGCAGTGGCTTCTATTTTCGGCACTTTCTGCTATAACTTTTAAACTAGTTGACACATTTTTTGGAACGCGGTGGGATAGTTATAGTATCTAGCCATGTACGAAATTTCAGGTCAATTAGTTCTAAGTTCAAAGTGAGTTATAGGGGCTGTCCATAAACCACGTGGTCATCAGGGGGGGGGGGGGGGTTCGGCCAATGACCATTTTGTATGGACAAATAAAAAAAAATGTATGGACTAATGACCACGCGGGGGGGGGGGGGGGGGGGGTTTGAAAAGTCCCAAAAAATGACCACGTGGTTTATGGACAGCCAGCCAAAAAGGGCACAAAATTGAAACCATTGCCCAAGTGGATCGCTACCCTAGCTCTTTTACAAACTTTGGTTCAGCGTGAGATCTCGGCCCTTTTTTATTCGTTGTGCAATTATCTGAAATGTCCAATATTTTGCTACATTCTTATGTGAAACAAGTGAGTGAATGGATAAGTAAGAAACAATTCACGCACACACCAACTTACAGCGTTTTTCGTTCCAAATTTTAGCCGCCTGGGAACCACTGCACCCTAGGTGGTAAAGTGAGTTCATCTATTTGTGCGTTTGTTGTACTTCCGTAGGGAAGTCCACTTCCTTGTTGATGCGGTTGTTGGGGCGGTGGTGGTCTCCTTCATGGGACACCAATTATTATCTATCGATTGACGACAACAGTGTGTTATTTGTGTGGAACTGGGCGAAGCAAGGGGCGAACGATTCCAATTTGGTGGAAATTATCGTCACCACAAACTAACAAGCCGGACAATGGGTCTAACCGACGACGGGAATTGGAGCTGCTGAATGGCAATTAGTGGGAGGCAATTTTCTTATTGCAGGAGGAACCGCTGGTGATGGTGAGAAGGAGAGAGAAACTCGAAGAAGAGTGCTCGGCTGCCGCCTTCGAGGGAAATTGTTTGGTAGATGATGATAAATAATTGAGTTTGTTTCCTCGGTATCAATTGATTGCTTTTATATGGATTCTACTTTGTGCCTAAGTAAATATTTGATTTATTTGTAATCTAAAACTTGGTTTTGTTCAATTTTGAGTTTCAACTTACTACAGCTCATTAACACAATCACAAGAAACACTTTTGTAGCTTCAAACTCAAATGATGTTTTATTAATCTTCTAATTTCAATAATTTGCTGCATAACAGTTTAGTCAAATTTGTGCAATTTAAAACAATTTATTGCATTGTCTGTGTAACTCGTTTTCGTTAACGTACTACTGAAAATCAGATCTGTGTTGGGTGCATCTTCCAGGTTCTCGAACAATCTGTTTGCCGTAAAATACGAATTCATATCAAATAAATGAATCAAGAGAAACTAACCCAAGTGGCAAACTCTCCTATCAACGAAATCATAAAACTGTTCAAATGAACTCGAAATTGCAATCAAATTCACTCATCGACCCGACCGATACCCAAATGTTCACTCCATTCCGATGAAAATTATCGCGGAATAAATCTCCGCTGCTTCGCTGTCTCCTCCTCGACACACGACAATTTACGATAATTGCTACAACAACTACCCAACCGACCTATCTCTGGCTCGTCCGAGGAATACCCATGTAGCTAGACATACCTAAGTGCACAGCATGAGCTTGAGAGCATGCGATCATTCAGTGTGTCACTAGAGTACTCCATCACACGGCCAGCGTGGTAGCGCTGCAACTGCTGCTGCAATGCAATCGACCCACCAACCAACCAACCAACCATCCAAGTGCAGTAGGACATTTCTTTCCGTCTGGTAGGGTACGGCGGGACAAGCGTAACCGAGGAAAAAAATGGGAACCAAATGGAATGTTCTGACATTTTTATCATTCAGGACATAAATTTCACTTCCTGGTGGAAAATTTCAAGTCCTCTCGGTGCTCCGTCCGTCCAACAACGACAACGACGACGGTTCCCGTATTTTTCCAGCTCAGTGGTGCCGAGCTAGAAACCAAAGCAGAAATCCAACGACGATTTTTAGAGGTTCGGAAAGTGGGACCGCCAGCCGCCGGAAGAGGATACAAAACGAAATAGTTTTCCACAAATTTTAAAATATTAACATGTTGGCAGAGTGCGCACAGTGAATCCATCATATTTAAATGAATCCAGCCTTTCAGCGCTCACATTCACATGGACTTGGACGCTTTTAGTCACTCCAGAAGCTTCCGAGGAAATAAAATAGTTGCGGGTTTTGCTTTATGAACAATGGTTTCCGTCTCGTCTGACCGTGTCCGCAAAATAGGGCTTAGACATGGGAGCGAGCTCTTTTGCCACCGCCGGACAAGTGAAAAAGTGGGTAAGCTTAAGAGGAATACAACGCTACATACATGGAAATTGTGCACTGGTAACTACTGGGTATAGCATACGCTTTCTCATGTAGGTTCAACTTTAGCATGATGGTGATATGACCAGGTTGCACGACTGCTGTCGGTTAACGGTGTCTGTTTTACGGCGAGCGATTTAGGTTTACAAGAATAAGGAAAGCAGCTCGCAGTAGTGATGAAATCCTTTATGTCAACGGTATCAACGGGGTATCATGAAGAGGTCTTCCAGTAGCACTATGATATGGGTGTTTTAATACTCAAATAATGGAACATAAAACTCGAATAGCACACAATGATGATGATGATGATCCTGTGGTAGGTGTTAAGATCTCGATAAAATTAAATTTTACTGCAAAAGCTGTAAGAATTAATTATCAGCGTAGTGTCAATAATCAAACGAGCGACATATTCGTGTTACAATTTAATGATTATCACTCACCAGTGGCGTAGCCAGAAATTTGCTCTGGGAGGGGTTTTCGATGTTCAATAATACCTTTTTCTATTTGACACTCACATTTCGTAAATATATACAATCAATTTAAGCCGTAGGTTGGAAATAGCGGCGCAGCCGAAAAATTTTTCCATCACAAAGCGTTTTATATTGGAAATTTGTTCCAGAAATTTTGGCTCTGGGGGGGGTTTTAACCCTAAAACCCCCCCCGTGGCTACGCCAGTGTCACTCACCAAAAGAATACTGGCTCATAAAACTCAACCACTAAAAACTAATTTTAATATTTCGACAAATATACTATCTCGTCTATCAAAAGTTGTCAAGTGCTGCTAGAAAAAAAAATGTAGTTGCAAATGAGTTGTCTTTCGTAGCACTACGTCCTAATCAAACTCCGTCGTGCTAGGTTCCACTAATCGGCTTGAGCATTGTTTTAGACACACCTTTGCTGCTTGTTTCTGGTAGCTGTAGTACAGTTCTTTCACTGCTTCAAATGTGTTGAGACAATTTGCATGTCGTCCGCACAGCAAACAAGGCAGCATCCATTTATTCCGTAACGGCAAAATCGCAATTTTCCAACCCACTCCTACCTCCGTTACGCTTTTTTGTATGAAAATCCTAAAATTTTAATATGGGCCGTAACGCTAGATCGTACTCACCTCCTCCCCCTAGAGCGTAACGTAATTTGTGGACGACGCCCAAGTTGACCGAATTTTGTGAAATCTGAAAAGTACACTTGGCACAGTTGGTAAAGCGCTTGTCTAGCGTATACATAAGTGTCGTGTGTTCAAATCTCACCTGAGTAGTGCATTTTTTTTTTCGTTATTTCACTTAACCTATGCGTTTGCTCATATGAACGTTGAATTGATATATATAAATAAAAATTGAATGGTGTTTGTATGTCACGAATAGGCTCGGGAACAAGTCAACAGATCGACATAATTCTTTCACTGTTACATTTGTGCAAGCCTCCGACGTGTTCGTACGGAAAAATAATGGCAAAAATCGACCGGGAAAGCAGTAAAAACGAGAAAATTTGAAATTCCATTTTGCGGACCATTTCTCTCCAGAACTGCATGTCAAGAAACATACCCAGACAACCAAGAATCGCATAAGGATGCACGCTGTACATCGTATAAAGGATTACTTTAAGTCACTATCGCATATCTGTACGGCTGAGGGACAATTTTCATGGCATATGGTGTTATTTTTTGAACTAATTGCGATATATCTGATAAAATCATATATGAGTGCAAATTAACTTTTATCATGTATGACTAAATCGTAGTAGACGATATTCTGATGTTTTATGGCGACGAACTTTGCTCATTCGCAAAGTGTTCGAGCATACTCGCAAAGTGTCAATTGAATTTGCGTAATTACGTACTGCGATGGTTATACGACTTCGCTTGGTACTTTTCTTATTATGTCAGTTCATATCGCATTGGTGTATAAACTGAATCGCATAAAAGTAAAAATAAACCCGGTAAATTTTGCATATAAACTCACATAAGTTAGAATTGTTAACGTTGGCATATTGCGATGTGATTCGTGATAACAATATTGAGCTCCAGATAGCCTGCCGAACACGTACAACGCAGGGAAATCAAGTGCATTTAAACAAATACTGAGGTGAGTTAGAATGTCATGACAATTAGACAGTGTGTTTCATAAGTAGTGTTTGGTTTGAAGTGTGAAGTGTGGCTCGATAATCCAAAGGTTATTATTTCGATACTAAGGTGATAAGTATTTTTTTCAGGGTTTTCAGGGTCGTATCAGACGGTTCTAAGGGGTTCCAAAATCATGGTTCCAGAGGATTTAAGAAGCCCCAAGCAAGAGGTACTTCAGGAGGGCTCAGCGGTGTTTCCAGGGGGTCCGGATTAAGAAGAGGTCTCAGAATCGTTTAAGGGAGTTCCAGGGTCTTTTCAAGGTGTCTCAAGGTGTCTCAGGGGCGCTTTAGGGGCGTTTCAAATGATCTCAGGGTGGAGCCATCAGGAGCCTCAGAAACGCTTGAAAGGGTTACATGGGGCTCCAGGGAAGTCTCAGAGGGTGTCAAAGGCAATTCCAAGGGCGTCAGAGGCGTTTCAGAGGGTTTCAAGGGGATCATAAGAAGTTTCAGGGAGTATCATGAGGTCTCATGGGCGATCTTAAAAGGCTCCTGATATGCCCTGAAACAACCCCTTGAAAAGCCTCTGAAGCCCTATGGAACTCTATTTTTTGGGCTCTCTGGGAACTTCTTGGAAACCCCCTTGTCCCCATTTCGAATTCCCAGGTGCAAGAACTGTTCCTGTAAACTAAGTTTAATTATCAAAGCCCTTACTTAATTTATGTGCAAAATTCCCACGTTTTATTCCTTTTTTAATTCATGCACATTTTTGATGTATGCACCCCTTCCATAAAAAGAGGTTGCAGTTTACTATGTTTTACAGGCATATGAGTGATTAAAAATAAAACATTGCAATTGCTTCTCAATTCTCAGCCAGTTCCATATTCACAACTATGTCATGATTTCTAGAACAAATAGCAAAATAGTATAACATCTGTTTTGCTCTTCAAAACAAAAAAGCTCTGAAGAAATTTCTTGAACATTTTCATGTAAATTTCTGCAATAAAAACCATGGAAAAGTTTTTGTAGAAATCCCTAACAAAATACCAAAGGAGATCCTTGGAATAATGGCGAAGGAACCTCCGCAGATATTTCGGCGGAGTAATCTGGATAGAAATTTCAGAAGGCATTCCTCTCATTGAATTCCTGATGGAATAAGCTACTAAATTCCTGTATAAATCTTCAAAACAGTTCTTGAAAGGATCCCTGGAGAAATTTCTGAAGGAATCCAAGCGAAAATCCTGTGGAAATCAAGCGAGGATTTTCAAAAGATGTTCAAGGAGGAACACCTGAACAACTCTTTGGGAAACCCCTGATATTTTTTTTCGAATTAGGATCGATTGTAGAATCAACTGTTTTGGGTGGCTTTTCAGTCTAGCAATGAATCAAGACAAGTACTACTTATTCAATTCGGATGTTAAATATCGGTAAATTTACATGTATAATGCCATGTCTTGAAAAAAAATCAACAGATCCCCTGAAAACAAGTAGTTCTTGTCTTGATTGATTGCTGGACTGAAAAGCCACCCGAAAAAGTCTCTCTGAAAGTTCATGGAGAAATGTCTAGAAATACAAATAGATCAAATGGATCTGCAAATTAAAAAAAAAACCCTTAATGTAAAATTTGTTTGCAAATATTTCTGAAGAAATTTTTAAATGCATTCAAACACCTTGGAGGAAAATTTGAGAAAATAATAGGAATATCCGAATAAATTTATGGACGGATCTTTTTATGAATTTTGGCAAGAAATTTTGTAGAAATTTTCCACTCGAACCACCGAAAAGAAATATACAAGATTCTCTGGAGTAATTCTTTAAAAATGTCCCGGAGATATTTCTTCGGGAATTTCCGAATCACTGAAGGAAGAACTTTATGGAGGAGTTTATGATGAAATCCTTGTATGAATTCCTGAAGAAATTCCTTGAAAAAATTCTGCAGAAGCTATTAAAATAAACCCCAAATGGAGCATTATAAAAAAAGTCTGAAAAAAAATCTGAAGAAATTTTTGTTGAAATTTCCGAAAGAATTCTTGGAGGATTCCCTGAACGTATCTCTGGAAAAAATTTCTTAAATCCATGGAAAAATTAGTGGAGAAGGAATTCTTTTAAGAGTTAGCCGCTAGAGGAAGTTCCAAAACAAGCCTAGAAATTTTTCTGAAAATTCTGAAGAAATTCCTATCCCACGAAGAATTTATGAATTACCCACTAGAAGACTTTCTGATGAACATTTTGGAAAATGTTGTAATAGTTTTAATCCCTAGAAAACTCTCTGGAATAATCTCAGGAGCAATCACAAAATGAATCCAAAAAGCAATTTTGGGATGAATTTGTGAAAAATTTACTGACGAATTTCCAGAAGAAATTTTTGCGGAAATTGCGGTGTTACTTTGGATAAATTACTGAAGGAATCCTGTTTTTAGGAAGAAATTTCTAAGGGAATATTTTTTGAAGTTATTTTTAGAAGGGAGCTGTGGATATGTTTGTGTACTATTTTGGAATTAATCCGTGGAAAACAACTTCCGAGGGAATCAGTGAAAGTATTCCAAAAGAATCAGTGGAGAGGATTTTGAAGGAATTCTCGCAGAATTTAAACAAACTTACTGGGGAAATATATTAAAAGCTTTATGTAGGAATCCTTCTGGATTTTTTTTTTTGAAAAATCTATTTAGGTTTTCTTTAAACTTCAAATTTTTTTAGAGGGATACTAAAATGCTTTTGAAGGAACTTGAAAATAAATTCTATTAGGAACAATCCACATGAGATTTTCTAAAAGAAAGAATATCTTTGGCACTTTTTGGAAGAAATTCATAAGAAATCCATAAAAGTATTTCTTGGAGAAATTTCTGGAGGAATCTTCATACTTATTCCCGTTGATATCTCTGTGGTACATCTTTAAAGTCTCTTTTGAAGAATTTGTGAAAAAATCCTGTAGGATTGTTAAGGAATTTCTGAAGAAAACGCTGACAGATTTTCTATTTTTTAAGAAATACAGGGAGGAGTTTTGCCGACAGGAGAAATAATTCCCTATATTAAAATGAGGAGCACTGAAAATGAATAAACATTCACAAATTCTTTTGTTTTATGTTCATTAGATCACCTATCCAAGGAAATGTACTGTCATTCTGGGATATTTTTTTACCTGATGAGCTGGTTATTCAGTGAGTAACTTGGAGCAACCTAGATTACACCACTAGTGAATTATTTTATGAATTCCATCCAAGGTTTCCTAAGGAGTTTCTCCAGGTTTTCCTTTAGGTATTTCTTAAGACATTCCTCCAAGAATTCTTCCAATAATGCCCCCAGGGACTTCAAAAATTCTTTAAGATATTTCTCCATGAATTCCTTTCTTAATTTGTTTAGGATCTCTTTCTAAAATGTTTTAACTTTTTATTCGGGAATTTAATTAAGGTAAATTCCATAGATTTTTTTCAGAGATCTTCAAAAAAGAAAAATCATTCAAGGAATACCTACAATTTAAAATTGCTCCTGTGATTCTGTCACAAATATATTCTTAAATTGCTTCGTAAATTGCTCAAAGGATTTTCTTTGGGAGCAGTAGTAGATGTTGCACATAATATTACTAAAGAATTCGCTTAAAAAAAATGAGAGGCATCGATTCTTAATTTTCTAAAGATATACCAGGGAGAACTTTTAAAGTATGTCTACAGATTCCTAGAGAAATTTCTCGAAAATTTTCTGAAGGATTTCCTAAAACATTATCTGGAGAATTTTCCAATAAATTTTTGAGATACTTTTTGAAAAATTCCTTAAAGAATGTCTTGAAAAATTTGAGGAGGAAGTTTAGAAGGTAATTCGAGGAAAAATTCGAGTATTTTCTTCTAATCTTTTTTTGTGTGTTTTAACAAATGTTAATTCTACACAAAATAATTCAAAATAATTCGGCTGTTCGAGTCCGTATGAAGTTGATCATCAATATTAACTTCTTTTCTCGATCAGCCTAGATAGCTGTGTAGTGTCGGTAGCGATTGTCTCAATTGGCTAAGAATAACACTACGGACCGCCTGTTCCGGTGGTAAGAATCCACCAACAGGTGACCCCTAATTCATGGTGTGATGCGGCTTTATGCTTACCGTGCCTAGGAATGAATGGCTAGGGGGGTCTAATAAAAACCTAACCGCTAACGGAGCCTGAAGAGTACCAGGGCGCCCTCCACAGTATGTAGCCCTTACTGCGCTAACCGGAGCAATGGTGCAGTGGACCTTGTGTTTCTCCGAGACAATCAGCTGCCCTTCTTTAGTCTCACTTGAGGCTAAATAAGGGCGGGATTATGAAGATGTTGTTAATTAGTTTAAATTTTCACCTATATGGTTTCGCATTATGCGATTTACACAGTGTATTCTGTGTATCCTCGCCTTTGGCGTTTTCCAATCGATACCGATTTGGTTTTATTGTTGCTGTTCTTTGTTGTGCTGCTGTTGCGAAGAGTTTAATCTTACCTAGTTTGGGTAGTGGCTACGGTTAGGATAGCTCAGATCAATCTTCAGCATAAAACAACAGCAACGATCAATATTTGCAGACTTATGCAAAATGGTACAGCCCAAGTGGCCTTGGTACAAGAACCTTACTTTCGTAAGGGAAATTTCTATCTAGGAAACCTTGTGAACCCGGTGTTTGCCACTTTCAGTAAACATGAAATGGCAAACTCGCGTGTCATGCCTCGAGCCTGTGTGCTTGTCAACAACGCAATAGTTGCTACACTCATCTCTGAACTAACCATCAGAGATGTATGTGCTATCACAATTGATGTATCTGTTGGAAACCTCAACAGGAAATACGTCTATTGTTCTGTGTATTTACCACATGATGAACCATCCCCTACGGATGCTTTCAAACAAGTCATCGCATACTGCACTTCAAAAGGCCTTCCGCTAATTGTTGGCAGTGATGCTAATGCTCACCATATCATCTGGGGCAGCTCAGACATTAACTTGAGAGGCTCCAGTTTGATGGAGTACTTAAGTAGTACAGATCTTGCATTACTTAACATAGGCAACCGCCCAACCTTCATGGTATCTGCTAGAGAGGAAGTGTTAGATATAACGCTTTGCTCTAGCAGAATTAGTCACGAGCTGACCAATTGGCATGTGTCAGATGAAGAATCTTTATCTGACCATCGCTATATCTTTTTTGAACATTTAAATGTTACTTCGCAAACATTGCGTTTCAGGAATCCTCGGTCAACAAACTGGGATATTTATACTGATTTGGTTGCAGCCAAATTTCATGGATATTCACCATCCATTGACACTCCAAATGATTTAGATGATGCCGTTGATACTACAACGACCTTCATCATGGAAGCTTTTGAAGAAGCATGCCCTCTACGGTCTGTGAAGATCACAAGAGGAACCCCTTGGTGGAACTCTGATCTGGCGAAACTCAGGAAACAATGTAGAAAGAGTTGGAACAGACGACGTTCGGCTGGTTCGGAGGCTTTCAGGTCGGCTCGCAAGGCCTACAGGAAAGCTCTCCGGTCTCCTGAACGATCCGGCTGGAAAAACCTTTGTACAAATGTTTCCAGCTTGAGTGAAGTCAGTCGGTTAAACAAAATCCTTGCGAAATCTAAGGATTTCCGGGTGAACGAACTTCGTTTGCCAAATGGCGATCTGACTTCCTCTGATGAGGAAGTTCTGGAATGCTTATTCAGCACACACTTCCCTGGATGTGTGGATATTACATCTTCGGATGATCCTGATGTCTTTTCTTGTAGTTATGATTCTTTAGCTTCGGCTCGGTGTATTGTAACTATAGAATCGATTGAGTGGGCTCTTAATAGCTTTGCTCCTTTCAAATCTCCTGGGGCAGATGGGATTTATCCTATTTTGCTTCAGAAGGGATTTGATTATTTCAAACATGTTTTGAAAAAACTACTTGTTTGCAGTTTTGCTACAGGGTATATTCCCAAATCCTGGAGGGATATTACTGTAAAGTTTATTCCGAAAGTGGGTCGTGCGTCGTATGAAGAAGCAAAGAGTTTTAGACCTATCAGTTTGACCTCTTTTCTTCTGAAATGCTTAGAACGCATTGTGGATCATCATATCCGTGATGTTCATCTGGCCAACGTGCCTCTTCATGTGAACCAACATGCCTACCAATCTGGTAAGTCCACTGTGACTCTTTTACACAAGGTTGTTTACGATATCGAGAAAGCATTCGCTCAAAAGCAATCTTGTTTGGGTGTTTTCTTAGATATCGAGGGTGCCTTTGACAACGTGCCTTTCGATGCCATATTGGAAGCCGCACGGAGTCATGGTATATCTCCAATGATTTCCAATTGGATTCACCAAATGCTCAAAAACCGATATCTCTTCTCGACATTGCGTCTAGCAGGGATTAGGAAATTGAGTGTTTGTGGATGCCCCCAAGGGGGAGTCTTATCACCGCTTTTGTGGAATCTCGTAGCAGATACGCTATTGAGGCAACTCAATAATAGCGGTTTTCCTACTTATGGTTTTGCCGACGACTACCTAACATTGTTAGTTGGTATGTGCATCAGCACCCTTTTCGACCTGATGCAAAACGCCCTTCAGGTAGTTGAGGGTTGGTGTCGCCAATATGGCCTTTCGGTTAATCCGAGTAAAACATCTATTGTTCTTTTCACGGAAAGGCGAAACCGTAATGGCGTTCGACCTTTGCGTCTCTTTGATTCTGAAATCGATGTGACTGAACAGGTAAAGTACGTTGGACTCATTCTTGATTCCAAGCTTTCCTGGACACCTCACATTGAGTTCAGAATCAAGAAAGCTTGTATGGCCTTCGGGCAATGCCGGCGTACTTTTGGTACAACTTGGGGTCTCAAACCCAAGTATATCAAATGGATTTACACAACTGTGGTTCGGCCAATATTGGCTTATGGATGTCTTGTGTGGTGGCAAAAGGGTGAAGTGAGAACGGTCCAATCAAAATTAGGCCATCTCCAAAGGATGTGCTTAATGGCGATGTCTGGAGCGTTCTCTTCAACTCCTACGGCAGCGCTTGAAGTTCTCTTTGACGTTGCCCCACTACACATTCATCTCACACAAGAAGCCCTTTCTTGCACTTACCGGTTACGGGTATTCGGTCTACTAGAGGAAACTCCTGTGAACCGCAGTTCAACACACACCTCGTTGTTTCCACTTTTGGTGAGTTGGGACAAAATTGTCCTTGCTCCAAGTGATCTTACAATTGCTTGTAATTTTCCATATAGGACATTTTCCACGAAATTCCCTTCCCGGGAAGAGTGGACATCTGGATGTCTGGAAAGAAGTATTTTAGACGGCATCGTATGTTACACTGATGGCTCCCTTCTCGAAGGTCGAGCAGGTGCTGGTGTTTATTCTCGTGAGCTAAGGCTGTATCAGTCTTATTCACTTGGTAGACACTGTACCGTTTTTCAGGCCGAAATCTTTGCTCTTATGTGCGGAGTGCAATCAGCACTTCAGCAGCACGTAATGGGCAAAGTAATATACTTCTGTTCAGATAGCCAAGCTGCTATTAAAACACTTGCTTCGGCCAACTCCAGGTCGAAGATAGTTATCGCTTGTCGAACTCAAATCGAGGAGCTGAATTCAGCAAACGCTGTTCACCTTCTATGGGTACCTGGTCATTCTTCCATCGCTGGAAATGAATTGGCTGATGAGTTAGCTCGCTCTGGAGCATCACATGACTTCATTGGCCCTGAGCCAGCTATTCCGATATCGAAGTGTTGGATTAAGCTTCAGATTCACACCTGGGCTGTCACTCAACACAGACAATATTGGAATAGTTTGGAGTCATGTCGTCAAACCAAATTGTATAGTGCTGAGCCATCTCTACGGGTGGCGAAGTATCTAACTAATTTGTCTAAGCAGAATTGCAGCATGCTGGTCAAAGCATTGACTGGCCACTGCCGACTCAGCTATCACATGGCGAATATTCAGCAAGCTGATTCATTTGCATGTGATAGCTGTGAATCCGATTATGGAACTTCGTATCATTTGATATGTAACTGTCCAGTTTTCGCGCAACTGCGTTTCCGAGTATTCGGTAAACACTTATTAAGTGAAACTGACTTCAGAAACCTGAATCTTCAGGATATTCTGTTGTTCTTAACCCGCTGTGGTAAAGAGCTATAGGCTCTCTTTCGCTTTATGCGTTATTACAGTGCCCTTTTCAGGGCGCTGTTTGAACCCATTGTGGTACGCTTGTGCGTTAGTACCCTCTTCCAGGGTATTTTTCCTATTTTCCTACCTGTCCCTATCCCCATCCAAATCCTTTTTCCTTCCTTTTCCCTCAGGTAGATGATGAAATAGGCTGTTATTTTGGCGATGGCACAAATGTCCCAAATGGAGGATAACGTGCCTCTGGAGCCGGCCTTCTGATACCTGATACCTGATGTCTACAGATTCCTAGAGAAATTTCTCGAAAATTTTCTGAAGGATTTCCTAAAACATTATCTGGAGAATTTTCCAATAAATTTTTGAGATACTTTTTGAAAAATTCCTTAAAGAATGTCTTGAAAAATTTGAGGAGGAAGTTTAGAAGGTAATTCGAGGAAAAATTCGAGTATTTTCTTCTAATCTTTTTTTGTGTGTTTTAACAAATGTTAATTCTACACAAAATAATTCATAAAAGAATTTCTGAACCATTTTTTGAGAATTTTGAAAGACATCTCAATGGTGATAATATAACGAAGTCACACACTTCAAATTTTCAAGAGCATAAATCTGAAGGGCCAAATGATGATTGGCGCCAAAAATTTAATTGAATGGTCATCCGCCGATGGTGACCAATCGGTCATCTTTCCGGTTCAAATCGTCATTTGGTTTTTTAAATTTGTGCTCTTGAAAATTCAAGGTGTGGCTTTGCCATATCATAAAGGAAATTTTGTGGGATACCCAAAAGTGGTTTCTGAAGGATTCTCAAAACTCATTCAGCAGAAGTTCTGGTAGAAATATAACACAGCGGTTATGGAGGAACTCTAAGAAGAAACCCTGAATAAGTTTCTGAAGGAATCTTTGGAGGATTTCTTGAAGGAGTCCCCAGCAGCACTCCTGGGGGTATTCTTTGAGATTTTATGACACAGTTCCGAAATGAATTAGTAGACAAAATCCCTGAAGCAATTTTTGAAGTAAAGCCTGAAAGAATTTCTGAAGAAAATAAACACTGGAATAGTTTTTGAAGGAGCTTTTGATAGAAACTCGGAAGATATTCTTCAAGAATCAGTAGAAAGGTCTGGACAAATCTCAAGATCTATGTATTGATCAATTGTCTGAGGACATCTCTAGGAATTTTCAGAAAAATCTCTGGAGCTTGTTAGAGAAGTTCTTGAAGAAATTCCAATGTTTTTTTTTTGTTTAGCTATCCCCGACGAATTTTTATATGGAATATCTGAAGGAATTCCAATAAGAGCTTGCTATTGAATGTAAAAAAGAAACCTGATTATCTGAAGAAATCCCTAGAGGAATATCTGCTAGAACCGGCGAAGAACTCTTCGAAGGAACTTCTGCGCAAATCTTTGGATGAACTCCTACATGAAACTGTGAAGAATATCTCGCTAAATATGCATTTTTTAAACGAATCTCTGCTGGGATACCTGCAGAAAGCCGTGAACGGGTTCTCAGATGAATTTGAACCCTGAACCCTAGCAAAAATCCTGGTGGAATTTCTGGAAGAAACTCTTTAGGACTTCCAGGAGATATTTTCAAAATAATGCAAGGACGAGAATAAATTCCGAAGGATACCTGGAGGAATCATTGAAGGATTTTGGAGAAACTTTGAGTAACCAGCTCTGATTTTACCATGACAGCACAGATTCCCAAAGATGAGTTTTTTTTTTCTGTGAAACGCACTATTTCGAGTGACAAAAGATCAATAGTAATCTTACGCTTTATTAAATTGCACCAACTATTGCTTATATGCATAGGGTGGGGCGGGGCAAGATGGGTCACCTAAGGAAGGATCACCATAACTTTGTAAATATAAATCGTATTCGTTTGTGTCCGTCCGCTACTCTTTAATACACTAGTTAGCTATGCTAAGGGTCGATAAAAAGTTCAATAAATACAAAATATGATGTTAAACAAGCAGTTTTAAAAAGTGATCGATTTTGCGCCGTGAAAAAAGTGCGGGGCAAGATGAGTCACCTTTTAAGTAATTCACATTTTCTCAACGAAAAACGTTAAAATATAAGATTTGTTCCGCATTCATATATGCTCCATATCCATACTGAGTAAACAAGAGCTACTAGTAAACATTTTATAAATTTATTTGGAATATAAAAAAAAACTTAACGATATCCTAAGGCGACTTGAAAGTCGATGTTTTCACTAAAAAATTATAATAATTATGTGTTATAATTCTGAGCGTTCATTCCGCTTGATTTAAGTAAGTCATTTATGAGATAGTATTGTAACAAAAAATAAATAACTTTTGAATGCTCCAAAAATACGTTCAAAATTGAAGGTGACCCATCTTGCCCCGCGGCCGTTTATATGGAGATTATATGGAATGTATCGCATAAGAAAAATGGCTAAAAACCATTTTAATTTTTATTTCGAATGAGAGTGAATAATTTTTCAATCAATTAACATAATCATCTTGTCCCGCGACCCATCATGCCCCGCTCAACCCTACTATTTCGAAACCGAAAAGATTGTCACGCCGACACAATATCTTGCTTGCTTCTGATCTATGACTGACTCCACTATAAAGTCATCCGTGAATTTATCTAAATGGCCAAGTTTGTGATGCTGAAACTATGGTTTGCGTTGATGGATTGGGCTCAATTTTTGACACGGAACTACTAATATGCTGAATTTTACGTATACGAATAACAAAAAGTTTTCGTTCACAGGTTTGGGCGTGACAAGGCTTTCAAAATGTGCAAAAGTGATCGGACAGCGGAACCCCTTTGATTTACACGCGTGCCGCTGTCCGATCACTTTTGTACATTTTGAACGCCTTGCCACGCCCAAACCTGTGAACGAAAGCTTTTTGTACTTCATATAGGGGAACCAACATATTTTGGACACAGCAGCGTTCCAATATTTTTTGGACACTTACGACAAAAACAAATGGAAGTGTCCAAAATATATTGGCGTAACGCTGTGTCCTAGATACGTTAGTTCCCCTACGTTAAATTCAGCATGTGGGTAGTTCCGTGTCAAAAATTGAGCTCAATCCATAAACGAAAAGTTACAGCATCTCAAACTTGTCCATTTTGTATGAAAATCGACGTTTGTCCGATCAATTTTGCACCAAAGTGTACATGCTCACTTCCGACAAAAAATATACATATATGTACAGTAACTACTCAAACATCGCTTAGTAAGGGAAACTGATAACTAATGAAATAATAATATTCCTCTCGAGTAATATGCGAGAAAGACAAAACAATTCATATTAATCGAATGCACTGAATCAGAATCAATTGATGTCACCTTGCACTAGTCAATTGAGATCACTTCAACGATATTATCAAATTCCAATTACCATCAAAATCGGCAGGCTACGGTGGGCGGGTCACGTCATCAGGATGTCGGATAGCAACCCGACTAAAATGGTTCTCGAGAGTCATCCGACCGGTACAAGAAGACGTGGAGCGCAGCGAGCTAGGTGGGTCGACCAAGTGGAGGACGATCTGCGGACCCTACGCAGAGTGCGGAACTGGAGACAAACTGCCATGGACCGAGTGGAATGGAGGCGGCTACTATGTACAGCAGAGGCCACCCCGGCCTTTGCCTGACCGGTAAGGTAAGTATCAAATCTAGCTTGAAGCCTAATCTCAAATCCTGCCCACCCAGCCAGTGTTCATCAACGAACCGATAATCAACAGCCGCGACAAAATCGCGTTCCGCACAGAGTTCAGCAGAGTAGTTCAGAGAAGTATTCATTTAACGATCTTCCGGCACACGGTGGTGGAGGTCATAAAAAAGATTCCTCCGGCAGGACACGCGCAGAGACACAGGATGCGTGTACACATTAATAAAGTGTTTCCTTCTTAAGTGTAGGAGAGTACCATCCGCAAGGCACACGATTTCCCGCTTGAATAGTGGGTGGTGGTGGTGGTGGATCCATCCGCCACGGTGTGATGTAATGCGACACGATTCGATTCGGTCCAATGGTGATGGGAACGGGGAGATCCCGATGATGATGTGCAGTCTCCTCCGGAGATGGCGTAGGCGTTCATTGTGCGGTGGGGTCGGATGGCGGCGAATGTCGCTTTTATGATTATGAAACATAAAACTTTGCTACAACAGCGAATGTTCTCCAACGGTACTGAACGCCAACGCATCGGTGGTGTGGGTAGAGGTGGGCATTCGGTTGATGAAGTGATTGCTAAAGTTCAGGACACACGTCTGTTGCTGCGTTGCTCACTTCTGCGGACCTGGAAGGGACGATTAAGGCTCAAGCATCCGTCATCATTTTTCGGAAAACGAAAAGCAGTTTTTTCACTGTAAATCAAAACAATGACCATGAAAATATATTCACTGTATTCCATTCCTCATGTGGAATGCAGTGAATACATTTTCATGGCAAAATCTTTTGTTTTGAACGAGAAAACTGCTTTTTAATTCTTGATGATGGCAATGATTTCAATGACGAATGGTTCAACGTTAAGAGGGTGATAAAACAACAAAATCGTTATTGATTATGGCGTAGGAAATGAGATACGCTTGTGATGTGATATGTTTGAAGTGGATAGATCAGCTCCGATGATTTGGGATGAGTCGTATTAATTTTACGAAATAGCAAATAACAGGCTGTTGCCTGGAACTGCGGTAGAACGCAATTTTCGAACTATGGAAAACATTAGATTAAAATGCAGTGCTTTAATTTTATATTTAGTCACCGACCTTGGCAATAAAATATTACATAGTTATTTGTCTAAAAATATTATGCTTTAATATTTTTTGTTAATTCCATTGTATGTATTCAAAATTCTACAAAAAATGTCATGCACGAACATGTAAATGAGTAACTGTAATCCAAAAACAGCAATTTCAGAGCTCCAACTGGTATTGTAATCTTCTTTCACAATTGCAACAAACAAACCGATCACCAAGCGTGAAATTCGCCCATAATTGCTCGTTTATTTACTTTCAATTTATGTAATAACCATAATCGCTAGTAATCATAAGCGCTTTTGACTTTGCATCATTACGCCGATTGATGACAGCAGCACGTACATGTTATAATAATTGCACGCACAAACAACGGAGATTTTCTGTCCTGATGAAAAGTGCTGACGCTTAGCTATGAAGCCGGGTCGGATCGGAACAGATCCGCTGCAACAGCAGTAGATAAAATCATTATCCTGTGCCGTCAGGAGGCGGCATCAGCAGCAAACGACGACACATCCTAAATGGTTTGTCTCATTTGCGATGGCAGAGTCCGAGCCACACTCGGAGCTGAGAGTGAGCCACCACAAGTGAAAATTAATTGCTTTTCTCTGGAGTGTAGTAGCGGTGGCGGTCGGTTGTGGTGGCGACAGTCGTGGCCGTGGCTGATTCCCGTCATCATCCTTTTAGTGGTTTGCTGTACTGATTCGATCGTTTGTGGGGAAATTGGGGTTGAATTTTTATGGCTGTTTATATAAAACTGAGCGATATTTAGGTAAAAATACTCGAAAATCGGTATCAATTTATAGGGCAAAATTTGCGATTTTGGGCTTTTTTGACTGCAAGCCATTAAGCACCCAAGTCACCCTCCAAAAGTTGCTTGCAAGTTTACATACTGACATAAAATGCTTAAATCTATCAAATTGGATTAAGTGAAGCGAAATATTTTGCATGAGTCGTTAATTTAGATGTTAATTGACCAATTTATGCTTTGATTGGTTGAAAAAAATATTGCCATGCTTAATGGCTTAATAAATTGAGGTATAGCTCAAAATTGTGGCGTGCTGGAGCAAATCTGAGCCTGGATTCGGATTCAGCGGCCAAAAATCTGTCAGACACATAAGTTTGCTCTTGAGACAAATAAAATGTTGCGCTGTGTAATCTGGGCATAATCTCCTATGTTTCGATTATGGAATAACAAGCAGAAAATGTTCGTACCATTCTCCCCCATGGTGTCCTGCAATTGACCAGAAATTCCAACTTGCAATATTTCCTTTGCCATCAACATCCACTAATGATTCGCTGTATCTGCTCATATGCGATTCAAAAGCTTATTCTACATATTGGCAACGGCATGCAATGAATTGAATATGAAATCATTACTGGTGCGTAGCTCAACCCTTCAGTATAAGTAGTCGCGTTGTTGTATTTTTTTTACAAAACGTAGGAAAAAGCTAGCGTTTTGCATTCAACAAAGGCGTCATGCTGGCAGTCAGTGGCTGAGGGCACTTCGAATCCATCAAATTCGTTCTCTCTGCGATACGTTTTGAGTTTTGTCCCAGATGACCACAAATCGTATAAGGATATTTGTTGGGCACATCTGAGAAATGATTCTAAATTTTTTCTCCAGGAATTCACCGAGATTTCGCAATAGTTCCTCGTGGACACCTCTAGAATTTGTTTTAGAATTTCCCCAGAATTTCCACATAAATTCCTTCAATTGCTTTTCGAGATTTTTTTCTTAATTAACTGGGACTTCTCTCGAGAATTAATCTAGGAGATCTTCAGAGATTCCTCAGAATTTACTTTAAGAGTTTCCAGGCATTTTCTCCAGAAGTCCCCGAGAATTTCCTGGGAATCTCTCCATCGCTTCCTTATGAATACTGCGAGAATTCCTACCGAATTTATGGTAGAATGATTTCCCAGGACATGAATACATAACTTATCCGAAAATTCCCTCCGATATTTACTTCAGGAGTTCATCAAGAAGTCCCCCAGCAATAACACATGATTCTCCCTAGAATTTTCCTGAAAATTCTTAAAGAAGTTCTTCGGGTACATTTCTACTAGCTGCATATGAACTTCCCGGAAATAAAAAAAAATCCTGCAAAATGTCTCTTTAAGTTCCTCAGAAATTCCACCAGGAGCTCCTCGGGAATTCCTCCAGCAGTTCCTTGGAAACTCCTCCAGGAGTATCTCATAATCTGCTCTGAAACTTCCCCATAAGTTTCCCAGAAAAACCTCCAGGAGTTCTTCGAAAATTTCTATAGGAATTCCTCGAAAATTCCTACAGGAGTTTCTCGGGAATCCTCCAGAAGGCACTTCCTGGAGCTTTCCGGGAATTCCTCAAGGAGTTCCTCGAAATTTCTCCAGGAGCTGCTTTGAATTTTTTTCAGAAATTTTACGGAAATTTATCCAAAAGATCCTCACGGATTCTTCCTTGAGATTCTCGGAAATTCCTCCAGAAGGTCCTCGGAAATTCACTCAGGTGTTTCCCGTGAATCATTTAAGGAATTTTGAGAATTTCTCCAGGAGTTCCTAGGGTATACCTCTTGGAGTTCCTAGGAAACTCTTCCAGAAGTTCTTTGGAAATTGCTACAGAAGCTCCTCGGGAATTTATCCAAGAGTTCGACGTAAACTGCCCAAGTAGTTCCTGGGGATGTTTTTCAAGGATTTTTACGGAAATTCCTCCATGAATTCATCCGAAACATCTCCAGGAGTTAATTGGGAATTCCTCCAGAAGTTCTACGAGAACTCCTTCAGTAGTTCCTCGAGATTTTTTTCCAGGAGTTCTTCGGGAATATCTCCAGGAAGTCCCCGGAAATTCCTCCAGGTTTTCCTCGAAAATTCTTCCAGAACTTTCCTGAAAATTTCTCCGGGAGTTCGACGAAAATTCCTCCAGGAGTTCTTCGGTTTTTTTTTCTAGGAGTATCTCTGAAACCTTTTTATAAGTTTCTCGAAAATTTTTCCAGGAGTTTAACAGAAATTCCACTAGCAGTTCCTCGGGAATTCCTCAAGTAGTTCCATGAAACTTATCCAGGACTTCTTCGGGAGTTCATCCAGGTATTTCTTTAAAATTCCTACAGGAGTATCTCAGGAATTCCTCCAGAAGACCCTCCGGGATTCCTCCGGGCGCTACTTGGGAATTTCTCCAGAAGTTTCTTGGGACAGGAATTCCTCTAGCAGTTCCTCAGGAATTTCTCAAGGAGTTCCTTGGTACTCCTCCAGGATTTATTCGGTAATTTCTGCAGGAGTATCTCGGAAATTCTTTCAGAAGACCCTTTGGGATTCTTCCAGAAGCAACTCGGGAATTCCTATAGGAGTTCCTCGCAAATTACTCCAGGAAGTCCTCGTTAATCCTTCCAGGAATTTCTCGGGTTTTTTTTTTCAAGAGTTCCATTTCCACCTTGAGATTCTCCAGTATTCCCTTAGAAGGTTCTATAGAGTTTTTTCAGGAGTTTCTCTGAAACTTCTCCAAAAGTTTTCTGGAATCTTCTCCAGGAGTTTCCTAGGAACTCCTCCAGCAGTTCCTTGGGAATTGCTCAAAAAGTTCCTTGGAACTCCTCGAGGAGCTACTCGGAAATTCCTCCAGGGGTTCCCCGGAAATTGCTGCAGTAGCTCCTTAAGGTTTTGTCCAGGAGTTCCTCAAGAACAACACCAGGAAGTCTTCGGGAATTTCACCATGACTTCTTCAGAAATTCCTTTAGGAGTATCTCTGGAATTCCTCCAGAAGACCCTCCCAAATTCTCCCAGGAGCTACTCGGGACTTCCCCAGATTTTTTTTTGACAGGAGTTTCTCGGGAATTACTAGGAAAGATTCTCGGGAATTCCCGAGAATTATTTCAGGAGTTTCTTGAAAATTTCTTCAAGGGTTCCCCGGGAATAACTCTTGGAGTTCCTCAGAAGTTCTTCAATAAGTACTTTCGAAATTCCCATAGAAATTCCTCGTGAATTTCTCCAAAAGTTCTTCGTAAACTACACTAGTAGTTCCCGGGGATTGTTTCCAGGATTTACCCAGAAATTCCCTCATAAATTCCTCCAAGAGATCCACAGAAATTCCCACAGGAATTCATCGGGAACGGCTCCAGAAGTTCTACGGGAATTCCTTCAGGAGTTCCTCAAGATTTTTTGCAGGAGTTCCTCGGGAACTTCGCTGGGAAGTTGTCGGGAATCTCTCCAGGAGTTTCTCGGGATTTTCCCTAGCAGTTTCTTAGTAATTCCTCCAGAAGTTTCTCGAGACAGGAATTTCACTAGGAGTTCCTCCGGAATTCCTCAAGGAGTTCCTCCAGGATTTTCGGTAATTTCTACAGGAGTATCTCGGGAAATCTTTCAGAAGACCCTTTGGGTTCTTCCAGAAGCAACTCGGGAATTCCTCCAGAAATTTCTCAGAAATTCATCCAGGAGTTCCTTGGAAACGTACAAGAAGATCCTCGGAAATTCCTTCAGGAGTTTCCCTAGAATTGTTTCAGAAGTTTCTCGGGAATACCTTTTGAAAATCCTTGTGAATTTTTTCAGAAATTCCTTTGGAAATTTCTACAGAAGTTCCTCGGGAATTTCTTCAAGAGTTCTTCGTAAACTGCACGAGAAATTCCTAGGATTTTTTTTTCAGGACTTCCCTGGAAACTCCCCCAGTAGCAGCTGCCTGTGAATTCTTCCAAGAGTTTCACGAAAATTCATACAAAAGTTCCTCGGGAATTCCTTCAGGACTTCTTTGGGAACTTTACAAGGAGTTTCTCGGGACTTCCTTCAGGAGCTCTACGGGAATTCCTCCAGGAGATTCTCGTGATTTTTATTCCAGAATTTCTCAAGAATTTCTCCAAGAAGTCCTCGAGAATCTCTTCTACAGAAACTAGGGTTTTTTTCAGGAGTTTTTTGGAAATTCCTCCAAAGCTTTCCGGGAATTCCTCCAAAAGTTCCTCTGAAATTCCTCCAAGAGTTTCTCGCGATGCGATTCTTTACTGGAGTTTCTCGGAAATTCAACCAAAATTTCCTTGGGAATTCCTCCTGGAGATTCTCGGGTATTCCTCCAGAAGTTTTTCAGAATTTTCTCCAGGGGTTTTTCTGAAATTTCTCCAGCATTCCCTCAGGAGTTTCTCGGGATTTTTTCAAGAGTTTCTCTGAAACTCCTCCATAAGTTTCTCGGAAACTCATCAAGGAGTTCCTCGGAAATTCCTATGAGAGTTCCTCGAGGATTTCTTCAGGAGTTCCTCAGTAATACCTCTTGGAGTTCCTCGCAAATTCTTTCACAAGTTCTTTGGAAATTTCTCCTAGAAGCTTTCAGTAAATTCCTCCAAGAGTTTCATGGAAATTTCTACAGGAGTTCCTCGGGAATTTGTCGGAAATTCCTACAGAAGTTCTACAAGAATTGGTTCAGGAGTTTCTCGAGATTTTTTCCAGGAGTTCCTCAAGAGTTCATCCAGGTTCCTTGGAAATTATTCTAGGAGCGCTCCTCGGAGGATTTCCTTGGAGTATTTATATGGATTATTAGGATGCATTTTATATAAACTCTCGGAGGATTTCGCCACAATGTACAGGAAGATTTCGCAAGCAAATGCTGGAGGAATAATCGAGGAACTCCATGAGGTATTCACTAGAAATTCCTGGAGAAACTCCTGGAGGAATTGCAAAGACAGTACCTATCCATATTTATCACGTAACGATCAAATAGATTTTTTTCGACCCATTCCCCTTCCGTAACGCTTTTTGGTATGAAAATCCTTAAATTTGTGTATGGGACGTAAAGCTTGGCCATATTCCCCCTCTCCCCCTAGAGCTTTACGTGAATTGTATACGGCATGCCGTGGCATCTAAAGAATTTCCCAAGTATCTCCAGGAGAATTTCGTCGGATCGCTTTGCGGTATTTGACATATTATTTCAGAATTTCCGAGGCTTTTCTTACATAGTTTAACTCTACATAACATGCGAAAAAGTACATTTTATCATATAAAATCCCATTTCAACTTCAATAACTATGCGAAAAATGTAAAAACCTTGATCTAAAAAAAGACCAGTATGACTTACGCTACCATCTGTGTATTTCAAAAGTTTCTCCAAACAGGGTTAACCGGTACAGCCTGTGTACTATTGTCCTTCTGTCTTCAAGAGGATTGAGGAGGTGGTTATGTATCAGAATTCCTATATAAGTTTCTTCTAGGGTTCCTCGAAAAGTCGTGACAAATTTTGTTCACAAAAATCCCAGAAAAAAGTGTCTTAACAAATTCAAAAAGAAACTGAAGGATTTTTTGAAGAAACTCTTGAAGCAATCACTGCACAAAGTTCTAGATGATTCTTAGAATTCCTTCCAGAAGGAAACTCGTAAAGGATTACTGGAGGATTCTCAGAACTACTGCAAGAAATCCCGGAAGTTATTCCCTTAAAATGGAGCCTCGTAGCCGTGCGGTTAGGGTCACCAAGCTGCTAATCGCACCATGCTATGGGGTGAGGGTTCGATTCCCGCTCCGGGCGACGAAACTTTTCGTGAGGATAGTTTCTTCTCCGTATCCACTGGTGCATGCTCCGTATGTTCGTTGTCTAGTGTTTAAGTATCATTCAGTCTTTACAGCCTCTGGCTAAAGACGGTGTCCGCGTCTTTTTTTTTTTTAATCCCGGATGGAATTCCGGAAGAACTTACTGGAGGATTTCCAGAAAGTACTTCTGACGGAGTTCAGAATTTTAGAAGCAACTCCTGAAAAAAGAAAATACAACAGGGAGTATGTGAAGTGTGATGTTCAAGATGGCATGAGACGAGAAAGACGCTGCAAGAAATGGCAGTACGATGAGAGTATGGTTGCTGGATCGGAACGATATGCAGAGTTTTCATAAAACTGTGCGCGTCACAAAACTACGCCACCTAAAATTTGCAACAACTAAGAAGGAAATTGCTGGCAACCAAAACAATGAGGGTTGCCAGGTAAAATGGGCATATAAAGTGTACCCATGAACAGAATTGGCATAGCCGATTACGGTCAAACACCAACAATGAATGGAGGTTATAAAGATCCTTTTATGAGATGAAAAACAATAAGGGTGCTGCGAAGGACGAGATCCTGGTCAATTTTCATAGATGCGGGTAGTTGCATCGATCAGTCAATTAGAACCTTATAAAAATAAAAGAGGATGGTTACTAGGATCGGGTTTATTAGGATACATACTAGAGTGTGCGATTTACTGAGGGATACCTTTATAAATTCGACACTGATTTTTCATTTGGGCCTAACTGACATTTTCGAGTTCTCTTCATCGATCCTCTCTTTGTATTATCACAGAATGTGTAATGCGTTTTCCAAAGATTTTTTGGTTGAAATACGAAGAAGACGACTACATGTTGCTAGAGAAACAAAAAGAATAATGATTTTGTTTGTTTTGATCAAGTTATTAGCGAAAGAGAGAGTCGACGAAGAGAAATCGATCAAGTCAGTTAGGCCCTTATGAAAAATCATTGTCGAATTCATCATGCAAGATGATGTCGCGTGTTCTGTTCAACATAACAATTTAGGCTCAATATCTATTCATTTATTTCAATGCACGATTCAGTTAAAAAAATAGCTTTGGTTGATAATGGCAGAACATTGGTTATCTGAGAAACTAATTAGACTGCTACGCGAAACGCTGTATGGATAAAAATCAAATATTCGGTTCGTCTGTGTCCGTCCACTAAAGTACTCCAAGCAAGATATGTCTTCCTCATGTTTCACTTCATAATTTCACACGTAAGATTCCAAAAGTTGGTTATAATGAAAGTTTTGACTCGAAGTTACCGTTCGAAAATCACAATGCAAGGGTTAAAAATCTCTAAACTCGTGGTGTACGATGTTGATCCCATTATTTTCAAGTTGGGACAAACTTATGTCGCATAGGTTTGTTTGTCGCAACAAATACAGGTTGCGACATTGTCTTTATTGTTGCGCGATGGTTGAATTTTGATTCACTGAATAAAACGTTCCAATAATCCAACTGGACCATCATCAACTCATTAGAAAAAAAAAAAACAAAACATAACTAGTAATTCATATAACGCAAAACCAAACCCAAGGACCACACTTCTCCAAACGAAAGCCAATTTCCAAATGCAAAAGTTTTCCCATTTCCGCCCATTGATCGCAACCATCAACTGCCGAGGAAATTATGATTAAGATGACTCCAAAGGGTCAAAAGATGATTGCCCGACATGGAAAGAGAACGGCGATGGGACAAACTTTAGCCCCAATCGAAATTGGTTTCTGGCTTCCAATTGCACTCCTGTCCGGCCGGCGTTCCGCTTTTTTCCCTTTGCTGCCGGAAGCGATTTAAATATTGATAAAGTTGTGTGAGTCGCTTTGGTTGGGTTCCCAATCATCCACCGCTCCTGCGCTCGATTGGTGGTTACGGACGGGTGGGATGGGTGGTGGTTGTGCCAAAACATGAATGCTTGCATACACTTTCCACATGTCGAGTCGCAGTCGAAAAGGCAAAATCGCTCCCCAGGCGGAATTTAACAGCACAAAAGAGGCTGCAGTAGCATTCATTTTCTTTTTTTTTTCGCTCGCTGCTCCATGTGCTTGCTGATCGGGATCGGGAAATGTCGGACGGGTGACTGAGTAAGTGGCGGGGTCTTTAGTCTGATGATCTTCACAATTTACATATTCCACAACCGAATGAATGTGTACAATTCTGAATGGAAGCGAGTTCGTTGCCTGCTGCGGGGAGTTTGGTCGATGGCTTTATTGAACAAAAGGATTAAGCTATTTTATGGGTGGAGAGGCTTCAACCTGTTCCTGTCCTCCGCAACTCTCAACCCGGCCACTCGTTGGGGATCAACTCAACTTTTTGGACACGACGAGCCGGATAAAAGCAGTGAATGGCAGAGTAATTACAGGGTGTTTTCACTGGGAAATTGCTACATCGAATGATAATAAAACAATGACGGTGCAGATGAGAGGATTTCGAACTTTCCTCCCCAGGTCGGGTGGCTAGCACCCTTCGTTCGTCCGGAGCCCCTCCCCAGATGGATGATTGCTTTTCGAAGTGGTTAAGCGGTTTTAAAACTCCAGAGGATTTTGTTTTTCGTCTTTTTTTTTTATTTGATTCGTCTTGTTGAGTGGTGAGCAGCTGGTGGTGAATTACATTTATTTTTCGGTGGAGTTTCCCAGTATACTACTGTGGTCCATACAAATTGGGTTCATTCATATACGTATTGGTCTTTGAAGTGATGCAGTTAATTTTGTTTCTGATGAAAATGAAACCTCATTACAGTATGATGCTTGGTTTCTGGCAGTTTTAAGGCGAATCAATCAACCACAAGCGGTGTAGTGGAATATTGTTTTTCGTATGTTTGTGTCACTTTGTGATACTCATTAGGAAGTGGTGTCATCTCGAGGCTACGCTAATGTACTGACTGAGTATGAGAATAAACTTCGTTTAAAAAGTTAATCAATCCTGCTTTCGTCCACGCATAATTTACTTAAGCTTCAGGATTTTTGAACACTTATTAGCATAAAAAATACTTTTGGATGTTATATTTTTTAGCCTTTCTATACATGTACGAAGATTCTCTATTCTGCTCTCTAACAAACATTTAAAATGCATTTATGAGAATACATAAGTGACCCAAGTGACAAAAAGTTTATCGCGAAATGGGGCTGACAAAATCGGGTCCTTACTGTATTCAATTTTTGTGCCTCTAACAAATATGGAAATAGATTGAAGTTCCCTAAACATTAATCCAAAAGGTAATAACTAGAAATCTAAGAACTGTTTTATGAATCCTTCCATGAATTCCTAGAGAAATTGTTCCATTTGTTCGTTTAGAAAATCCTCAAAGGATTTCTTTCAGACAATCTTTCATGGAAGTTGTCAATCCACAACACACTTCAGTTTGAGCCCACTAACTACAAGTGAGAACGAATTATGTTTATGAAGCTTCTAAGCCGAAAGAGAGATGAGTTTGTGAATAGGAATGTTCACGGTGCGGCTTCGGAGTCAGTTTGGCATTCTATTCCTCAGAATCATTACTTGTTCTGTGGCTTAGTTGGTTAACGCACCGGTCTAGCGAATACGGAGTTGTGGATTCGAATTCCACCAGAATGATATTTTCTTCACAAACTTCATCTCTCAATTTATCTCTTAGGAACATTTCGTGCCTTTTTTCAGTTTACTAAGAATTTTTCATAAAATTTTATTCTTAAAGTGGTTTCTTTTAGAAGATCTAAAATTCTGAATTCGTTCAGAAATTTCCTAATAACATCTTCCAAAGTTTCCTTCGAAAATTCTTTCAGAGCTAAAGATTACCCTTAAGGGATTTCTTAAGATGGTTTTCCAGAGATTTATAAACAGTTTTCGCCAAAGCTTCCTCCAGAAATACTTTCGGGGATTCCTTCAGAAATTTCTACAAAGATTCAGAAGAAGAATTCAGAAGTTTCTTTTGGGAATCCATCATTATTTTCTCCAGCGTTCCAAAAGTTTTAGATATCTTATTTATTGAGATTATCATTCCTATGCTGGTTCATCTCCGCATTCAGAAGTTCTTTCAAAGATTGTTTTGAAATTTCATTCAGCTAGCGATTTTTTTTTTCAAAAAAATATTTCGAGAATTTTTCTAGAAGCTCCATTGGAAATATCCAGAGGATTGTTTCCATACAATAATTCCTTCGAGGATTCTAGCAAGAACTTTTCCTTCAGAAATTCTAAGATAGTCACCCAAGTAACAATTCCATTTCTGATTGGTTTTGTTTGATTTTTATGACGGTTTTATCTCAGAAAAAGTTAAAACTCACAGTTTTATGGCTACTTTTATTAAAACCATTGATGAAATGTTTTATAGTATACTTGAAGAAATCCATAAAGTCAGATTTTAAGAGTGAACAAAACTTTCCAATATGTAAACATTCTGGCATTCATTATTACCACAATAAAACTGTTCAAACTCTCAACAGATGGCGATCCGTTCGATGAATAACGACATCTGTTGGTGGAAAAGCAGAAACTACGACACTGCTAGGTTTATTGCGGTCATCATAAAAGTAAACTTGCTTTCGTTTTATTTCCACTAATTATGGTCGTCGCCATATTGAAGAATTAGCTAACGTGAATGGAAAATAGTTAATTTTGCTGAAATAAACAATGGATTGATAGTTTGCCGCTATTTCCATAACATACCCACATAAATAAACTCTTTCAGCTGAGTTTTCTTGTAATTCGAGATAGTTTTACTAAATTAACAAATTGATTTATTTCATTCTAAGATGATAATATTCATTATTTTTGGAGCGCACTAATTTTATGATTCTGCAACCCCAACATTTATAGTAAAATTGAATGCGCATAAGCCTTACAACACAATAACTACTCAAATATTACTTTAAAATGATCGCTTTCTACTAACGAATGATCCTGCTGAAATTAACGTGCCATCGAAGAAGCTTCTCCGCACCTTGAGCTGTCATAGTTTTTGTTAAAAAACAACAACAATCATCATAACCTCCTTTCGAGAATGGACATTTTTACAACTAGGTTTTAAAACAGTTTTATTGCTACTCTTAATGTGGTTTGCAAAACCTCTCCGAGAGTGGTCCACTTAGCCGAAAGATGCTCTTAAAGAGGTTATCGAGAGGTGTTGATGTATAAATCAGTTTATTGCAAGTTGGTCATGAAGATCTCTTATAGAGCCGAACAAAACTTAAAATGTTACTTGGGCATTCTTCTTAACTTCTTAAGGGCTTTCTTCAGAAATATCTCTAGGGCCCAGTTTTCAATCGCCAGAATCCACGTTTAAGCAGGAAAAACTTCCTATGTCTTTTAATTTTAATTTAAAACGCTTAATGTCTTCAGAGAAAAAAAAATTAATAGGGTGGTCCACTTATTAGCTCAAATCTTGAATACAACTTTTTAATTTGATGCCAAATGCAAACTAGTTATTTAACAAAGTTGTAGGTAATGCTTTTTCCAACAACTTTGCAGTAAACACATTTTATCTAACTCTTAAATAAAAATTTTAAATTTTAACTTAGGGTGAACCTTGAAAAAAAAACGGGTTTTCACAATAACTCTTGTGTATGTTTTTCTTTTTACGAGAATGTGGCATCCAGATTATTTAAAGGGCAAGTAATAACGCATATATGCTCTGAACATTGCATGTTGTTAGGTCTTGTCATTCACAAGTTATGGTTAATTTTGACCGAAACCAACGGTGTCTAAATTCCTATATCTCACGGAGAAGGTAAGGTAAAAAAGTTCTTTAGGAGGCATTCAAATCACACAATTTAGGCCAAATTTTGAGCAAAAATTACGAGAATGTTTTTTTTTAAATTGAAATAAATCGATTTCAAAAATGCCCTTAAAAATAAAAAAAACTTCATATAACTTATACAATTTCTAATATAGATTCATACTGTCTTCAGCAAAATTGTAGGTTTCTACCATACCTGCAAGTTTTCAAGATTCCATCACTTTTTTGTAAAACGTAGAACAGATTGATAATTTGTTTTTTTTTGTCAATATAATCATTCAGATTTACTAGAAAAACATACCATGTATCCCTAAGAATCCTTGGGTAAGGATCGCTTTAGAAACTCCGCCATGGATTCCACAGCGTCAGAATTCTTGTCAAATTTTTACAGAATTTCATTCAAGTTTTTTTAGAAATTATTCTGGGTATTCAATTTGCAATATATTTTTCCAAGGATATCTTTAGTTCCTAAATCCTCTGGAGATTTCTTCAAAAAGTCTTCTTAGTTAACTTTTTACAAAAACTTGTCACCTCCCCTAAGAAAGGTTGCATGAGACAGGGACAAATACGGTAGAAAAGAAATTGGAGAGTATTGATTCCAAAACTCAAGAACCAATCAAGGAAATCTACCAGGTTCAGGTACTTGGGAACCATAGAAGTATGAAATCGAGTCATTCCATGGCAAAATAAAAGCATACATTTTACATATGAAAATTAGTAGTGGTTTATTACTTACGGTTATGGTTTCTACTTAAACCTAATGTGGGGGTGTATGTGTCAGTCTGTAGAGTATCCCTCGGCGGCTGCAGAACTGGGGGTCTGTCCGGACAGAAGTTGGTTATGCCGGCAATCCTGCCGACCACTCCGTATCAGAACCCACGGTTGCTGGTCCGACATGGATATGGGTTGAAAGAAAGGCCTGAATAGAGGAGGCATATGAGGGGCACATAAATCACCATGCAAAGACATAATTTTGGATAGGCTCTAGCTCACTCAACTTAGTTTCAGGCTTACCGATCTCAAAACTATCACCACTCTACTCCATCACTGCATGCACTTGGGGTTTTGTGGTAATTGGCTGTAGAATACAAAATAGTGATAAAAACTATCCCTTTTCTCACTGTACACTGTTGCTACCTCAAGGTGAGCACAAAAAGGCCCAATCCCCTTCATTTAATCACTTCACCACAATCCAGTACACTATCGCGTTATCCGATACCAGTCAGGTAAAAACTATTATTGGCGCGCGCACTATGCTCTAACCTGCTTAACGATTAACTGGCTACTGATGGACATCGCAAATATCAGGACAGTATATCGGCGTAGGTAGTTCTCTGATTGCTACATGCTGATGGGTGGCGATAACAGTGATGAGAGTTAAAGAGATGAAGAGATTAGCCGTTGCGAGAGAACCTCTGTTAACTAGGGTTCCTGCTATCCATTTATGGCAGTGATGTGTCTACGGGTTTACAGTATAGAGATCGGAATATGTGCTCTCCCTCGCCTCTATTCGTGCAAATAATGACCTTTGTGCCTTCTTGAATCTCCAAAAGCACAGATGTGTTTTCGACATGACAGGGTATGGCTAATCCGAGATTGTGTTCTGTTGTTCTGTTGTGAGTGTGATGTATTTTGAACATGGTAAGATAATCTATCCCTCTATTTTGTATGGCAGACTGTGAGCTAATTTGATGCTCTCGCGATACAAGCTATCATGGTCTTGGGTAAGGTTACAATACCCCCACACCAGACTGAAATACAGGGATTACATCTCTGTATGGCAGTGGCCTTTTCTTACCATGAGCAAAATCCAATCACATGACCGACAAAAGCCGACCTTGTAAAGTAGTGTAAGGTGTCGTCAAGTGTAATCCGTTAATCCACACAAAGTACATTCTTGTCAGGGCAAAATGTTGATATCTAAATGAAGGGGATTGGGCCTTTTTGTGCTCACCTTGAGGTAGCAACAGTGTACAGTGAGAAAAGGGATAGTTTTTATCACTATTTTGTATTCTACAGCCAATTACCACAAAACCCCAAGTGCATGCAGTGATGGAGTAGAGTGGTGATAGTTTTGAGATCGGTAAGCCTGAAACTAAGTTGAGTGAGCTAGAGCCTATCCAAAATTATGTCTTTGCATGGTGATTTATGTGCCCCTCATATGCCTCCTCTATTCAGGCCTTTCTTTCAACCCATATCCATGTCGGACCAGCAACCGTGGGTTCTGATACGGAGTGGTCGGCAGGATTGCCGGCATAACCAACTTCTGTCCGGACAGACCCCCAGTTCTGCAGCCGCCGAGGGATACTCTACAGACTGACACATACACCCCCACATTAGGTTTAAGTAGAAACCATAACCGTAAGTAATAAACCACTACTAATTTTCATATGTAAAATGTATGCTTTTATTTTGCCATGGAATGACTCGATTTCATACTTCTATGGTTCCCAAGTACCTGAACCTGGTAGATTTCCTTGATTGGTTCTTGAGTTTTGGAATCAATACTCTCCAATTTCTTTTCTACCGTATTTGTCCCTGTCTCATGCAACCTTTCTTAGGGGAGGTGACAAATGGCGCCCAACGTAAATGTAAATGTACAGTGGATAACCATCTTGACGAAGTTTTTCTATCATGGAGTCATTCGCTTATAAGAAAGCAAATTCTGAATTTTCATATGCAATGGTGGATGGCTTTTGTAAATATGTACATAATACTTCTTTAGAATAAATCCATTTTGAATTTTAAACTGAATTTCTGAAATTGAGTCTGGAGAAATTTGAATATAACTTCTTGCAATCCTTTTGAACTTTTGGCAAGAAGAATTGTACATATGTAAATAAACCTTTTTTTATTAAGTTAATTGATTGAATTAATAACTAAATGAACTAGTATTGAATTAAGTTGAATTTAAATCGTTTTTTTTTTCTTTTAAACATTTTTGAATTCCATCTACATTTAACTGAAATTTCTTACATTTTCTATAATTTTACACACTCCGTTTTAGGGTAAGATATAGATTGGCCGATCTCAAATACCGTCGTGAAGTGATTTCGAAAGCAAGAGTTTTAAATTTTAAAAGTAATCGTTTTGGATAATCGTTAATAACGAAGAAAAAAGTGAAAATAAAGTGAAAGGACACTAATGGAGCAAATCGTAGAAAGTGATAATACCGCTAATAAGTTAATTGATTTTGATGAAGAAGAGGATACTAGTCCGGTTATGAGCATTAAGAAAATGAGTCAGCGCGAAGTACGAAGGCTCACAATCTCTCCCACATTTAGGGACAGATTGAATGAAGTTTACGAGCAGAAAGCGAGGCAAACCACGGAATCGGTGATAGAAAAAGAACGTGATGAACGCGCGCGCGAGAAAAATGTTGAACCCAAGAGGCAAACGAATCCTCCGCCGCCGCCGCCGCCGGTAATTCCACGTGAAAACGTAAATCATGGTGAAGATTTTGTTAGTAATCGCGAACAAATGAGATCGCTTGAAAAGTACACGGGTACTAAGAAAAAGATCTCCTCTAATAAATCACCAGTTAATCAAATGCAAAATGGTGCTCCAGATTTGGATTTGAATTTTGATCCTGATGTGGTACTTGTCGAAGATGAAAATGATTCGGTTCAATTTCTTCCACCGGGATTTAACATAAAATCTCAATTGTCAAATCCTGCATTGTCAAATAACCCTCTATTTTTTAACCTTCCAAATAGTACTCCAAATAGTAGGAAATCACTGCCAGTTTCGCAATGGCCAATCAAATATGCCGGAAATGACAATGGAATTGGATTGAATCTTTTTCTTCGAAGAGTTGAATTCTTTGCACATTCTGAAAAGATGTCAAAAGAGGAACTTTTTGAATCAGCCCATTTTCTATTAGTAGGACCTGCTCAAGATTGGTTTGTGGCAAAATGGCCAATTTTACGCAGCAAAAACTGGGATTACTTCATCCAGGCCTTAAGACACCAATTTTTGCCAAGTAACATTGATCATTACGTAAAAGTGCGTTCATTTTCAATGTTCCAAGCCAAATCCGAACTATTTTCGAACTTTTTAGTTCGAATGGAGCAGTTCTTTTTGTGTAGAACTACTCCAATGTCTGAAGAAGACAAGTTTGATATAATGTGGCACACAATGAGGCCCATCTACCGAGACCGACTGGCCTTAGTAGACGTGAAAGACTTGCATAAATTAGAACAATTATGCACTCGGATTGACAACAATAATGAAGCCATCATGAATAAATTTGTGCTTTCATTCGAAAATCAAAAAATTAATGAAATCAATTTCAATAGCAACCATAGAGAAAATACCAATTCCAATGTCAGACCAGCACCGAACAATACTAATCAAACTGGTCAACAGCGAAATCAACAACCTAATCAAAGCAATAGTAGAAACAATCAAAGTAGCTCAAATCAAAATCCTAGCTTGCAGAACAATAGACCGAGAAACAACGCAAACTACAACAACAACCAACATGTTCAACCGGAATACCAACCAGATTGTGGATGGAGGGAGTTGTCCTTAGATGATATTCTGAGGCATTACAGAGTTCCTGATCGACGAGTTTGCTTTAATTGTAGAAGATTTGGTCATCATTTTACAAAATGTTTTTCAAGGCGCAATGTATTTTGCTGCATATGTGGTCTTCCTGAGTTTCATTACGAGGAATGTCCATTTTGTGAGGCAAAAAACCAGAGAAGGGGAAATTAAAGGAGGTGATTTTCCCAACCTCAGAAATTCCTCCAGGTTTGAGTCAAAACACACAAACCACTGAAACATTTCAAGAAATCATTTCGAAATTTGAGAAAAATACAGATTGTACCATTGAGGAACATGAACATGATGAGCCATGTAACTTTGCTGGTTATTTTCATCAAATTGAGACAATTTTTGTAAACTTGGATAATGATGCCAGATATTTTTTGAAATTTAGCGTTTTGGGATTTCAGTTGCACGGGTTATTGGACAGTGGAAGTAATGTGTCATTAGTTGGAGAACACTTTGGAAATTTAACCAGCTTTTTGCAAATTCAAGATCTGGACAAAGACATCAAAATTTCAACTGCCAGTGGGGAACCAATGCAAATCAATGGATTTGTTGACGTTCCATTTACAGTCAACCAAACAACAAGAATTTTGCCCTGTTTAGTTGTCCCTGAGCTTGGAACTCGTTGCATTTTAGGAATGGACTTTTTTAAACTTTTCAACATCAAGCTAACTTTTGATGACGTTGAAGGGATTGATAAATTTAACACTTGTAATGTGGAATCAAGTAATGAAATTCAGCCAGCTTCTCACATCCTCGATGCGGAAGAGACTGAATTACTAGAATCAGTGAAGAAAAGCTTCAAAGTATCAGAGCCTGGCACGCTAGAAGCTTGCAATGTTATGGAGCATAGCATTGAGCTCACTGATAGCAACGCAATTCATTTGAACCCCCATCCTTGGTCTCCTACAATCCAAGAGAAAGTCAATGTTGAAATCAATCGTTTATTAGACTTGGACATCATTGAACCTTCCAATTCTAATTGGGCCTTGCAAGTGGTACCAGTTACAAAAGAAAATGGTGATATGAGGCTTTGCCTAGATGCCCGTAAGCTCAATGCCAAAACTGTTCGAGATGCATATCCTCTAGCAAGTTCCATGAGAATTTTGAATAATTTAGGTAAGAATCGCTACTTTTCGGTTCTGGATCTAAAGGAATCTTTTCTGCAGGTTAAGCTTGCGGAAAGCTCAAAAAAGTTCACGAGTTTTAAGATTATTGGCAGGGGTCTTTTCCAATACAAAAGGCTTCCTTTTGGACTTATAAATAGCAGTGCTACAATGTCTCGGATCCTTGACAGAGTTTTGAAAGAAGGACTCTATGAACCATTCATTTTTTCCTATCTGGATGATATTATTATTGCAACCAGAACCTTCAAGGATCACATAAAATATCTCAAAATTGTTGCAGATTGCTTAAGAGAAGCCAACCTTTCCGTAAATTTAGCCAAATGTAAATTCTGCCTGAAAAGAATAAAATATCTAGGTTTTATTCTTTCTGAGAACGGTTATCAACCGAACCCTGAAAGAGTTACTGCGATCTCCAAGTTTGCTCGCCCGCAAACTCCAAAGGAGATTCGCAGATTCTTAGGGATGGCGGGATACTACCGCAACTTCATCCCGAATTTTAGCGGTATATCAGCCCCAATCTCTGACTTGTTGAAAGGCAAGCCCAAGAAGATTAGGTGGAATGATAAGGCTGAACAGGCGTTTATCAAACTGAAAGAATGTTTGATCTCGGAGCCAGTCTTAGCCAATCCAGACTGGACAAAAGAATTTACTATTCAAACCGACGCTAGTGATGTGGCAATTGCAGGCATCCTGACGCAGGAGTTGGATGGTGAAGAGCACATTATTGCCTTCTTTTCACGAAAGCTCAGTGCTTGTGAAAAGAAATATGGGCCCACCGATAAGGAAGGTTTAGCCGCTCTTGAAGCAATTGAGCATTTCAGATGTTACGTGGAAGGCTCGCACTTTACATTAATAACTGATTGCTCCGCAGTGACATTTATCTGCAACTCAAAGTGGCGTCCGAGTTCTAGACTGTCACGATGGTCAGTAAAATTGCAGGAATTTGATATGACCATTAAGCATAGGAAAGGGCGTGATAATGTGGTTTGTGATGCCCTGAGTCGAGCTGTGTGTGCCATCTTTGAAAATTCCACTTCAAAATGGTACAATGATTTGAAGAAGAAAGTCAGTGACACTCCAGAAAAATACCAGAATTTTAAAATTGAAAATGGCGACTTATATAAGTTTGTCACTTCCAGATCCCCTTTTGAGATGGGACGATTGGAATGGAAAATGGTTGTGCCACCTGACAAGATGGCGCAACTAGTTGAAGATGAGCATGCCAAATTAATGCATCTTGGGACAGAGAAGACCCTAGAGCGAATTAAATTAAGATATTACTGGCCTAAGATGAAAGTCGATGTCAAACGAGTTTTATCTAAATGCGGCATTTGCAAGCAGTCGAAGCATTCGACTATTGCCACAATTCCTCCAATGGGAGAGCAAAAGAATGCTACTCGCCCATTTCAGATGATTGCTATGGATTATATTAGTGGTTTTGTCCGTAGTAAGTCTGGAAATAGTGATTTGTTAGTTTGTTTGGATGTGTTCACTAAATATGTTCGTTTATTTCCTGTTAGAAAGATTAGTGTTGAAAGTTTAAGTCAGTTAATTAAATGTGAATGGTTTTTGAAATATGGTGCTCCACAAGTGTTAATTTCAGATAATGCTGTAACGTTTTTAGCTAATAAGTTTCAAGATTTGTTGTCTAAGTTTCATGTCCATCATTTTAAAAACAGTAGAAGACACTGTCAAAATAACCCTGTTGAACGAGTGAACAGAGTCATTTTAGCTTGCATTCGCTCATATTGCCAGGACGATCATCGTGTCTGGGATTCTAAGATTCCTGACATTGAGTTTGCTATCAATAACACCAAGCATTCGTCTACGGGATTCACACCCTTCTTCTTAGTGCACGGATACGAGTCTGTAGTTGATGGAAGGGACCATCTTCAAGATAGGCACACTTCTGATCCGTCAGCTGATCAATTCGTCCAACGCCGAGAAGCAGCTCTGGGTTCGGTATATGAACAGGTCGTTAAGAACAATAAAAAACAGTTTGAAAAATACAAAAAGAATTATGATAGCAAGCATAAAGGTTTACCACCTGCCTTCAACATTGGTCAAAAAGTTTATAAGAAGAACTTCAAAATTTCAAGTGCAGCTGATCATTATTCAGCCAAACTTGGTCCTGTTTATGTTCCGTGTAAAATAATTGCTAGAAGAGGAGCTACATCATATGAGCTGGAGGATGAGGAAGGAAGAAATTTAGGAGTGTTTGCAGCGCAAGATTTGATTCCGGAATAAGTGAGATTTAATTTTAGTTGCGTGAAAATGTCGTCGGGTAAATGCTTTTTGTGTAATTGAGTAATTGTGAAATACGTGTTTGTTAAGTAGTGAGATCGCGTGCGTGATTGAGGGATCTGATAGAGGAATTGAATGTCCGAGGAAATGGTGATCACCGAGAGTTCGCGTAGATTAAGTGTAGAGTTTGTGTATAACCGAGAGTTCGCGTAGATTAAGTGTAGAGTCCGTGTATAACCGAGAAACTGCGTAAGATAGAATAGGATTCGTGAGCGTTTGAGTGTGTGACTTGGTGACTATCGGTCATTTGCGTAGTAATAAATTCGGATGTAGATGAGGCTCTCGATTGAGTAATCGCGTTACTCGATCGATACGCGTGAAAATTCGTATGTGCGTAAGAATAAACGGATAAAATATCTGTCTTTGAGTGTATTGAAAAGAAATAGTGTGAAGCATGTGTAGATTTAGAATGTCTGATTAAGTAAGTGAAATTTTTGTTGGAATTTGTTGTATGTTTGTAATTTTGATTAACTTCCTTTCTCCTAAATTTTGAGGCTCCTTAGCTAAGCAGAAAAACAATTTTCAGTTGTCTGCGAAATGAGAAAAGGATAAAGCAAACGTAAACTAAATCTATATGGCCACATCGAATAACTACGAATAACCACAGATCTGTTCCTGGTTGATGTGAGCCATTATTGTTCAAGTTCAGATTGAGCTGAAATCGAGCCAGTAAAACAATAGCCTATCTGGTAAACAAACGTCCATTGGCATATGAGATATCAACATTTAACCCACACAAAGTACATTCTTGTCAGGGCAAAATGTTGATATCTCATATGCCAATGGACGTTTGTTTACCAGATAGGCTATTGTTTTACTGGCTCGATTTCAGCTCAATCTGAACTTGAACAATAATGGCTCACATCAACCAGGAACAGATCTGTGGTTATTCGTAGTTATTCGATGTGGCCATATAGATTTAGTTTACGTTTGCTTTATCCTTTTCTCATTTCGCAGACAACTGAAAATTGTTTTTCTGCTTAGCTAAGGAGCCTCAAAATTTAGGAGAAAGGAAGTTAATCAAAATTACAAACATACAACAAATTCCAACAAAAATTTCACTTACTTAATCAGACATTCTAAATCTACACATGCTTCACACTATTTCTTTTCAATACACTCAAAGACAGATATTTTATCCGTTTATTCTTACGCACATACGAATTTTCACGCGTATCGATCGAGTAACGCGATTACTCAATCGAGAGCCTCATCTACATCCGAATTTATTACTACGCAAATGACCGATAGTCACCAAGTCACACACTCAAACGCTCACGAATCCTATTCTATCTTACGCAGTTTCTCGGTTATACACGGACTCTACACTTAATCTACGCGAACTCTCGGTTATACACAAACTCTACACTTAATCTACGCGAACTCTCGGTGATCACCATTTCCTCGGACATTCAATTCCTCTATCAGATCCCTCAATCACGCACGCGATCTCACTACTTAACAAACACGTATTTCACAATTACTCAATTACACAAAAAGCATTTACCCGACGACATTTTCACGCAACTAAAATTAAATCTCACTTATTCCGGAATCAAATCTTGCGCTGCAAACACTCCTAAATTTCTTCCTCTTAACGATTAACTGGCTACTGATGGACATCGCAAATATCAGGACAGTATATCGGCGTAGGTAGTTCTCTGATTGCTACATGCTGATGGGTGGCGATAACAGTGATGAGAGTTAAAGAGATGAAGAGATTAGCCGTTGCGAGAGAACCTCTGTTAACTAGGGTTCCTGCTATCCATTTATGGCAGTGATGTGTCTACGGGTTTACAGTATAGAGATCGGAATATGTGCTCTCCCTCGCCTCTATTCGTGCAAATAATGACCTTTGTGCCTTCTTGAATCTCCAAAAGCACAGATGTGTTTTCGACATGACAGGGTATGGCTAATCCGAGATTGTGTTCTGTTGTTCTGTTGTGAGTGTGATGTATTTTGAACATGGTAAGATAATCTATCCCTCTATTTTGTATGGCAGACTGTGAGCTAATTTGATGCTCTCGCGATACAAGCTATCATGGTCTTGGGTAAGGTTACAAACTTTCAAATATTTTTAAACAGTTTTTTTATGAGATCCCTTCACACATATTTCCAAAGACTCCTCCAGACATTCCCACTGGAATTACTTTGATCATAATTTGAAAAATCACTATAGATTCATCTGAAAACTTTCTTAAATGGACAGCTTTAGAAATTCACAAAAGAGATATTTAAAAAAAACTCCATGAATGTATTCTAAGGGATTTCAGTCACATTTTAGAAGTTTTTTCAATAGAAAAGGCTATGATTTCTCTTGAAAAATCTCCCAACGATTCATTTAAACATTTTCTTCAGAGATTACTTTAGGAATTTCTCGAATGATTCGTTTAGATAACCTTCCTTGGGTTTCTCCATGGACTCCTTAATTAGTTGCAGGATAGGCTTACAGAAAAGTTTCCAAGGATTGTTTTATAATTTAGTATTCAAATTTTCTTTGGGGATTCTTTCAGAATTTTTTTTATGGACTGCTTCAGAAATTCTCTAAAGAATTTGATGTGATAATCTTCTAATATTATTTCCTGAAAATTCTTCCAGAGTTCCTAAGAAAATTCTCCCAGAACAACATTAGCAGACCCTCTATGGATTGCTTCAAAAAAATTTGCATTTGTCAAAGACCATCTATGTTTTTTTTTTCAGAAAATCTTTGACAGATTCGTTCGAAAATTTCTCCGATACTCTTTGTGACAATCTTGTACGGGTTGCTTCATAAATTTCTTCAAAGATCTTCCCGAAATCTCGCTGGAGATTCTTCCCAAAATTTCTTCAATTATTCCTTTTGTGGATTCTTTCAGAAATCACGCCTGGGATTCTCTCGGAAAATCTTCCACAGCCTTCGGAAATTTTTTCAGTGATTCCTTCATAAAATCAGAAGTCCAAAATTCCTTCAGAAATTTGAGAATACTCTAAAATTTTCACGGGTTTCCTTCAGAAATTTTTCCAGGGACTCTTTTCGATTTTTTTTTCAGTGACTCTTCAAATGTTCTTTTTCAAATTCCTTTTCTCTTTTTTCATAAATTCTTGCAATTTTTAGTAATTTTTCATTAGATTCCTTCTGAAATTTCATAAGGGATTTCTTCAGAAATATCTCCAGGGACTCTTTGAGTATTTTACTTAAACACCATGCATGTCATTTAAGAATAACGGCAGCGAAAGTTTTGGTGGTGTAGATATTATTTAACGTAAATGTAACATAATGCTAGACTTACGTAGAATTAACTTTTAATCAACCAAAATTTGCGTTGCTTTTACATACTTTTATATGGAATGGGTGTTGCATAGGTATTCAGGAACTTTAGGAACGGATCCCTTCATAAAATCTTCAATCGGTTTTTTTTTTCATAAATCACCCTTTCAAAAACCCTGAAAAAATCCTCCAGTTTTTTATCTCTATCAGAGAGACTTTCAGCTATCGGCTGGTTCGTCAATACTTCCTCCAGTTTCTTTTTGAAATTCTTGACAAAATGCTTCGTGAATTCCTGCGGAAATTCCTAAAAAGGTTTATTTTTAAATTGCCCCTCGTCAAAAATTTCTCCTGAGATTTCTTTCAAAATTTCTCCAGAGTTATTTTTTGGCATTTCTTGCACAGATTACACAAAAAAGACTGTTATATTTTTTAATTTTTTAAAAGAATCCTTCAATAGTTTTCTGAAGGAATTCCTGAAGAAAAAAAACTCAAGAAGACACCTGTGGAAATTTCTGATACAAATTCTTAAAAAAATAAGAAAGGATTCGTGGGCTAGAACGTCTGAGCAATTTCTGAAGTAATTTTTAGAGATGGAGTTTCTGGAGAAATTTCTTGAGGACCTTATGGAGAATTTCCGATAGAATTCCTTAAAATATTTCTAACGAACACCTTTGATGAGTTTCTGAAAAAAAAACCCTGGTGAGTTTTCTTAAGAAATCCCTGAATGAACTCATCAAAATACCTCAGGAGAAAGGCTTCGTATAACCTCTTGTACATCTTCTCAAAATATGATTTTTAATACTACTGAAATTTTTGGAATTAAACTCCTGGGGTATTCTTCAATAAATTACTGAGGACATTTTTGAAGGCACTCTAAAGGAACACCTGGAAGAATTGAAGAACCCTCTCAAGTAACTCCTCAGAATTATTCCTTTAAAACATCCTTTAGAAGTTCCAACAATAAATCCCTGGAAATACTCCTCAAGGATCACCGTTAAAACTTCTGAAGGCATTCCTTGCTACGACAAAAGTGGTGAGAAGACTCCCCCTTGGGGGCATCCACAAACACTCAATTTCCTAATCCCTGCTAGATGCAATGTCGAGAAGAAATATCGGTTCTTGAGCATTTGATGAATCCAATTGGAAATCATTGGTGATATACCATGACCCCGTGCGGCTTCCAATATGGCATCGAAAGGCACGTTGTCAAAGGCACCCCGATATCTAAGAAAACACCCAAATAAGATTGCTTTTGAGCGAATGCTTTCTCGATATCGTAAACAACCTTGTATAAAAGAGTCACAGTGGACTTACCAGATTGGTAGACATGTTGGTTCACATGAAGAGGCACGTTGGCCAGATGAACATCACGGATGTGATGATTCACAATGCGTTCTAAGCATTTCAGAAGAAAATAGGTCAAACTGATAGGTCTGAAACTCTTTGCTTCTTCATACGACGCACGACCCACTTTCGGAATAAACTTCACAGTAATATCCCGCCAGGATTTGGGAATATACCCTGTAGCAAAACAGCAAACAAGTTTTTTTTTTTCAAAACATGTTTGAAAAGATCAAATCCCTTCTGAACCAAAATAGGATAAATCCCATCCAGGAGATTTGAAAGGAGCAAAGCTATTGAGGCCCACTCAATCGATTCTAAAGTTACAATACTCCGAGCCGAAGCCAGGGAATCTTAACTACAAGAAAATACATCAGGTTCATCCGAAGATGTGATTTACACACATCCAGGGAAGTGTGTGCTGAAAAAGCATTCCAGAACTTCCTCATCAGAGCAAGTCAGATCGCCATTTGGCAAACGAAGTTCGTTTACTCGGAAATCCTTAGATTTCGCAAGGATTTTATTTAACCGACTGACTTTATTCAAATTGGAAACATTTGTACAAAGGTTTTTCCAGCCGGATCGTTCAGCAGACCGGAGAGCTTTCCTGTAGGCCTTGCGAGCCGACCTGAAAGCCTCCGAACCAGCCGAACGTCGTCTGTTTCAACTCTTGTTCGTAGCCAACGAGGTTGCAGCAGCAGTGGCGAAGCAATCCGCCCAAGTAACACACATGTTATATAAAAGTTACGACAGCGCAAGTTTTGGTTGTATAGAAGTTTGTTTTACGTTATTTCAACACAATGTTAGAATTACGTAAAATAAACTTCTATACAACCAAAACTTGCGCTGTCGTAACTCTATTATAACATGTGTGTTGCTTGGGCGGCTCCAAAAGATTAATTTGACACTCAATCAGGTTTCCACTTTCCCAGGGAAGGGAAATTCAATGGCAATTTGGTTCCAATTCACCAAAAAGGAAAACAACGAGGTGTGTGTTGATCTACGGTTCACAGAAGTTTCCTCTAGTAAACCGCGTCCCGTAGTCGGTAAGTGCAAGAAGGTGCTTCTTGTTTAAAATAATGTGTTGCAGCAGTAGGGCAACGACAAAAAGTACTTTGATCGCTGCAGGCCGGTGCACAGAAAAGGCGCCAAGGGAGGGGTTTTTCCCAATTTCGGCAAAAGGCGGATGGGCGCCTAGTGTATGAAGCGTCGGTAATGGGGAGGGTTTAAAACCCCAAATCAACCCCCGCCCCCCTTGTGCACGGGCTTGGATCGCTGCTGTGGGTAACCAAAAAACCATCATGCTTTGACAAAAGGTAAGCATATAGCCGCATCAGACCATGAATTAGAGGTCACCTCTTAAGAGGACTATCACCACCGGAACAGGCGGCCCAACCGCTACTGACACTTCATAGCTATCTAGATTAATCAAGCATTGATTTTTTTTTAATTTCTTTATTTGGTAGGCCCATGCGCCAAAAAGGCTTAACGGGGCCGAATTTACTATTTAAACATTTCAGTAGACATGTTCGAATCACAGCCATTCTGTGATTCCTGAGTTGCACACAACTTTTTTTTATCTTTCCTACGCTTCGTTGACAGCCGCCGCTTGTTGGTGCCATTGTAGGTGTCGTATGGTGAAGTTGAACTGTCGTTCCCGTCGTCGTCTTCATTCGTGTTCTGCTGTTCGGTTTGGTAGTCAAGCAGTGATGTTAATATTGATGATCAACTTTACACGGGCTTAATATCGTTCGCAATACCGAGGATTACGATAGCGCCATTTCTCTGCACGCCTGACTTAATTGCTTGTTCGAGTGCAATACTGAACACTAAATTTGAAAGAACATTATCCTGCTTCAATCCATTCTAGGTCACAAACGTACCCAGCCTTATTGGATTCGCCGGAAAAGCATGTTCTGACATAATCTGCTAAAGCTCATTTCTTTGTAAGATAGTATGCAACAGGTTTACAAAAGCAATAGCAGGACTGGTCAACGGAATACAACTCTATCGATGACGGTAAAACTTCGCATTCTTTGCATAAAGAGGAGCTTACAGTGTGTCTGTCCTATCTACCTACAACCGGTCATAATCCTGCCCAAATAAAAGATTTGAAAAAAAAAAAACGCTTCCACAAACAAACGAGCGCACCGAGAGGTGAACTTCAATGGAAACGATTGCACCCGGACCCGGACCCGTAGAAATGCGAGACAGATTAAATTCAATTAGGCGTCACCACCAATAAAATTCGAATCGTACTCGACAGAAAACCTTCTGCCACCAGCAGTTACGGTATCCACTTGGACACATCCATGAACTGTTAACCACACGCTCCAAAACACACGATGACTCCCACCAGGTTCGAAATTGGGAGTCGTCGTCGGTCCCGGTGTTGCCGAGTGCCGAGGAGAGTGAAAGTTGTTTCCGTTATTGTAGCCATTCCATATTGCGAGAAGCCCTTAACGATTGCCCTCAGTTTCCCGATCCCGATAGGTACGTCGTCATCGTCATTGTCGTTCACGTTCGCAGAGAAATCTTGTTGCAGGGGCTTTACTTGAATCCCAGGACAACTGTCCGCAGAGTATTATCCAGTTTTTTTTCTGCTGGTCGCCACTGGCATTGCATGAATATTGGGCGGACGAAATTTTCACCTCGTTCCACTACTACTCGATGGTGCCATATGATTCAATTCAAGGGGAACCCGAAGAGTGGACGAAATCGGACGTCTAACATTTTTAAGCTCTTCCGATGTGCTGCGCGATGACAATGTAGTCTTCCTAAGCTCTCCGGTCTCCGGTCGTTCACGGAATGCATTTAAATCATAATCTGTTGGGATTTGTCCGCTCGTTTCGGGCGGCTCTCGTTTTCAACTGTGCGGATTTAATCGCTGTTGATTGGTGGATGCTGAGAACGAAAAAAAACTTCGTTTTCGAAGGAGATGGCCTCACATTTGCATGCAGACTGCAGAGTTCTGCTGAGTGCTGGGCCGTGCGAGGAGTGAGCCGAACCCAGAGAGACTAATAACGATGAATTGTCTACTGCAGACACATTCGTCATGGGGTGTTCAAACATGGTGGTAACAAATCGATGATGATGTTCACGTACATTCTAATCACAGCTCAATTTAATAATATGAATCTAAAGATGCTAGTAGACAGGGTCAAATATTTGACCAAATACAAATGAATGCACAAGAAGACAGAGAAGACAGAGAAGACAGAGAAGACAGAGAAGACAGAGGAGACAGAGAAGACAGAGAAGACAGAGAAGACAGAGAAGACAGAGAAGACAGAGAAGACAGAGAAGACAGAGAAGACAGAGAAGACAGAGAAGACAGAGAAGACAGAGAAGACAGAGAAGACAGAGAAGACAGAGAAGACAGAGAAGACAGAGAAGACAGAGAAGACAGAGAAGACAGAGAAGACAGAGAAGACAGAGAAGACAGAGAAGACAGAGAAGACAGAGAAGACAGAGAAGACAGAGAAGACAGAGAAGACAGAGAAGACAGAGAAGACAGAGAAGACAGAGAAGACAGAGAAGACAGAGAAGACAGAGAAGACGGAGAAGACAGAGAAGACAGAGAAGACAGAGAAGACAGAGAAGACAGAGAAGACAGAGAAGACAGAGAAGACAGAGAAGACAGAGAAGACAGAGAAGACAGAGAAGACAGAGAAGACAGAGAAGACAGAGAAGACAGAGAAGACAGAGAAGACAGAGAAAACAGAGAAGACAGAGAAGACAGAGAAGACAGAGAATACAGAGAAGACAGATAAGACAGAGAAGACAGAGAAGACAGAGAAGACAGAGAAGACAGAGAAGACAGAGAAGACAGAGAAGACAGAGAAGACAGAGAAGACAGAGAAGACAGAGAAGACAGAGAAGACAGAGAAGACAGAGAAGACGGAGAAGACAGAGAAGACAGAGAAGACAGAGAAGACAGAGAAGACAGAGAAGACAGAGAAGACAGAGAAGACAGAGAAGACAGAGAAGACAGAGAAGACAGAGAAGACAGAGAAGACAGAGAAGACAGAGAAGACAGAGAAGACAGAGAAGACAGAGAAAACAGAGAAGACAGAGAAGACAGAGAAGACAGAGAATACAGAGAAGACAGATAAGACAGAGAAGACAGAGAAGACAGAGAAGACAGAGAAGACAGAGAAGACAGAGAAGACAGAGAAGACAGAGAAGACAGAGAAGACAGAGAAGACAGAGAAGACAGAGAAGACAGAGAAGACAGAGAAGACAGAGAAGACAGAGAAGACAGAGAAGACAGAGAAGACAGAGAAGACAGAGAAGACAGAGAAGACAGAGAAGACAGAGAAGACAGAGAAGACAGAGAAGACAGAGAAGACAGAGAAGACAGAGAAGACAGAGAAGACAGAGAAGACAGAGAAGACAGAGAAGACAGAGAAGACAGAGAAGACAGAGAAGACAGAGAAGACAGAGAAGACAGAGAAGACAGAGAAGACAGAGAAGACAGAGAAGACAGATAAGACAGAGAAGACAGAGAAGACAGAGAAGACAGAGAAGACAGAGAAGACAGAGAAGACAGAGAAGACAGAGAAGACAGAGAAGACAGAGAAGACAGAGAAGACAGAGAAGACAGAGAAGACAGAGAAGACAGAGAAGACAGAGAAGACAGAGAAGACAGAGAAGACAGAGAAGACAGAGAAGACAGAGAAGACAGAGAAGACAGAGAAGACAGAGAAGACAGAGAAGACAGAGAAGACAGAGAAGACAGAGAAGACAGAGAAGACAGAGAAGACAGAGAAGACAGAGAAGACAGAGAAGACAGAGAAGACAGAGAAGACAGAGAAGACAGAGAAGACAGAGAAGACAGAGAAGACAGAGAAGACAGAGAAGACAGAGAAGACAGAGAAGACAGAGAAGACAGAGAAGACAGAGAAGGCAGAGAAGACAGAGAAGACAGAGAAGACAGAGAAGACAGAGAAGACAGAGAAGACAGAGAAGACAGAGAAGACAGAGAAGACAGAGAAGACAGAGAAGACAGAGAAGACAGAGAAGACAGAGAAGACAGAGAAGACAGAGAAGACAGAGAAGACAGAGAAGACAGAGAAGACAGAGAAGACAGAGAAGACAGAGAAGACAGAGAAGACAGAGAAGACAGAGAAGACAGAGAAGACAGAGAAGACAGAGAAGACAGAGAAGACAGAGAAGACAGAGAAGACAGAGAAGACAGAGAAGACAGAGAAGACAGAGAAGACAGAGAAGACAGAGAAGACAGAGAAGACAGAGAAGACAGAGAAGACAGAGAAGACAGAGAAGACAGAGAAGACAGAGAAGACAGAGAAGACAGAGAAGACAGAGAAAACAGAGAAGACAGAGAAGACAGAGAAGACAGAGAATACAGAGAAGACAGAGAAGACAGAGAAGACAGAGAAGACAGAGAAGACAGAGAAGACAGAGAAGACAGAGAAGACAGAGAAGACAGAGAAGACAGAGAAGACAGAGAAGACAGAGAAGACAGAGAAGACAGAGAAGACAGAGAAGACAGAGAAGACAGAGAAGACAGAGAAGACAGAGAAGACAGAGAAGACAGAGAAGACAGAGAAGACAGAGAAGACAGAGAAGACAGAGAAGACAGAGAAGACAGAGAAGACAGAGAAGACAGAGAAGACAGAGAAGACAGAGAAGACAGAGAAGACAGAGAAGACAGAGAAGACAGAGAAGACAGAGAAGACAGAGAAGACAGAGAAGACAGAGAAGACAGATAAGACAGATAAGACAGAGAAGACAGAGAAGACAGAGAAGACAGAGAAGACAGAGAAGACAGAGAAGACAGAGAAGACAGAGAAGACAGAGAAGACAGAGAAGACAGAGAAGACAGAGAAGACAGAGAAGACAGAGAAGACAGAGAAGACAGAGAAGACAGAGAAGACAGAGAAGACAGAGAAGACAGAGAAGACAGAGAAGACAGAGAAGACAGAGAAGACAGAGAAGACAGAGAAGACAGAGAAGACAGAGAAGACAGAGAAGACAGAGAAGACAGAGAAGACAGAGAAGACAGAGAAGACAGAGAAGACAGAGAAGACAGAGAAGACAGAGAAGACAGAGAAGACAGAGAAGACAGAGAAGACAGAGAAGACAGAGAAGACAGAGAAGACAGAGAAGACAGAGAAGACAGAGAAGACAGAGAAGACAGAGAAGACAGAGAAGACAGAGAAGACAGAGAAGACAGAGAAGACAGAGAAGACAGAGAAGACAGAGAAGACAGAGAAGACAGAGAAGACAGAGAAGACAGAGAAGACAGAGAAGACAGAGAAGACAGAGAAGACAGAGAAGACAGAGAAGACAGAGAAGACAGAGAAGACAGAGAAGACAGAGAAGACAGAGAAGACAGAGAAGACAGAGAAGACAGAGAAGACAGAGAAGACAGAGAAGACAGAGAAGACAGAGAAGACAGAGAAGACAGAGAAGACAGAGAAGACAGAGAAGACAGAGAAGACAGAGAAGACAGAGAAGACAGAGAAGACAGAGAAGACAGAGAAGACAGAGAAGACAGAGAAGACAGAGAAGACAGAGAAGACAGAGAAGACAGAGAAGACAGAGAAGACAGAGAAGACAGAGAAGACAGAGAAGACAGAGAAGACAGAGAAGACAGAGAAGACAGAGAAGACAGAGAAGACAGAGAAGACAGAGAAGACAGAGAAGACAGAGAAGACAGAGAAGACAGAGAAGACAGAGAAGACAAGAAGACTAGAAAACAAGAAGACAAGAAGACAAGAAAACAAGAAGATAAGAAGACAATCTGGGGATTCCTCTAGGAATTCCTCCGGGGATTCCTCCAGAAATTCCTCCGGGAATTCCTTCAGAAATTCCTGTCCGCGCACGGAGCGTACATAATGTGTAAATGTGTTTGTGTTTAATGTCATCTTAATTAATCCTCACCCGTACCATTAACATCCCCAAAATCCCAACCAACTAATCCCGAGTCGACCGCGGGTTATTTCGGTCCCCCCCTTACTAACACCTGTGTCTGTGTCTAATGTGAACGCGCACTACCCACCCGAACGGCAATGCTTCTGTTTGCCTGGCTGGCGGCTGACGAGCGGCTGCACATTCGAACGGTGACAACGGCCACCACATGCGAGCGGTGGCGGCGGCCAGAATCATCATGCGAACGAAGCGGGACGAGGACGCGAAGAACACGCTGCGACATGTTCGCATCGCAGCATAGAGCATGGCACCGACCAATGCGAGCGAGGCTCGCGTTGATTGGTGGACGGTGTATTTTGGGAATGTTGGGGTAGGGTATAAATGTAATGGAATTCGCTCGAAGAGCATCAGTTTTTGTCAAGCAGTGAAGGAATAAACATCGTTGGAAATTAAATCCCAAGCGTTTGGACAGCCGAAACCATCAGCCTTTTACAAGGCTAACACTTAAGAGTTATTCGAAGTCGTCGAGCTATCGTCTGCAGCTTTGTTCCTGCGGCCCTCTTCAGTGGGAAGAGCCGGCCAACCTCCGTCCAGTGTCCGTGATCGGACAATTCCTCCGGGGATTCCTCCAGAAATTCCTCTGGGGATTCCTCCAGAAATTCCTCCGGGGATTCCTCCAGAAATTCCTCCGGGGATTCCTCCAGGAATTCCTCCGGGGATTCCTCCAGGAATTCCTCCGGGGATTCCTCCAGGAATTCCTCCGGGGATTCCTCCAGGAATTCCTCCGGGGATTCCTCCAGGAATTCCTCCGGGGATTCCTCCAGGAATTCCTCCGGGGATTCCTCCAGGAATTCCTCCGGGGATTCCTCCAGGAATTCCTCCAGGAATTCCTCCGGGGATTCCTCCGGGGATTCCTCCAGGAATTCCTCCGGGGATTCCTCCAGGAATTCCTCCAGGAATTCCTCCGAGGATTCCTCCAGGAATTCCTCCAGGAATTCCTCCGGGGAATCCTCCAGGAATTCCTCCGGGGATTCCTCCAGGAATTCCTCCGGGGATTCCTCCGGGGAATCCTCCAGGAATTCCTCCGGGGAATCCTCCAGGAATTCCTCCGGGGATTCCTCCAGGAATTCCTCCGGGGATTCCTCCAGGAATTCCTCCGGGGATTCCTCCAGGAATTCCTCCAGGAATTCCTCCGGGGATTCCTCCAGGAATTCCTCCGGGGATTCCTCCAGGAATTCCTCCGGGGATTCCTCCAGGAATTCCTCCGGGGATTCCTCCAGGAATTCCTCCGGAGATTCCTCCAGGAATTCCTCCGGGGATTCCTCCAGGAATTCCTCCGGGGATTCCTCCAGGAATTCCTCCGGGGATTCCTCCAGGAATTCCTCCGGGGATTCCTCCAGGAATTCCTTCGGGGATTCCTCCAAGAATTCCTCCGGGGATTCCTCTAGGAATTCCTCCAGAAATTCCTCCAGGAATTCCTCCGGGGATTCCTCCAGGAATTCCTCCGGGGATTCCTCCGGGGATTCCTCCAGGAATTCCTCCGGGGATTCCTCCAGGAATTCCTCCGGGGATTCCTCCAGGAATTCCTCCGGGGATTCCTCCAGGAATTCCTCCGGGGATTCCTCCAGGAATTCCTCCGGGGATTCCTCCAGGAATTCCTCCGGGGATTCCTCCAGGAATTCCTCCGGGGATTCCTCCAGGAATTCCTCCGGGGATTCCTCCAGGAATTCCTCCGGGGATTCCTCCAGGAATTCCTCCGGGGATTCCTCCAGGAATTCCTCCGGGGATTCCTCCAGGAATTCCTCCGGGGATTCCTCCAGGAATTCCTCCGGGGATTCCTCCAGGAATTCCTCCGGGGATTCCTCCAGGAATTCCTCCGGGGATTCCTCCAGGAATTCCTCCGGGGATTCCTCCAGGAATTCCTCCGGGGATTCCTCCAGGAATTCCTCCGGGGATTCCTCCAGGAATTCCTCCGGGGATTCCTCCAGGAATTCCTCCGGGGATTCCTCCAGGAATTCCTCCGGGGATTACTCCAGGAATTCCTCCGGGGATTCCTCCAGGAATTCCTCCGGGGATTCCTCCAGGAATTCCTCCGGGGATTCCTCCAGGAATTCCTCCGGGGATTCCTCCAGGAATTCCTCCGGGGATTCCTCCAGGAATTCCTCCGGGGATTCCTCCAGGAATTCCTCCGGGGATTCCTCCAGGAATTCCTCCGGGGATTCCTCCAGGAATTCCTCCGGGGATTCCTCCAGGAATTCCTCCGGGGATTCCTCCAGGAATTCCTCCGGGGATTCCTCCAGGAATTCCTCCGGGGATTCCTCCAGGAATTCCTCCGGGGATTCCTCCAGGAATTCCTCCGGGGATTCCTCCAGGAATTCCTCCGGGGATTCCTCCAGGAATTCCTCCGGGGATTCCTCCAGGAATTCCTCCGGGGATTCCTCCAGGAATTCCTCCGGGGATTCCTCCAGGAATTCCTCCGGGGATTCCTCCAGGAATTCCTCCGGGGATTCCTCCAGGAATTCCTCCGGGGATTCCTCCAGGAATTCCTCCGGGGATTCCTCCAGGAATTCCTCCGGGGATTCCTCCAGGAATTCCTCCGGGGATTCCTCCAGGAATTCCTCCGGGGATTCCTCCAGGAATTCTTCCGGGGATTCCTCCAGGAATTCCTCCGGGGATTCCTCCAGGAATTCCTCCGGGGATTCCTCCAGGAATTCCTCCGGGGATTCCTCCAGGAATTCCTCCGGGGATTCCTCCAGGAATTCCTCCGGGGATTCCTCCAGGAATTCCTCCGGGGAATCCTCCAGGAGTTCCTCCGAGGAATCCTCCAGGAATTCCTCCGGGGAATCCTCCAGGAATTCCTCCGGGGAATCCTCCAGGAATTCCTCCGGGGAATCCTCCAGGAATTCCTCCGGGGAATCCTCCAGGAATTCCTCCGGGGAATCCTCCAGGAATTCCTTCGGGGAATCCTCCGGGAATTCCTCCGGGGAATCCTCCAGGAATTCCTCCGGGGAATCCTCCAGGAATTCCTCCGGGGATTCATCCAGGAATTCCTCCGGGGATTCATCCAGGAATTCCTCCGGGGATTCCTCCAGGATTTCCTCCGGGGATTCCTCCAGAAATTCCTCCGGGGATTCCTCCGGGGATTCCTCCAGGAATTCCTCTGGGGATTCCTCCAGGAATTCCTCCGGGGATTCCTCCAGGAGTTCCTTCGGGGATTCTGCCAGGAGTTCCTCCGTGGATTTCACCAGCAATTCCTCCAGGAATTCCTCCAAGAATTTCTGGAGTAATCGCTGGAGACTTTTATGAAGCAATTCGTAAAGGAATTAATGGAGAAATTCGTCGAGGAATTCATAAAAGAATACTTGGAGGTATTCATGGATGAATTTCTGGAGGAAGTCGTGAAGATATCCCTGCAGAATTTCGGTGACTAATTCTAGGAAATATCCCGTGAGAAACTCCCAAAGAAATCAAAAGATGCCGGGACTCGTGGCGCAGTGGTCACACGTTCACCTCATAAGTGATAATTATGGGTTCGATCCCAGCCCCAGCACTTGCAATTTTTCGCCACCTTCTTCTACCCCCGAGAGCGGTCAACACTGACCTAGATACGCTCCAGAAGAAAGAAAATTCCTGAAGAAATTCCTGGATAATTTAAAGGAGCAATTCCTAAAGAAATTTTTGGAAAAATCTTACGAGGAATATCTGAAGGAATACCTGGAGCAATCCTTTGAGGAAGAAGAATGAAATTCCCGCAAAATATCATGGAAACATTCTCACACAAATCTCTCATTAAATTCTTGGAGGAATCCCTGGACAAATTATTGGAGGAATCGCTGGAAATTCCTGAAGGAAACGCTGTAGGAATTTCTGGAGGAAACTTTGAAGAAACACTTGGAGGAATACCTTGCGGAATCCGTTTGAGAAATCTGTGGAGGAACTCTTGAAGAACTCCCTGGAGGAATTCCTGAAAGATCCCTGCAAAAAGGATTTTTTCCGGAGGAATTCTTCGATAACTTTCTGGAGAAGTTCCTGGAGAAAATCCTGGCAGAACCTTTGAGGTATTTCTTGAGGATCTTTACATGTATCCTGGGACGAAAACTACATATAATTTGCTGGAATTACAAAGGAATACCTGCAAAAAGTCATGGAAAAATCTCTGGAGTTGAACTGCACGTAACTGTCATAGTACGTTCTATGTACTTCTATACAAACAATAGATAGCAGCATTAAAAGGTACAAATAAAAATCATTCGATTAAAGACGAGGTTAAAGATGGTTTTTATCCATTCTTCAACGAACATAAAGCCTGTATCCGCAATAATCGGGACACAGAAATACAGATGTAACTCCGCAATAGATTCATTGAAATTGCTCAAATTTGGCCTAATAACTTCTTAAGATGTTTTCGTTTCACCTACAAAATTTCATGTGAATCAGTGCAGTACTTTTTGATGTAGCAATGAAAGAGTCGACTGTGCGTCATTGAATTTTGTACAGCCCCTAGTTTTGCTTGTCAGTGCTGTAACTTTTGAATTTGGCCAAGGAAATGGCTGAAATTTTGAACACAAACATCTCAATCTACATTTGTTGCATAGGCAAAATTTCAATTAAAATCGATGCACTATCAAGAATTTCATAGTTGAAACATGTATTGGGACTGAACGTGATTTTAGTCCCTCAGACAGCACTTAGTCAGCACCCTTTATTGTTTCGATTGTACTATGGAAAGTACTATATCAATAATCATCAAATTTTGCAGGAATAATATACACATAATCAACTAGCTTCTGCGAAAATTTCATCAAAATTGACAGAGAAGTTCAAAAGTTATGAATAGGCTAACATCTCACATGAAAACCACGAAAAATATTCACTAACACTCACGTCTATCAACACCAGTAGCTTTCAAACCAATTGATCAAAGTTGATGAAATTTTGCTAGAAACTGTCTCTTTAAGTATCATAACTGCTGACGAAATTTCATAATTATGACCACAGAACTTTGAACTGTAGCGTCAAAGAACCATCTATCATGCGAATGAAAATTGGTCATGATTGTACAAAATGCTTAAAACCACGTCTATTTGTTTTTCATCCATAGTTAAAATTAATGCATCGATTTTTATGAAATTTGGCACAAATAATAAACATACACTAAAGAGTTCTCAGTCAATTATTTGGCCAATTTTTCTGACTCATTGCAGAACTACAGCCGTACTTCTGTGTCCCGATTATTGCGGATACATGCTTTACCTATCCTACAAGCATTTACTGACAGTTCATTTCACACACAAAAAAAAAATCAATTCCTGCAATATTGATTTTCAACGACCCAAAGCGGGATAACCCCTGGAGAGCAAGATGGAGATTTCATTATCGCTTTCACCTAGTTTTTTTCACTACGCCCCAATATTCCCGATGGCCCGAAGGAAACTTCACCACACCTCAGCCACTGGCTGCATGTTCCCATCAGCGCAGCGAGCGACTTGAGCAAATTAATGCAAATTTATTCAAACAGTACCAGAAAGCGCCAGCACCGGCACCCAGTCCACCTTCGGCAAGTCCAGGCTGGCGCTGCGCCAGCACCAACGTCTCGATGACTCTTGACTTGCTTGATTCTTCGAAAGAATCGATCTGCGGAACTAGAGAAAAAAAAACGGAAACGAACTCTTTGCCTCGTTTCGCATTGTATCAAACGGAGGCAGCGACCCTCCGCGCAGCGTGCCACGATGTTGTGGAAGCGGGCGTAGGAAAAATTGAATCTGATAGCCCGATAATACTTGTTAGATGGTGATCGGCGCGGCGGCAGCGGGGTTGAGGGACGATGAATGAAAAATAAGAGCACTCGTCGAACGAAAACAAAACTCCGGAACCGAAGGAGGAGAAATCAGTTGTCGGCTATTAGTCAATGCAAATGAACCTTTTCAGTTTTTTTCTTTCCTCTCATCTATCCGGGAGCTCGTTAATGGGTCTCATCCATGAGGGGTTTCCTTCGTACTCATATATTTCTTCCTCTCTGTAGGACGTGGAGGGTAGGAACTGTCGAATCAATCACTTTGCAAGTTTTCACTCGCACTCCAAGAATCACAATCAATTCAACTTGCTGTACTGCCGTGTGCAGCATAGTTGTCCCATGTTAATAGGGATTCCCATAGAACATGGGACAACTATGCTGCACACGGCAGTGTAGTCAGTGTGCATTCGTCTCCTCAAGGAAGAATCGCAGATTGTGGAATGCAGCACGAGACGCTTTACTACCTACTTACTATGTGGAAAGAACTTTTACGGCTGCTAACTTGCGAGTGAAAACATATCCTTCCAGATGATTTACACGACAGCTGATATGACAAATGTGATCCGAAGGGTGATGGGAAGGAAAATTCTTGGAAAATCGAGTAAGCAAACATAATTTTGGTTGAACATGGGCGTGTGAGGGGATGATTGATAAGATTATTGCACAACTAACAGATTTTTTTTTGCTGTCGACACATTCATCATCAGTCCGACCTTTGGTACTTCGCATTTCCAACAAGATTCGAATAAACTGGATAGTTCACCCAAAACCCTTACGCAGTTTTGCACACCGTCCATCGTTGCTCTCATCAGTCTAGTCAGCTTCCCAAAAAAGCCGTTTTCGTCCATGATTATCCATAACTCTGCGCGGTCGATACTGTCGTATGCCACTTTGAAGTCGATGAACAGATGATGCGTTGGGACCTGGTATTCACGGCATTTCTGGAGGATTTGCCGTACGGTGAAGATCTGGTCCGTTGTCGACCGGCCGTCGATGAAGCAGAGATGCATTTGAACGCGTTCTGTTCATGTTCTGTTCAAAAGCTGTGCTCACGTGAGCCGTGTTCATGTTCAAACATTTCAGGTACCTGATCACAGTGCTCTTCGTAGCTAGTAGCAACTGATAGCAACAAATTGCTACCGTATGTGTCGTACAGCTTTGCGTACAGCTATTCTTTCTGCAAATGCTAAACCTAGTGCCAAACTGCAAAATGGATCGAAGTGAAAAGTAAATGATTAGTATGGTGGTTCAAGATATTGAATGTGCTAATCTATCAATTTAGTTATCTATTCGGAAGACAGCCGAGCAATTGCGGCATCATGCGTGGGGGGTACACTGTGGGGACAACCGGCGGAGGTTTGACTGGTCCAAAGTATCGAATAAAAGGGCTCTTTTGACTACACCCGGCCAAGCTTGAACATCTATTTATTTGTGTTCAACGGTATTATGGCGTGGTTCTAACTGCCCCATTACCACGTATCTTATGATCCCAACCGGGCTAGTAAGAAGCACGCCCAAGGACACGCCATAAAATCGTTGGAATAGAATCGAAGAGCCCACTCCGGCCTGGTGTAATGAGAATGGCATACCTAACGATAGCTAAAGGCTCGGAAACATTGCAATGTTGCTTTCTCGTTGAAAGAAAACTCCTACTTCCAATTTTCAAACAAAACGCATCTGACCTGTCAATTTTGAACACCGCTCCGTGTTCAATCTAGTAATCTAGATCGTGTTCAAAATTTTGAACATGCTCTTGAGAGCTTTCAATGAACAATTTCGGCACGCTCCTAGGCACGCTCACAGATCATGAGCGTTCAAAATGCATCTCTGCGATGAAGCCGGTTTGATAACTTCCCACGAACTCATTCGTTTTAGGTGACAGACGATGGAAGATGATCTGGGATAGCACTTTGTAGGCAGCATTCAAAATAGTGATCGCCCTGAAGTTCTCACATTCCAAATGGTCGCCTTTCTTGTGAATGGGGCAGATTACCCCTTCCTTCCACTCCTCCGGTAGCTGTTCGGTTTCCTAGATCCTAACTATCAGCCTATGCAGACAGGTGGCCAACTTTTGTGGGCCCATCTTGATGAGTTCAGCTGCGATACCATCCTTACCATCTGCTTTGTTGGTTTTGAGCTGATGAATGGCATCCTTAACTCCCTCAGCGTGGGAGTTCATTTCCGTCCTCCGCTGCACTAGTATCGTCGTTTCCTCCATTGCCGTGGTCCCCCGTGCCTACGTTTTCCACGCCATTCAGGTGCTGATCGAAGTGCTGCTTCCACTTTTCGAACACCTCACGTCCGTCCGTCAAGAGGCCTCAGTCCTTATCCCTGCACATTTAGGCTCGCGTCTCGAAGCCGTTGCGGTATGCGTTGAGCTTCTGGTGGAACTTCCGTGTTTCTTGGGAACAGCACAGCAGTTTCATTTCTTCGCATTTTGCTTCTTCCAGGTGACGCTTCTTCTCCCGGAAGAGACGAGTCTGCTGTTTCCGCTTCTGTTTGTAACGTTCTGTCGGGTCCCTTACTGCAACATTACCGCCTGCGCTGCGTTCTTCTCTTTCAAAACCGATCTGCAATCTTCGTCGAACAATTCGTTTCGTCGATTCCGTTCCATGTACTCGATGGTGCTCTCGGCTGCGTCGTTGATGGCTGCTTCCACTGTACTCCAGCAGTCCGCTAGAGGGGCCTCATCGAGCTCGTCTGGCAACGCGCCTCGAGATTCTGCGCGTATGCTGAGGCGACATCCGGTTGCTTCAGTCGCTCTATAGGTTGTACTGTGGCGGTCGCCGGTACCGTACATTGTCGATGACGGAGAGTTTTGGGCGCAGTTTGACCATCACCAGATAGTGGTCGGAGTCGGTGTTGGCGCCACGATAGGTCCTGACGTTGATAATGTCGGAGCAGTGCCGTCCGCCAATCAGTACGTGGTCGATTTGAGATTCTGTTTACTGTGGTTTATCTCCAGGTGTAACGATAAGGGAGGCTGTATTGGAAAAAGGTACTACGTATGGCCACGTTTTTGGAGGTGGCGAAATCAATGAGTCGTGGGCCGTTCTGCTGGTGGGCGCTGAACATTTCAATCGTGGGTCTGAATTCCTCGTCATAGCATACCTGAGCGTTTAAATCTCCTATGATGATCTTGACGTCGTAGCTTGGGCTGTGCACGTTTATTATGCTGAAGTTGAAGAATCGGCCCTTGATCCTCGACCTGCACATTCTTTCGTCGATCGGCCACCAACCGATCACGCGCCTCTGCATATCACCCATCACGATGAAAGCTGTTCCCAGCTCGCGTGTGTTGCCGCAACTCTGGTAGATGGTATGATTACCTCTAAACGTTCGCACCATGGATTCTGTCCAACACACCTCCTGCAGCGCTACGATGACGAACCCGCGGTCCTTCACTGGATCGGCGAGTATGCGGATGCTCCCAATGTAGTTGAGAGATCGGCAGTTCCACGTACCGAGTTTCCAATCGCAAGTTCTTTTTGTTCGCTGGGGTCGTTGCCGTTGGTCTCGGTTTGTATTATTTTGTTGCTGATTTTCCCTTACAATGGGATTTTACGGCTGGCTCGTAGGGCCTAACACCAACCCTCTACTTTCCGGAGGACCATAGTTCACAGTTGAGCTTAGAGTTCTTCCTTGGCACTCGGACGTTGATCAGCCGCCCCTAACATGGGGATCAGACGCTGTTTTGAGCCGCTCTTGCTGAAGATCAGACGCTCAGGATTGTAGAAGCAACCCCCCCCCCCCCTCCTTCCCTGTCTGCCAACGACCATCGTGGTTGGTTACCCGATCTTCCCTAAGGTCGCTCGTAGTTTTCTAGCTGGTACCACGCGGAGGTGGAGATAGGATTTGCTGGGTAGAGGCTAGTGGATCACAATGGGATCTGTATTGCGCAGCATACCCAGACTTTACCGTGCCTACGATATAGTCAAACCCTAAACGTGGAATGTATTCTTCAGAGCCGTAGCGTGCGGTTGGCCAGGTTGGCCCCCGCCAAGGGCGACAGCCTCAGAGGGGCGTTAAAAAGATCCACAGCTAGAAGAAAACAGGATTATTCTATTGTTTTCTTGAATGTTATGATGATTTGATAATTTTCAGTATCTAAGATTGATAACACAACGTAACAAAAATTAGCTTTTTGTCTGTCTCAAGAGCAAACTTATGTGTCTCCGAAAGATTTTGGGCCGCTGAATCCGAATCCGGGCTCAGATTTGCTCTAACACGTCACAATTTTGAGCTATACCTCAATTTATAGGGCAAAATATGCGATTTTGGGCTTTTTTGACTGTAAGCCATTAAGCGAGGAAATATTTTTTTAAGCAATCAAAAGGTTAATTGGTCAATTAACATCTAAATTAACGACTCATGCAAAATATTTCGTTTTACCAAATCGAATTTGATAGTTTTAAGCGATTTATGTTAGGTACGATATTTCCCATACAAGTCACCCTCCAAAAGTTGTATGCAAGTTTTCATACTATCATAAAATGCTTAAATCTATCAAATTTGATTAGGTAAAACGAAATATTTTGCATGAGTCGTAATTTAGATGTTAATTGACCAATTAAGCTATTGATTGCTTAAAAAAATATTTCCTTGCATAATGGCTTGCAGTCAAAAAAGCCCAAAATTGCATATTTTGCCCTATAAATTGAGGTATAGCTCAAAATTGTGACGTGTTGGAGCAAATCTGAGCCCGGATTCGGATTCAGCGGCCCAAAATCCTTCGGAGACACATAAGTTTGCTCTTGAGACAAAAAAATGTTGCGCTGTGTAATTTGTTTTTTTTTTAGTTTTTACATATTCTCAAATAATCAGAATTCTCTAGTTTATTTTGAACATTTACCATGTCTCCGGGGAATATATTTACTATTCTATTTTTAGAAACTATTTTAGGTTTTTAATGAGCAAAGCACAATCAATATGCTTAAAGTTCTAAAAGTCCTTTTTAAAAATTCCTAAACATATTCACAATGTCTGGAGGCTATTTCTATGGATTTTCTACGCATTCACTGATATATTTCTTTTATTCCTTTACAAATTCAAGATCTAGGCTATCTAGGAACTTATTCAGAAATTTGTCAAAGAATTATTCTTGATATTTCTCTAAGAATTTTATTAGATAATGTTCCAAATTTTCCTCAAGGAATTTTAGCAGATATTCCCAAAATTTTTCAGTGATAAATTTAAAAATTTTCTTCAAGGATACCTTCAGAAATTCCACCAAAGAATTTTCATAGTTCTTTTTCTCAATACTACTATTCCACATTTTTTCTGGGTTTTTCAATTTTCCAGAGTTTCCTTCGTAAATTCTTATAGAGATTCCAGCAAAAATATCTTTAAGGTTTACTTTGAAGACGGGAATTTCCTCAGTAGTTCCTCCATAGATTCCTATAAAAAATTCTGCAGCAATTTCTTTAGAAATTCCTCCAGCGATTCCTTCAGAAATACCTGTGAAAGTTGCTTCAGAAATTATTACAGATACTGTTTTAGAAAATCGTCTATATTTTTTATAGTATATAAACTAAATTTTCCTTTAGGAAGTCTTGTATAGATTTCTTCATAGCGCTTACAAAATCTTTTATTAATTCTTTCCGCATTTATTTCATGTTCACTAGAGATTGCCCATGAATTTCTGCTAGCATTCACCTGAGTATTCTGTTGAAAAATCTGCCGTTCATTTTATACAAAATTTCTCCTGTAGCATACCATTAACGTAAATGCCACAACATTGAGGACCGACTGTAGCAAACCAATCATACCCACACCGAAAATAACAAACAAGTGCAAAAGCGCACTGTTATGCAATATCAACACAACATATAGAAGTCATTAACCACGAGTGCATCGTTCTATCGACTCTCTCTCCACTTCTGCTTGTGAGGTACGAGGGTCGATAGCATGCGGCGTGGAAGGATCAAATTGCATGCCTAGCGCCTGGCTTAACCGTAGCAAAAAAAACACCCGTAGAAGGCCGGCAGGGTACCCTGGTACCCACGAAATGGAAATGTTCATATCTCAGCGATTTTTCCACCGATTTTAAAAGTTTTTGCCTCATTCAACTCAGAAACTCATTATCTATCGAGAGCGTATTTGGTTAGACCGGTCCGATCACCATAGGTACCGGAAAATCCGGATTTGCGGATCCGTGTTTTTTTTTTTTTTTTATATATCTGTATTAACGAGATTTTTAGCCATAGGCTAGTTCATCTCAGGACCCACGCTTTTACTTCCCTTCCGAAGGAAGAACTCACATTTTGCGAGTTTGTCGGGAGTGGGATTCGATCCCAGGTCCTCGGCGTGATAGTCAAGTGTTCTAACCGTGTTTTTATACAATACAATATACGGGATTTTCGGTAGGTTAGTAGCAATTTCGGTACCAAGCATCGTAAAATTGCTTTGGCATATTGTATCTGACCGGCCTGGAATCATAAAACGTGTTGACTTTGAAACTGTGATTTCGGAACACGCTTCCCGTGAGGCCATGGTTGACCATAAACACTTTAAGGTATCCTAGCCTTAACAATGTGGGTTTCAATATGGTATAAGGACATGCTCTCAAAAATATGGATTTTCCGAAAACCACTGTGATTAGATCGGTCTAACCAAATATTTTCCCGATAGATGATGAGTTTCTGAATTGAATGAGCTAAAAATTTCCAAAATCGATGAAAAATTGACGGAGATATGATCATTTCAATTTCGTGGGTACCCGGGTATCCTGCCGGCCTTCCACGTGCCCCTCCTCACTTTAAAATTTGGTCAACCCCAGTAATAGATGTATATTCACGAGTTCTAAGATCTAACAGAGTTCCAACATCCTAGTCTCAATAACCATTAAAATATCGAGATTTGAAATTGAAAAAGGTACCCGGGTACCCTGCCGGCCACATTAGTGTTAACGTAAAACAAACCATAAGCATTTTTGGTTATTTGTCACTCCAGTCGTCTCATCTATGTATTAAGCTATTTGTTATGTTAAACCTTGAAATGTATTGAACCTTGAAATGTATAAAAGGGGCAAGTGTATCTGATGAATAAAGAATTCTGATTCTTAGCTCGACCCAATTGGGCGTCTCCAATCTGGCTATCGACTACTAAGTTTGAAGAATCCATAAGCGACCCTTCTGGTTATCACCAGCAAGGCTATCGTCTTGAAGTAAGTCCGCCGCGTTATTCCGCTTCGTGACATGGTCCGTGAAACCATGTAGTGAGTAGTGTTTATTAGTGATATATACCTATAATGCGTAAGGACAACGCATTATAGGAGACTCCAAAGGATACTTTTGAAAGCCTTCCATGGATTCCTTAAAAAACTTCAACAGGGATTCCGTCAAAAAATCTTCCAAGTACTCTTTCAGAAATTCTTCCAGTGTTTCACCACATATTCTTACAGACTTTCCCTTAGGCATTTTCTCACGAACTACTCCAATAATTCCTGCATATTTTCATTCTGTAATTCCAGCAGGAATTCTTCCAGAGATTCTAACATAAGATCAAATGGAAATTTATTTAGCAATTCCTCCTGGTTCCATGATTCGTCTATGATTACTGAAAATTTTCTTACAGATCTTCGAAAAAATATTTTGGCAGAACCAATTCAAAACACAATTAAGTTGAACAAAAATTTCAGGAAAGAAAAGAAAAATACTGTAAGATTTCTTAAAGAAATTCATGCATCTTTTTTGTTAGGAATCTGTTATTGTGCTGATCTTAGTGAGATTCTTGAAATGCAAAATGTTTTCGTACTTCTACTCGAATAAGAGAAATAAATTTTGGAAAATTTAGGGGCAACTCTCATTGATATTCCCAAAGAAAAACTCTATAAAAAATGGCGTGAACTTGTGTCTTCGAACCACCGAAATCAATATTTTCAAAAAAAAATATAAAAATAAATTACTCCAAAGTTTTGCTAATTAACAATGTCCAATTATTGGGGGCGCCAATCTGGGTGCTTGCCAAGGGCGCCATGGGACCAATAGCTTAAGCTATTCTTATGCGACTTTTACAGATACATCGTAATAAATCCGGAAAATAACATCATATGCGATGGAAAATGGCCCTACGCCACGCCCTCTGCCGTAAATTCGATAGTAACTTGAAATACTACTTTATACGATGTACTGCATGCTTCTTTATATGACTCCTGGTTGTCTGGGGAGGTAGCAGAGGGGCCTCAGGCACGCATTTTAGAGCATCTCTGGGGTCTCAGTGGCGTTTCAGAGAGTCGCAGGGAGTTTCAGCGGCGATTCTGGCGGGATTTCTGGCACGTTTAAAGGCGTTCGAGAGCGTTTCAGGGGGAACCTGGAGATCACAGAGGCCGTGCAGGTCTCAAGGATGCTTCAGGTGGTCCCATGGACTTTTCAGGGGGTTCCAGAGGGCTTTACGGTGGTTCCAGGAGCGTTTCACGGGGCTCAAGGGGCTCCAGGAGATCTCAGGGGATCACATGAACGTTCTATGGGGTTTCAGGGACATTTCAGGGAGTTCTTAGGAGTTTCATGGGATCCTAGAGAGTTTCGGTGGTTTCTGGAGTCCCAGGGCCGTTTCGGGGAGTCCCAGAAGGGTTCCAGGGGGCCTTTGAGGCCCTTCAGTGGGTCTGAGGGGCGTTATAGGAAGTCTCGGAGCATTTCAAGAGGTCCCCAGTGGGTTTCAGGGGCTACCATGAAGTCTCAAGAATATTTCAGAGTATCTCGGAAGGTGCCTGAGGTCTCAAATAAGTTTCAGAGTGATTCAGGGAATTTCACGGAATTTCTCGGTGTTTCAGCAGATTCCTAGGGGTCTCGGGGGCGGTTCAAACTATTAAAATGCTCAAAAAAAATCCCAGTAATCACGCCACTAGAATCTCTCAGAGTGTTCTTGAAACATTCTAGGAATCCCCTCAAGCTCTTTGCAATGCCTTGAAATGTGAAGAATTTTCCTTAGTGATTATGGTGGCGAAGTCAACGCCAGCCTGAGATGTGGTATTTGCTGAGCTTCTAGAGAACAGCTGGCGGCCTTGTAAAACTGTGCTGCAAAAACATTCGATCATTTAAGGACAAATGTCTTAAAATCCTGCTTCAACAGTTGATGCACTTTAGACGCACAAATCTCAAAAAGCAAGTTTCAAACAACAGTGCATTTTATTATTCTGTGCTTTTTCACTTGTAATTCGCTTAAAACGAGAAACTCAGGTGCGCTGGTTTTGTTTTCGAGGACAGCTTGGTAGCTTTTTAGTAGCAGCTTCGAGCACCCATCAACGGAATGTAGTTATCTCAATCTGTATATCTTAAAACAGATACAAAATAAGGCCATTGGTTGAAGGCATGCTTGAAGAAGTGAGGAGATGGAATGTTATGTCACACTCTGCTACGAACAGTTTTGGAGATCTTCTGACCTTCTTCTAATAACTGGCTCTACTTTAGCATTGGAACTTGGCATGCCTCTCTTAAACTTAATGTTCACTATGCCCTGGGGATCGAGAAAATTCTCCCGACCAAAACGGAAATCGAACCCACCGTCTCCGGATTGGCGATCCATAGCCTTAAGGACAAACGTCTTGAAATCCCGCTTTAACAGTCCATCAGAACATCAGACACACTATTCTCAAGAAGCAAGCAAGAGATTTGTGCGCTCGAAATCGTGAGTAGGTGCCAAAGTCGGCTATTGTGGCGGCCGTTTTGGGATTCTAACAAGTCTGTCCTTAACTACTATGTTAATTAGAGACCCTAGGCTAACTGGAGATCTTCTGATCTTTTACGGAAATTAGTAGAAGCTTTTGCACACGTTTCTGCCTGAGCCGATAGATTGCAGAATACCTTACAGATCTTCAAACTGGACTACGATGCTCACGAGCTTCATCACAAAGAATCACAAGAAGACCAGGATTGTTTGCACGTTCATGGATACGATCCAAAGCGAGGCCCAGTCGCCTCGCAATTATTCTTAAGCCAACAAAAATTCAGGAAAAAATTACCACGAGGTTTATGGACAGCCCCTGATAGAACGGTTGGTGGGAAAGATGTCAAAATGGCGGAGAGAAAGAATGAAAGAATTATCAAACAAAAGGTACCCCAATAGCGACGTTACAAGCACCGGAGGTGGCGTGGTAACAGATCTAGTAGTTGAAACAGATCTAGCCGGTTGAAAAACAACCAAGGATCAGATCAGCTACCAAGCGAGCTTCTGAAATACGACGGAGAAGCACTGGTAAGAGCACTACACTGGGCCATTACCAAGATTTGGGAAGAGGAAGTATTACCGGAGGAATGGATGGAAGGTATCGTGTGTCCCATATACAAAAAGGGCGACAAGTTGGATTGCGGGTTTGCGGGTATGCCGCCGTCTATCACTGATTGCCAGAGAGTTCGTGGGGAAATACCAGGCTACAACGGACCAGATGTTCACCATCCACCAGGTGTTGCAGAAATGCCGCGAATACAACGTGCCCACACATCACTTGTTCATCGCTGTGCGCTGTGCTGTGCGCTATTCACGTGCATGGTGTCACTATATGAGGCAAGGGAATCGTCCTCTTCTGTTTCAGAACTCGAAATCGTACGTTCCGATTTTACGGATGATACCGGTGGCTCTATATGTCGACAAAAGGCATCACAGTACTGTAATGATGCTGTATAGACGAGTGAAGGATGTAGTAGTTAAGATGACAAAATAAACCCTTACTACGCACCTGTATATTTTTCCTCACCATATTTTCTTCCGTTTCCATCGCATGGTTGTTATCCTAGATCCTGCTGAAACTTGTTGTTGTTGTTGTCTCGAACGAAGAGCTGTTTGCGAGCCAAGTTATGGCAAATATGGAGAGACAAATAGGGACATCAAACGCAAGTGAGCATTCCGAAGAAAAACCGAAGGATGCAAAAAGACACTCAACAGCCGTCATCGACAGGGAAGAGACATTCGCATGAAATTTTTATGATACGTGTTAAATTTTCCCGGTTTTTTTTTTCGTGACTCCTCACACAGATCCACACGTTCGGTGAAAAACGATGGATTCGATTCCTTTATGGTGGGAATTTTACTGTCCATTCATTTTTTTTTTGTTTTTGACACACCCCACTTGGTAGATTAAAGAAGTGCTCCCTGGAGATTGGATCCTCTTGGAAAACGACAACTGACAGCTCATAACATTTCATTGGATTTTGATCCTCTTTGTTGAAATGAATTTTGATATTCATAACAAACTTGTACTTATTGTGTCTAGCGGCTGACTGTGACTATTCAATTAAATAATCAATCACTCATCCGGACTCACTCAAATCTCAGTCGACTCCAAACGGTTTATTTATTTAGGCTCATTTGTTTAATATAAAACTTTACGGAGCCGAGAATCAAAACAAATATAATGTTATTCTAAGAAAGTTCAATTACAATACATTCTAATAAAAAACTCTACGAACACATTTTTTTTTCGGACGCGACCCTGAGCCAGAACTGGAACCGGATGCGGCGAACTGAGCTCTACGCTGGCTAGCATTCGGGTTTGTCATTGCATCCTTGATCGCTCTGGCTACCTCCTCTAGCTTCTCAATGCTTTCTTTACGCCGTTTTTCCTTTTCCAAGTCCGCTCTTCTCTCGCAACTGTTAGACGATTTTTGCTCCACTTCAAACGTGTCCGAGATGTGGCCGTTGTCGTCCAACACTTCAATTATATCATCCTCCCATTCTTCCGATGCTTCTTGTTCCACTGATCCGCAAGCTTCTCCGGACACAACTGCAGCGTATGAGCTGGCTTTCGCTTCCTCCCTCTGTTGGTTCGTCTGGTTCTTCCGAGTTTGCCGTTGGGGGCAGGTGTCTTTCCGGTGTCCCTTGGCTCGGCACAGAAAACACGTGTTTTTCAAGCCGTCGTAAAAAATTCTTCCTTTCCACTTCCCGATGACGATTGCTGGTGGTATATCTTTTTTAACATCAATATACACACCACGCACACCATTGTACAGATGACCGAGACCCAATTCCTCCGGAAACCTTTCCCGAACAATCCGTTCGATTTTTCCGAACTCTCCGATTACGAGAGATAACTGTTCATCGGTTAGTTCCGGCGGTAAATCGAACACCCGCACGTGCTTCACGTTGGTACCTGCGACACACATTCGTACATTTACAGCTTGTCCATCTTCATATACGAATTTAACCGGCTCCGTATTTTTCTGCAACGATTGCAGCATTGCTTCCAGCGATGTAAACTTGATATATAACGAACGATCATGGGCCGTCTTATACACCGTGTCCATCACCGTAAGATCCGTATTGAGTTGTTTTAGGAAGCTGGCGATATCCGTCCAGGACGGGCGCGGGCTGCCCACCGGGAAACGAAATTGTGCGGTGTTGATAACATCACACATTTCGATAATTTATTTGCTGCTGACTATTCCGGACGACGACGTACAGTAAGCGTATGAAGCCACGGTGAACGACCGTGAAACAAAGAACTCTTGCAAGCTACTGCGGGCAGCACAAAGCTGGTAAAAAAGAGCCGGGGAGAACGCGTTTGATTCCGTCTGTTCTCGGCGACAGCAGCGATAGAACTGACAGTCGACTCCATAATTATGTCTAATCTATAATAAACACCCAAATCATTTCATCAACCGCTAGCCGATTCCGCTAATGCCTAAAAATCACCCGAAAATCCAATGATTGGCCCACTGGATCCATGGCGTCATGGATAGGAAGCACCATGGCATAGAGCCCCAATACTCCAATCGAGCTGGGAGAGAGCTCCTCCCACGCCACTCGCCACCGTTCCGCGGTTCGACGTTTAATTAATTGCTTTTTCGGACAGAGCGAGTCAAACAAAATTAATGCTAATGTTATCCCTAATCTCGTGTTTAATCAGTTGTCCACCAATCGAATGGGTTCTGCGGTGGTGCTGTGCTACGAGCCTTTTTCACCCATTAACTCTACACTCGGCTGGCGGCGGCAGTGGCAGCAGGCGCAATGGGTACACATCAAAGTGGAACCAAGTTTTTCACAATGTTTGTCTGGAAATTGCATTTAATTACAACTGGCGTGCGCGCTTTTATTCATTCATGCTCTGACGGGTAATTTGGCGGATTTATCGGAATGTGTGGTTTTGTTGCGCCGGCTGGCTGGTGAGATGTTCCAACAGGTCCTAACCAACCGTGATCATTATCTAATGGTGTAAATGGGATGCTTGTTTTGCAATCTATGGTTGTTTCAGGGTTCCTGGAGTCACAGCTTTAAAGGCGTGGGTATTCAGCATGACCATGCTGAGGGTGACGGGCTCGATTCTCAGTTGGTCCAAGAACTTTACGTAAGGGAGAATTCCTTGAATTCCTTGGGAATAGAGCATCTACGTGCATGCCACACAATGTGCACATGCAATGGCAAAGGAAGTCCTCAGTTAATAACTGTGAACATCGAATAGAGTAAAGTGGGGCAAAAGTTCGAGTGGGGCAAGAGTTTCTTTTGAAGTTTTTGAGCTTAATTCAAATGATATCTTTCGGGTGTCAAGGTTGTTCGATGCCTTTTTGAAAAAGAGTCTTTCACTCCAAAAAATATGAAAATTGATCAATATTTCGAAAAGTTATGACTAAATGTTGGTTTTTGATCAAAAAATTGTAATAAGCGATGGTCCTTCCAACGCAAGGAATGGAATTGCAATGAAATCGAATTCGATATTTTATTATTATTGGCTCTTTATTATGGGGATTTTCAGCCCGAGGCTGGTTCATCCCCGCAGATATTTTATTTTGGGGCGTAACTAGGTATATTTTGAAGATGCTTTAGCATGTATAATTTTTTTCAAAAAAGTTTTGGAAATCGTATTTTACACATAGTGGGGCAAAAGTTCGAATTGTGGGGCAAGAGTTCGAGTCATGTGGCAACTTTAGGTAAAACCCTAAAATTCTGCAAAATGTACATATTATCTCTAAAAATGATGGAATTAGTGAGAAAATTCGATCGAAGTTGAAAAACAAAGTTGTTTTATCTGAATTTGGCGGAAAACTACTAATTTTTGGTGAAGTAAATTTAACCCTGATTTGGGTAAAATCCAGATCGATCTTTAAAGTGTATTCCAATTCCAACATCAAATATTTATTAGTGTTAGGTATTCCAATTACCAAAGTGTCAAAATAGTGTGCTACGGATAGCGGAATATCACAAACACTAGATTCGAACTTTTGCCCCAGTGATGGGGCAAGAGTTCGAATTAGACACACACATACAAAAAGTGTTGTAACTCAAAATTGAAAAGACATGTGGCGTAACTTTGTTCAGCAAAATTTGAGCTCATGGATGGTAGAATCACCACACGGTATTCATTTATTTTTATCTGCTTCGATTTCTTAAGAATAATTAAATATTTAACTAGGGTCGAACTTTTGCCCCACCTTACTCTAACTGAAGCTGAAAAGCAGGCTTTGTCCCAGTGGGGACACTACGCCAAAAAGAAGAAGAAGTAGAAGAAGGTACTTTCAGGATCTGCTCAGGTGAAACCTTTTTGGAGCAAGAAAAATGGTTTGAACCATATGTCATCTTGCCTCCTTGTCTTCTCTGTCTTGTCTCTCTTATCTTTCTTCTCTGTCTTCTCTTTCTACTCTGTCTTCTCTGTCTTCTCTGTCTTCTCTGTCTTCTCTGTCTTCTCTGTCTTCTCTGTCTTCTCTGTCTTCTCTGTCTTCTCTGTCTTCTCTGTCTTCTCTGTCTTCTCTGTCTTCTCTGTCTTCTCTGTCTTCTCTGTCTTCTCTGTCTTCTCTGTCTTCTCTGTCTTCTCTGTCTTCTCTGTCTTCTCTGTCTTCTCTGTCTTCTCTGTCTTCTCTGTCTTCTCTGTCTTCTCTGTCTTCTCTGTCTTCTCTGTCTTCTCTGTCTTCTCTGTCTTCTCTGTCTTCTCTGTCTTCTCTGTCTTCTCTGTCTTCTCTGTCTTCTCTGTCTTCTCTGTCTTCTCTGTCTTCTCTGTCTTCTCTGTCTTCTCTGTCTTCTCTGTCTTCTCTGTCTTCTCTGTCTTCTCTGTCTTCTCTGTCTTCTCTGTCTTCTCTGTCTTCTCTGTCTTCTCTGTCTTCTCTGTCTTCTCTGTCTTCTCTGTCTTCTCTGTCTTCTCTGTCTTCTCTGTCTTCTCTGTCTTCTCTGTCTTCTCTGTCTTCTCTGTCTTCTCTGTCTTCTCTGTCTTCTCTGTCTTCTCTGTCTTCTCTGTCTTCTCTGTCTTCTCTGTCTTCTCTGTCTTCTCTGTCTTCTCTGTCTTCTCTGTCTTCTCTGTCTTCTCTGTCTTCTCTGTCTTCTCTGTCTTCTCTGTCTTCTCTGTCTTCTCTGTCTTCTCTGTCTTCTCTGTCTTCTCTGTCTTCTCTGTCTTCTCTGTCTTCTCTGTCTTCTCTGTCTTCTCTGTCTTCTCTGTCTTCTCTGTCTTCTCTGTCTTCTCTGTCTTCTCTGTCTTCTCTGTCTTCTCTGTCTTCTCTGTCTTCTCTGTCTTCTCTGTCTTCTCTGTCTTCTCTGTCTTCTCTGTCTTCTCTGTCTTCTCTGTCTTCTCTGTCTTCTCTGTCTTCTCTGTCTTCTCTGTCTTCTCTGTCTTCTCTGTCTTCTCTGTCTTCTCTGTCTTCTCTGTCTTCTCTGTCTTCTCTGTCTTCTCTGTCTTCTCTGTCTTCTCTGTCTTCTCTGTCTTCTCTGTCTTCTCTGTCTTCTCTGTCTTCTCTGTCTTCTCTGTCTTCTCTGTCTTCTCTGTCTTCTCTGTCTTCTCTGTCTTCTCTGTCTTCTCTGTCTTCTCTGTCTTCTCTGTCTTCTCTGTCTTCTCTGTCTTCTCTGTCTTCTCTGTCTTCTCTGTCTTCTCTGTCTTCTCTGTCTTCTCTGTCTTCTCTGTCTTCTCTGTCTTCTCTGTCTTCTCTGTCTTCTCTGTCTTCTCTGTCTTCTCTGTCTTCTCTGTCTTCTCTGTCTTCTCTGTCTTCTCTGTCTTCTCTGTCTTCTCTGTCTTCTCTGTCTTCTCTGTCTTCTCTGTCTTCTCTGTCTTCTCTGTCTTCTCTGTCTTCTCTGTCTTCTCTGTCTTCTCTGTCTTCTCTGTCTTCTCTGTCTTCTCTGTCTTCTCTGTCTTCTCTGTCTTCTCTGTCTTCTCTGTCTTCTCTGTCTTCTCTGTCTTCTCTGTCTTCTCTGTCTTCTCTGTCTTCTCTGTCTTCTCTGTCTTCTCTGTCTTCTCTGTCTTCTCTGTCTTCTCTGTCTTCTCTGTCTTCTCTGTCTTCTCTGTCTTCTCTGTCTTCTCTGTCTTCTCTGTCTTCTCTGTCTTCTCTGTCTTCTCTGTCTTCTCTGTCTTCTCTGTCTTCTCTGTCTTCTCTGTCTTCTCTGTCTTCTCTGTCTTCTCTGTCTTCTCTGTCTTCTCTGTCTTCTCTGTCTTCTCTGTCTTCTCTGTCTTCTCTGTCTTCTCTGTCTTCTCTGTCTTCTCTGTCTTCTCTGTCTTCTCTGTCTTCTCTGTCTTCTCTGTCTTCTCTGTCTTCTCTGTCTTCTCTGTCTTCTCTGTCTTCTCTGTCTTCTCTGTCTTCTCTGTCTTCTCTGTCTTCTCTGTCTTCTCTGTCTTCTCTGTCTTCTCTGTCTTCTCTGTCTTCTCTGTCTTCTCTGTCTTCTCTGTCTTCTCTGTCTTCTCTGTCTTCTCTGTCTTCTCTGTCTTCTCTGTCTTCTCTGTCTTCTCTGTCTTCTCTGTCTTCTCTGTCTTCTCTGTCTTCTCTGTCTTCTCTGTCTTCTCTGTCTTCTCTGTCTTCTCTGTCTTCTCTGTCTTCTCTGTCTTCTCTGTCTTCTCTGTCTTCTCTGTCTTCTCTGTCTTCTCTGTCTTCTCTGTCTTCTCTGTCTTCTCTGTCTTCTCTGTCTTCTCTGTCTTCTCTGTCTTCTCTGTCTTCTCTGTCTTCTCTGTCTTCTCTGTCTTCTCTGTCTTCTCTGTCTTCTCTGTCTTCTCTGTCTTCTCTGTCTTCTCTGTCTTCTCTGTCTTCTCTGTCTTCTCTGTCTTCTCTGTCTTCTCTGTCTTCTCTGTCTTCTCTGTCTTCTCTGTCTTCTCTGTCTTCTCTGTCTTCTCTGTCTTCTCTGTCTTCTCTGTCTTCTCTGTCTTCTCTGTCTTCTCTGTCTTCTCTGTCTTCTCTGTCTTCTCTGTCTTCTCTGTCTTCTCTGTCTTCTCTGTCTTCTCTGTCTTCTCTGTCTTCTCTGTCTTCTCTGTCTTCTCTGTCTTCTCTGTCTTCTCTGTCTTCTCTGTCTTCTCTGTCTTCTCTGTCTTCTCTGTCTTCTCTGTCTTCTCTGTCTTCTCTGTCTTCTCTGTCTTCTCTGTCTTCTCTGTCTTCTCTGTCTTCTCTGTCTTCTCTGTCTTCTCTGTCTTCTCTGTCTTCTCTGTCTTCTCTGTCTTCTCTGTCTTCTCTGTCTTCTCTGTCTTCTCTGTCTTCTCTGTCTTCTCTGTCTTCTCTGTCTTCTCTGTCTTCTCTGTCTTCTCTGTCTTCTCTGTCTTCTCTGTCTTCTCTGTCTTCTCTGTCTTCTCTGTCTTCTCTGTCTTCTCTGTCTTCTCTGTCTTCTCTGTCTTCTCTGTCTTCTCTGTCTTCTCTGTCTTCTCTGTCTTCTCTGTCTTCTCTGTCTTCTCTGTCTTCTCTGTCTTCTCTGTCTTCTCTGTCTTCTCTGTCTTCTCTGTCTTCTCTGTCTTCTCTGTCTTCTCTGTCTTCTCTGTCTTCTCTGTCTTCTCTGTCTTCTCTGTCTTCTCTGTCTTCTCTGTCTTCTCTGTCTTCTCTGTCTTCTCTGTCTTCTCTGTCTTCTCTGTCTTCTCTGTCTTCTCTGTCTTCTCTGTCTTCTCTGTCTTCTCTGTCTTCTCTGTCTTCTCTGTCTTCTCTGTCTTCTCTGTCTTCTCTGTCTTCTCTGTCTTCTCTGTCTTCTCTGTCTTCTCTGTCTTCTCTGTCTTCTCTGTCTTCTCTGTCTTCTCTGTCTTCTCTGTCTTCTCTGTCTTCTCTGTCTTCTCTGTCTTCTCTGTCTTCTCTGTCTTCTCTGTCTTCTCTGTCTTCTCTGTCTTCTCTGTCTTCTCTGTCTTCTCTGTCTTCTCTGTCTTCTCTGTCTTCTCTGTCTTCTCTGTCTTCTCTGTCTTCTCTGTCTTCTCTGTCTTCTCTGTCTTCTCTGTCTTCTCTGTCTTCTCTGTCTTCTCTGTCTTCTCTGTCTTCTCTGTCTTCTCTGTCTTCTCTGTCTTCTCTGTCTTCTCTGTCTTCTCTGTCTTCTCTGTCTTCTCTGTCTTCTCTGTCTTCTCTGTCTTCTCTGTCTTCTCTGTCTTCTCTGTCTTCTCTGTCTTCTCTGTCTTCTCTGTCTTCTCTGTCTTCTCTGTCTTCTCTGTCTTCTCTGTCTTCTCTGTCTTCTCTGTCTTCTCTGTCTTCTCTGTCTTCACTGTCTTCTCTGTCTTCTCTGTCGTCACTGTCTTCTCTGTCTTCTCTGTCTTCACTGTCTTCTCTGTCTTCTCTGTCTTCTCTGTCTTCTCTGTCTTCTCTGTCTTCTATGTCTTCTCTATCTTCTCTGTCTTCTTGTCTTCTCGCCTTCCTTTTTTGAAATGTTGTTTACCGAATATCGATTTTGAGACTCTTGAACTCGGCTGTATGATCATTCGTTCCGCTTCACTGCCTACCCTTCAATAACCGAACCAACATTCTCCTATCTCTAATCAATGAAGGTAGGTACTTCACAGCTGTGCCATCCACGTCGAACAATGTTGAATTGAGTTAGCTTTTTGGAGAAGTTGCTTATCTTTCTTCATCAAAGCACCTCCACCGCACCACCACTAGCCGAGTTGCAGCTCAGCAACAAAGGACCAAACCAGCACCCGTTCCAAGACAAGACGTCTATCTGAGTGAGTATAGACAGCGTGGATGTGCTGTTGTAATCATAATGTGGATGTGGTGTTTTTGTAACAATATCAAATTGTTACGGTTTTCCAATCAAATCACTGATGTGGTTTCGCTTGTTGAATGGAGGCAGTGGTGAGTTGTGTGTTCGGAGGGTGAAGGCAACGTTGATTGAATGGGACATTTGGTCTATGAAACTGGGGATGAGAATTGGTGGTTGAATGTTTGCCACATGAATTGTGTAAAATCTCAAATTATGATTATTAGTAAATATTCTATTGTATTTTAAAACTGCCTACTACATTTCGACATCCAACAATTCTGAAAAGGAATTTATCTAAGTATTTCTAGTGGCTGTTTTTTTTTTAATTTTAGAGTCAAAGATGCTCGTTAAAAATTGATGAAATCCAGGTCCCTGATTTTGATTTCAACAATAAAGCGTTTTTATTTAAAATCTGGCAAATTCTTATTTACGTTCATGAATGGCATCTTCAAAACAGGTATTTTTCATTCATTTGAAATTAATGTTCATTCATGACCTATTTATATTTCTCCCTCCGAATAACACACTCGGTACCCTTATCAGTTTGGAAACTTCTCCAGAAGACATGTGCGGCGTCAAGATCTCCATTGTTGAATCGTGATTTCGGGATGACATACGGAGTCCCCCTTGCGGTGGTTACTCTCAAAAAGCACACCGTTCATTACGTCGCCCGAGCGAAGTGGTTTTCCATGTGCACACCAGGGGCGCCGACTGCTGGCTGATGCAACTTGTCGAACAATAGCTTTTCTCGGGGGCTCCTCCAGATACAGCTGACGTCGGGCTATTTTGGAGGGTGGCGAGGGAGTGATTTCTCCTCGCGACTAAAATGGCTCATAAATTCAAACTTTATCTCTTTGAAGCTGTAGAGCTGTGGTGTGGCACCATACCACAGGGAAGTTGGAAACGGCCAATTCGCGTGATGTGAAAAGTTTGGCTCATATTGGATTTGGCGCGATAAGTGACTTTTGTTGAGTCATGCAAAATTCGATTTGGTCGGGGACTTTAGAGCTATAAAATGTGTTCGGTTCAATCTTGAATCGCTTCGGGAGGTGTCTCGTTGATAAGTTGCTTTAAAATTCTATCGATGGTGCATACATGAACAGTATATTATGCAGTGGCTGTTGAATCTCAAGCGGAACTACACAATTTATTGGCTATTTATCCGTGTGACTTTCATAAGAAACGTGTTTTCTTAAAAAGGTTCAACAGCTAGCAAATTGCTAGCTTACAAATATTTATCTCAATTCCTAATCCTCAATATCACGGCACTTAACCTTCATCATCGTCAATTTATATAGGTGTGTGCTCTGTCGATAAATGCTTCCCAGCGGGCCCATTCATCCCCATCATAGATGATCTCAATAATCGACCTGCTAATGTGTATTGCTATCCCATCAGCTCGGCGCTGAATCGATGGATGCTAGCCAAAATATACGCACACTCTAAAAGCGCACACCTCCTATAGCAGCTCTCGTCTCGCATTCTTGCAAACTTCCGGAATTGCTCTCTCGAGACAAACGTCAAGTCCGGTTGGAGCCGTCTTTCCGTCGTTCCGTCGTAGGCCCAAACTGGACTCGTCTCGCAGATTTAGCCTCATGTCCTCCATCCACGCCAGCAGCGATGGAAGGCCTACGCGTCGAAAATCACAAAGAAAAACAATAACAGTTTTCCTTCGGGTGGATTGAAAAGTTTTCCTCACCGCTCTGTACTGACTGGCTGTTGCTGTCGATAAATCTTAAAGTCGATAAATTGGGGGGGCTAATGGCGAGAAGCACTTCGTGGGGTGCTGGAAAATGAAAGTATCTCGACGTCTTCGCGACGTGGAGTATGATGTTTGATTTTCTCCGTCGGGGTCAAGTGGGCTGCAAATGGACGGAAATGTAGGTCAAAATTGTGCAGTGACTTGTATCACTTGATCTACAAATAGCTGGAAAAGATGGTATATTTAATTCTTTTTTTTTATATCCATACTTAAGGGTTGCACTTACTTAATTTGTTTGCCTGATTTCGTTTTATATGATATACAATTTTTTGAGGTGAGGGATCATTAAATTATTGTATGGGATACAGATTTTTCTCTCAAATTTTGTAAGGAATACAGATTAATGAAAAAAAATGATACCGACTTTTCAAAAAAATCATCTGGCATCACTGCCTGGAGGATCGAGTCACACACATTGATGCCAGATGATTTTTTTTGAAAAAATCTGAATTATTATTTTTCAAAAATCGGTATTTCACATTAAATTTGGGAGAAAAATATGTATTCCATACAAAAATTCAATGACCCCTCAGCTCAAAAGTCTGTATCTACATACTTAAAAATGAATTTCTGTCTGTCTGTCTGTCTGTCTGACCGACCCTTATGGATTGTGACACTACTGAACCGATCAGCATGAAATTTTGTACGCAGGGGGGCATGATGCCGTGGAAGGTTCTTAGCATAGTGTGAGATCCCTCCCATCTCTGTACAGGAGGGATCTCATACAGATAAATTCGCGGGGCACTTACCCAAGCAACACACATGTTATATAAGAGTTACGACAGCGCAAGTTTTGGTTGTATAGAAGTTAATTTTACGTAATTCTAACATTGCGTTGGAATAACGTCAAATAAACTTCTATACAACTAAAAGTTGCGCTGTCGTAACTAATATATAACATGTGTGTTGCTTGGGTACTCACTTACACTTACACTTACTCACACAGCCTCAGGTAGCAATAAATCGATCAAGCGATGAGTTCATTGATTCTTTCTCTCCCTTGAGTAAAGATCATCAGATCCGCGAGAAACACTGCTGAAACTCCGATGAAAACTCAGTAAAATTCAATAGCGAGCTTCTGAGGCCCCTTAGACTCCCCTGGAACCCTCTGAATTGCCCTGAAACATTTTTAAACGCTTTCAAACGTCTCTCAAACCCACATGAAATCTCCGTGAAATTCACGTGAGAGCCTCTAAAACCAGCTAAACACCTCTGATATCTCCCGAAATGCCCTGGAACGCATTGAAACGGTTTAAAACACCTCTGAAACTCCCATGAAACCTCCGTGAAAATCTTCTAGGAATTTCTGAAGCCCCCTAAGATCCCCCTGAATCGCATTAAAACACCTTGAAATGCTTTGAAACGTCTCTTAAACCCCCATGAAATCTGCGTGAAATTCACCTGTGAGCCACTAAGCCACCCGGAAACATCATGAAACGACCTGAAATGCATTGATACGCCTTGAAACGCTTTAAAAAGTTTAGAAACGCCTCTTAAACTCACAAGAAACCTCCTTGAAATTCACCTGGGAGCTTCTACAGCCCGTTAAAACACCTCTGAAAACTCCTGAAACGCTCTGAAATAGTGTTGGGCAATTTTGAATCGATGCTCGCAACATCGATGTTTTTGTTCCGATTAATCGATTTTTTGAATCGATGTTGAAGACCCACGAAATCAACTGAATAGATTTTTTACATTCGATTCAAAAATATTCAATTACTTTTTTCAGAATGCACTGTATAGTTTAACCATTAAAAAATATATATATATAAAATCTAAATACATAAAATCGTGGGCCTATATAATCTAGGGTCCACTAGATCGAGGCATACCCCTATATCAGGTTTCTTGGTTAATCCCTCCCAGGAGTCTTAGTGAATCTTTCTCAGGGTTCTAAAGGAATCCTCCTTATGGTCCAGAGAGTCCCTTTCAGGATTCTAGCGCATCCTTCTCACGATTCAAGGTCAGTCCATCTCTGGATTCCGAACATTTTTTTTTAGAATTCCTCTCAGGAGTCTAGATGAATTTCTCTTAATATAGGCAATCTCTTTCAGAATTCTAACGGAATGTCTTTCAATACTGCAGGAGAATGCCTCTCAGGATTCTGAAAGAATCCACCAGGGTGTTCTGGGGATATCCGTTTAAGCATTCTGGGAATAATCTCTCCCAGGATTCTAGGGAAATCCTTAATAAAATTCAGAGAAAAATACTTTCGGAAGAGACTTTCTCTCTTTTCTAGAATAAGGTCTCTCAGGAAGCTGGTGTGATAGTTTTCAGAATTTTGAAGGAATTTCTCACAGAATTTTAAAGGAATCCTTACAGTTATGCAGAAGTCCCTTTAAAAATTTTGGAGGAATTTTTCTCAGCAGTATTATATGAGAATTCCTATCAGAGTTCTAGGGAATCTCTGGATTCTAAGGGAATTAATTTCTGGATTTTGGGGTTTTTCTACCAGGGTTACCTACCAAGGATGAAATCCCTTTCAGAATTCTAAGAAATTTCTGGATGATCTGGGTTTGTTCCTTTAAGGATTCTGGAAGACCCTCACTCAGGATCCTGATCAGAATTCTGAGAAAATCTTTCTCAGCATTCTCAGAAACTCCTCTCAGACTTCTTGGAGAACCATACTCAGCTTTCTAAGAATTGTGGCGAAATTCCTCTCAGAATTCTGGGGGAATATTTCTTAGGATTCTGGAGGAATTCCCAACTGGATTCTAGTGGTATCCTTCTCAGGATTCTGCGTTAGATCCTTTTAAGATTCTGCGGGAATATCACTAAGTTTTCTGCGGGTACTCTTCCCTAGATTCTCTGAAAATACGACTTTGAGGGGAAATTCCCGTCAGGATTCTGGAGAAATCCTTGGGATTCTGGGACTATATTTTTCAATAATCTAGGGCACTCTCTTTTAAATTTTTTGATAATTGAAGAATCTCTCACGAGATTCTGGACAGAACTATTTAGAGAAATTTGCATTTTGAAGAATCCCTCGCATAGATTTTGTGATTCCTCTAAGGGTTCGAAAGAAACCCTTCTCAGCAATCTACGAGAATCCCAGTAGAATTCTGTTTTCTGGATTCTGGAAGAGTTGCTCCCAGAAACCCCTTTCAGGATTCTGGGAGAGTCACTCTTAGTAATCAGGGAGAATCCCTGACAAGATTATGGGAAGATTATCTTGAGATTCTGGAGTAATAATTTAAAGTATTCTAGAGGAATCACTCTCAGAGGTCTGGGACAATCCCTTTCAGGAGTTTAGGGGAGTCTTTTCAAAGATTCTGGGGGAATGTCTTTCAGAAATCTACGGCATTTTTTTCTGTTTTATGTGGGTATACCTCTTAGAATTCCATAGAATCCTCCACAAGATACTGGGGAAGTCCATTATAGAAGTTTTCGTAATCCCTTCCAGCAAGAATCCTCATCAGATTTTCGGATAAATTCTTCTTAGGTTTCTAGATATATTTCTCTTAAGAATCTGGAAGAACCCCTCATATGATCCCTCTCAGGATTCTGGGGGAATCATTCGTAGAGTTCTGGGGAATACCTTTCGGGATTCTGGCAGAATTATTCTTAGCATTTTTAAGTATTCTACCCAGGATTTTTGGAAAATTTTGGGAGAATAAAAAGGATTCTGGAGGAATTCTTCCCGGGATTCTGGGAGAATCCTATCTCCTGGAATTTTGTAAGAGTATATCTATGGTTTCTTTGGCAATCCTGCCCAGTATTTTGAGGGAACCTTTCTCACGATTCTGGAATAATCCTTCTTAGGGTTCTAAGCTCCGCTTTTCAGGATTCTGGGTCATTTCTTTTAAGTTTCATGGGAAATTCATCTTAGAATTCCGAAAATCTTTTTTTTTTGTGAGAATCTTTTAGTGGAGTAATCTCTTTCAGAAATCTAGGAAATCAGAGAGAATTTTTATCAAGATTCCGGAAGAGTCTTGCTTTTTTATCTCTCTCTCATATTTCTAGAAAAACTCCTTTCAAAATTCTGGAGAAATCTCGTTAAAGATTCTGGGGGAATTCCTCTCAGAACTATATGGGAATACTTCTCAGAGTTCTGGGGAATATCAGGATCTCAGGATTTTTCTTTCGATTCAAAAATATTAAGTTTATTTTTTTTATTTCAGAATGCACTGTCTCATCGTTATATCCATTTTCGAATCAGAGTCGCGAAATGTTCGATGTGCAATCTCAAATTTTGATATTGAATTTATTTTGACAAGTATATCATACGTTCATCTTGAACTACATGCAGCAAACGAATCAGTTTATAGTAATGTAATATTTTATAATATCGAATCGATGTGAAAACATCGATTCAAAGCATTCGATTAAATCAGTGAATCGATTTCTGTTGATCCGAATCGAATCGATTCACAAAAATCGATGTCTCAGCCAGCTTTACCGAATACTACTCTGAAACGCATTGAAACGGTTTAAAACACCTCTGAAACCCCCATGAAACCTCCGTGAAATTCATCTGAGAGCCCCTGAAGCTCCTAAAACACATCTAAAACGTTCCGAAAGGCTCTGTAATCGTCTCTGAACTCCCCTCTGAAATTATATGCACACTTAAAACAGAATGCCGAGATAGGCAGTGCGAATTTCGGTTAAAGTTTATTTGTTAACATCTTGGCTAAATGCTTGACGTATAATGTTCGATGATAGCGGCACTCATGGGTTCTGTTATGAATAAACCTGACTTTTTGTTGATATCTCAGTTGAATCGTGATTGCCGAGAGTGTGTGCGAATCTCGGCAGGCAAACGAATGGAAATTAGCCGAGCTCAACTAACTGTGTGAGAGCCTATAAAGTCCCCTAAAACGCGTCTGATACCTTCTGAAGTACCATGAAATGCTTTGCAATGTTTTGAAATACATTGAATCGTCTTGAAATGCCTCTGAAACCCCCGTGAAGTTCACCTCTGAGAGCCTATAAAGCCCCCTTAAAGCCTTCTGAAACCATTTCAACGCTGCTGCTTAATAATGCTATGTTAATAAATACCTCAAGCAGGCCTTTATTAAACTTCGGGTTGCCCTGAAGGTGTAGCGGATACTATTGCTTTTGACAAGCAATCGCAGAAGCGTGTGAGGCAGCCATCAGGTGAGAATATACCATGTTGCGCCCGCAAGGCTAGGCGGTTACTAACCCCGATGGCCGGTAGAAAAGCCGGCAAATTGGACTCCTGCTAGGCGTCCTGGAACGATGGGAAGGTTGTGCCTGAAATGGCTGGTCCGACCCAGATCGAAGAAAATGGGGGGGGGGGGGGGGGGCATTGTTTGGTCCTCAACAACCACAAGACAGGGCTGGTCAGGGGGATAGAGTCCCTTGGACCAAAGTAGAGCCGTAGAAGAAAAGGAAGAAACTACAAGCGGTGCAGGACCGTAGAAATACCAGACCTACAAATCGTAGGAGAGGAGGTGCCAATCTCGAGAAGAGCGACGCGCTCGTCATCAAGACTGAACAGTCCAAGTACTCGGAAGTCTTGAAGGCGATGGGTAGCGACGCCAAGATCGTGGATCTCTGAGCCGAGATAAAGCGCGATAAGGAACGCAAGGGCGCCGTCTACAAATGTCTGACGGAAGAGGTGTTTGGTGAGGGCGTTGAGGTGAGGGCTCTAACATCGGAGACAGCTCTGAAGGTTGAAAACCCAGACGAGATCACAGCGCGGAAGAGCTCGTCACGACACTGCGGCAACAGTGGAAATGGCAGCAGGCCTTGGTACAGCTACCTGTGGCTGACGCTGAAAAGTCCGTTATAGTAGGGTAGCTCAAGGTCGACTGGTAAGTGTGCCAACCAGCAATGCCAGATGATTTTCTGTATCACTCGCTTAAAAATCTGTATCCCATACAAAATTTGGGTGGAAAATCTGTATCCTATACAAATGAAAATCTGTATTTCATATAAACGCCATCTGTATAGATGTTCAAAAATCTGTATAATACAGATAAATCTGCATATATGGCATCCCTGGTGCCAACTGATCTTGCAGAGCCACCGGAGGTTTGCTCCAGGTGTCTGGAAACAGGACACAAGTCATGGGACTAGCGGCGATATGGACGTCGGGTAAATACCCCGTCCAGGAGTTGGTGTCTTCTACCTATGCGGGCTTCGTGGTCGCCAAAGTAAACGGGATCTTCTGCTTTGCGCTAAGCGCCTCCATCATGGTAGATCGAGCAGTTCACGCAGATGCTGGACTGTATGACGACCGCGCTAACAGCAGGTGACTTCATTGCTTGAAACGTGGAATGTGGAAGCCGCTTTACGAACCAGTGGGGTGAGATCCTACTTGGAACACTGGGCATGCTAGATGTTGATCTGGCTAATGTCGGTACACCTCTAGTCGAAACGGATTGGAGTCGATTGTTGACGTTATCTTTTGTAGTCCGGTCTAACAAATAGTTCAAACTGACGAGTAGTCGTTGGCTACCCAGGCGGTGTCCTGTCCATACTACGGTATGGCGCAGCTTCATGATCGAATGCAGTCAAGATGAAGCGGAATCTGGAGCGATTAGAAAGCACGCACAGGCTAATGTGCCTTATAGTGGCCAGTGCATACCGGACCGTCTCGACAGACGCGGTATGCGTGCTAGCGGACATGATGCCCATAGCACTAGTGCTGGCCGAGGATGTTGAGTGCTACGAGGAAAGAGGAACAAGCGGTGCGCGACGAATTGTCAGATCGACTCCGAGGTGGATTGCCACAACAACTGCTTGGGAATTAAGCCCACCCGCCACGTGGCCTTCTACTCCGCACCATCTGCAGAGCATGCTCCTGTGGGGGCCTTTGCATGCCCACGATTTGTGTCCTTGCTCAAGGCACCAAAAGCATACTTCCGGCGGCTCATAAATGCTGAGCGGACACTCTGACCAGCCGACTTCGATCATGACCTTCGCAGCCGCCTTTTTCGCCTTCCCAATTGGAAGCTTGCTGGGCGGATCGTTGCGCTCGGCGCGTCTACCATGTACTGTTGCTTGAGGACGGCAGAGAGCTCTTCCGCGTCGGTGATCTCATCCAGATACTTGCACTGACTGGAGGATCACCTCCGGTGTCAGAGCCCTTACTTGTACCTTATCGCCCAGTACTTCCTGTGCTAGTGACGAATAAGAGGTGCCCTAATTGATCGCATCCTTCTTTAGCACCAGCATTATCTCACCGGTCCTAGTGCGCCGGATGCTTTTTACATCCGCGCGTAGCTATCTCCTTTTGTTTTAAGGAACAGTGCGTCGCCCGCCGTGCGTTTATGAGCAGGTTTAACCTTGGTTTTTCTCAAAACTTTCTCTTTCCTCTTTTTATCAACCGTACACTGCAAAATATTTTTGCTGGTAATCAGCAAACTTTGCTGATTTTTGGCGTGCTGATTGCATTCAGCAATACAAATTACTGAGTATCAGCAATTATTTTTCAATTTGCTGAACCATCCAGCAATTTTGACAGTTGATCAGCAAAGTTGTGCTGAAATTCAGCAAAAATGTTGCTGAAATTCAGCAATTTCTTTTGCTGATTTTTGGCGTGCTGGAAGCATTTCAATAATTTTGGTGTATAATCCAAGGGCTCTCCTTCCCGATTGGCCTCCGTAACTATTAATGCCTCAACAAGGGGTTTCGGATCTTTACCCTTTGCTCGCGACCGGTTAATGGTTGCTCACACTGCACGGGTGATTACCCCTCACTGGTCGCTCCTCGTCGACGGATCTCGGCCTTTTCGCTTGGGCTGAATTTTTCGTCGTTTCTGCAGCCCCACCTGGCTGCACCCTAGTCGTGCTGTTCGTAGAGGGGCGGTCCGTTTGCGTGGACCTCTCCACTCTTCACGCATCGGCTACACTACCTCGTCGTTCAACCAAGAGATCGTTCGTACTGTTTCCTGACCTGGGCTACCGATTGGCGGAGTTTCAGCAGACCTTTTTTAAGGTCTTCACTGATATTGCGCTGCTCTCCTAGCTCAACGGAGCTCTGATATGCAGAGCAAGCTCGATGATCTTGCCAATCGCTCCTCAGCGGCGGGTTTACCATCAACGTCAACAAGACCAAATCGTTGAATGTAAACACGGTCAACCCTTCCAGCTTTACGGTAGCTCGGCAATCAGTGGAGAATGTTGAAAGCTTCCAATATCTTGGTAGCCAAATGGCGGCACCATAGGTGCACAGATCAAGAAGGCGAGGGCTGCCTTTGCGAGTTTAAGGAATGTATGGAAAAACAACGACGCACAAAAAATCCGAGTGAACGTGAAATCTGTGCTGCTATACGCCAGTGAAACCTGGTGTGTATCAGTGGAGAACACTCAACGGCTGCAAGTCTTCATCAATAGATGTTTGTGCTGTAGTATATACTTCGTGCATGATGGCCTCACAATTGGATCTCCAACGTGCAGCTGTCATCAAAAGCCGATAGCAACATAAATTCGAGAGCGAAAGTGCAGGTGGGTCAGCCACATTCTACGCAGGAAACGAAATCTGCAAGCAAGCGTTAGATTGAAACCCAGAAGGACATCGCAGCAGAGGCAGACCCAGAGGGTCATGGCGGCGCAGCCTCCACAACGAAATCAAGCAAATCGACAGAAATTTGACCTGGCCACAGGTCAAGGCGATGGCTGGCAATCGCACAGGATGGAAATCTTTCAATTCCACCCTCTGCACCACCGTGGGTGCCCAGGACTGAAAGTAAGTAGTAGTACTGATGTTACTGCGCCCGCTCGTGTAGCCGATCAGCTCCTCGAACTGTTTGGAGACCACCAGCATCATCGGAAGCCCATCCCTGTTGTGGTTCAGTGCACCCGTGAATTCCGCTCCACTCATCTGCGTGTCCTCAATCGCTGAACTGGTTCTCGTAGCTGCTTGCTCCGGTAATTGAGGGGATTCTACCCTCACCGCTTGTGTCGGTGATCTAACCAGTCCGCCTCTCGCGAACGGGTTGATCGCCTCCCCCTCTCGTTTCCGCTTTCTTTGGTTATGAATGAATCCATTGCTGCAAAATGGGTCCTCCCTTAGTGCCGCTGTCCCTCTCTGCCACTGAAGTAGTCGCCCGAGGATCTCGGTGGCTGGTTATCTATGAACGATTATTTATGCAAGCAGGGAGGCCACCCACGGGTTGTCATAGGCCCTTATGGGACCTGAGCTCAGAGCCAGGATCAGCACTAATCAGGATTCTTCAACTGAACCTACCTCCACCCAGTTGGTTTCCTAAGCTCGGGAACGTACTCTAATTGCCAAGGTTTCATGGGACGAAAGGCAGCTCCAACATTAGCCCATCCGTAGTTTCAGGTCAGTGTCACCCGGCTCTACTAAGAGCATTAACCTTCTTAGTATCGTCACCCCCATCGATTTCCACTTATTTTGCTTTCTCAAGAGCTAAGTGGTTGGTACGAGATGTCCCCACTTAATGGCTTTATGGTAAAAAATAACGCTGCACAGTAGGCCTGGTCGCTTTAATGCTTGTAATATTTACATTTCCAATGTTCTGCAAACATTAATAATGACAAGAAAAATGGTGGAATGAGTCGATTCTATCATTTTCCAGGATTCTTTCAATGAATGGCTGTGTATGTGTAGACTAGACTAGACTAGACTAGACTAGCTCTACTAAGAGGATATAATGCCGTTGCCACCAGCACACCTCTAATCCGTGGTCGTCTAAGAGTGTACCATCTCGTTGACCAGTTTCATCGCGCGCGCCAGTATGCCGTAATCAGGAACTTACTGACATTGCTCCTGAAGTGCCCGAAGCACCTCTTACCAGGCTAGGGCACTTCGGAAGCGGTGCCGAATTGCTTGTACAGAGTGGATGCGTCCGGATGTCTGATATTGCTGAAGAGGTCCAGAAGACCCCACTGCTGAACCCCCGCCACGCCTTGGCAAACTCTGCTTGAACAATTCGTGTGCAGTGCACATGATGCTCGATAACCTTGCAGTGCCAAAGGTGGATTAGTCCTTACTGGTGTTTGCACATGCTTCGCCTAAGAAAATCCGTCTTAAGCTCCCACCGTCAAGTAAAAGGGCCTATTTGAAGGTCTTTGTCTGAGTGCCAATGCGAACACGATGGGTGATGCCTCTACAGGATCGTGATAATCAAGACAAGAGGTGTAATGGCTCCAACAAAGCAGTCTCCAGAGATGTTTGAGAGGATCATCTATTGGCTGATGGTTCTAGTTCTTGGCCTCCTTTCGTAGGATAACCGGGGACTGGGGCTGGCGATGATTAGAGGGTCACCGATGTTGAACTTGCGGGGATAGCAAAGCCCCTTAGCGTAGGACGGAGTTCCAAACCTGGCAGTAGAAGTAGCTATTGCAGAGGCTTTCCAGAAGTGCTGGTCTGCTATGCAGAAATGCCTGGACGAAGGAGTTTTTCCAAAGGATTGGAAGCGGCAGAACCTGGTTATATTTCCAAAAGTGGGGAAACCACCCTGAGACCGCTGGATAAATATGCTTCATCGACACGGCGGAAAAGGTGCTTAAAAAGATCATCCTCAATAGAATGTTGAGGCAAATCGAGGGTGTAAATGATCTCTCGAGCAGCCAGTTCGGCTTCCAGAAGGGGAGGTCGACCGTGGACGTTCTTACGCAGCGTAAGAGATGGGGGATTCACTCCTGTGCATTAATGACTCTGGATGTAAGGAGCGCGTTCAACAGCACCAGTTGAGTGGCTATTGGCGATGCGCTCCAGCGACTGGGGATACACGGGTACCTGTACAAAATTCTCGGAAGTTACCTTTAGAATCGAGTACTAGTCCACGACACGAAGGTGATTTGAAAGTGCTTCCACATAATTTCAGGAGTCCGGCAAGGTTATTGGGTCCAGTTTGATGGAATGTCATGTACGTTGGCTTTGCTGGATGATTCAGGAGAGATCCAGGAAACTGCAATTGGCTCATCACACAACTGAGATGGTGGTAGGTGGTGGTAGTGAACAACAGAAAGTCGGAGCAGCAAACGGTGATCAATGTAGGCGATTACACTATCACAATATCGAAGCGCTACGTTAAACACGGTGTCAGGCCATTCGGCCGAAGGTCATTAGGCCGAATTGGGTCTTCTTCTTGCCGTTACAGCCCCACTGAGACAAAGCCTGCTTCTCAGCTTAGTGTTCTTTGAACACTTCCACAGTTATTAACTGAGAGCTTCCTCTGCAAATGACCATTTTGCATGTGTGTATCGTGTGACAGGCACGAAGATACTTTATTGATGCTGAATCTACAGATTTTTTACCCATGAATTTTTCCTTCTTTTAAATATAGGCTGTTCTTTCTAGTATCATTGCTAAAATAGTTTTTGGCGCTGCGCTGAAACTGCTGATATTCAATTCATAAATTTTTCCTTCTTTAAAACATAGGCTATTCTTTCTAGTTTCATTGTTAAACTAGTTTTTGGCAAAAATTGTTGGAAAAGGTAAAAACAACGGCTAACTTTCAATTCGGCCTAATGACCATTCGGCCTAATGACCATTCGGCCTAATGACCATTCGGCTCAATGACCTTCGGCCTAATGGCCTTCGGCCTAATGACCTTCGGCCTAATGACCCAGCATCGATGTCCAATAGTTCTGCGGTGTTGGAAGACTGTGTAGTGTCTTTTTCTAATCCCTTTTAAAATGTTCGATTTTTCACCGATCAACGAAAAAAAAATTGTCATGACATAACGGTGATGGTCTCAGCAATAACATCCATCTAATATAATAAAGCTGTTTTGATCGCCAACGGCGTACTTCCAGTTCCGATACAAAAGACGCTTTCCTCAGCAAAAATCTTCCGCCATTCCAATGAATCAAATTCGATGGAAAAGTTTAATTGGTTTTCGACTCAAGTCCGGCCGAGCGAGAGCCGTAGCTGGTAACCGGAAGGGCATCACTAAGATGTATACTTTTGTATCTGCTGGTTGGCAGCCACCAGGCAGGACAACGGAATTCATAGTCATCATTTCTCGGTCACAATCGGAATCGAAATCCGATTTGGTACAGTCGATTGGCAACAATAATGACAAATTTTTGCCAGCTTTCCGTCGACTGTCCATCTGTTTCGATACGCTTGTGTTTCGGTGTGATAGCACACCGCCGCACCGGCAGGACAATGGCAGAACCACTGACGGAATGAAATAACAATCAAGCAAGTTCCAATTAAATTGGACTCATAAAGGCGATTAAAAAGACTCAGCTATTACTTCGGTTTTCGGGGAGGGAGGCTGCAAGATGGCGTTTGATGGGATATTTACGCATTTATTGAAGTGAAAACAGTCATTTGGCTACAAAAGCATCCATAATATAATAACGTCTAATTTATGTCATCATGATGTTTATCTCTTGAAGACACCCTCGCCTCGCGGCAGCCAGTCGAATGTAATCGCATTAAAACCGAACGAGTGGCTTTAAATTATCCTAATAAAAATTCAAATCCACACACCGGCACCAGCCAGCAAGTGCAAGGCTACCAAGTGGATCACCCTCCAGCAGCGTTGGAAAAGACGACGTTGGTTGGTTCAATAAAAATGAAAAGGGATATTCCCTTTTCGAAGCATTGTGGGGTGGTTTTGGAGGGTTGCATTTATCGGATCAGTTGTTCCACATCTTATTGTAGAACACAGATATCGGTAATGTCAGCATTATGTTTGTATGGTCCTTGGCTAGATATGCATTATAAGCAAATTTGGAGAGGAAACGTTCACACATTACGTCACGTAAAATTGTAAACTCTCAAATCAAATCCCTCCCCAGTGCCATACTTACCTAATGTATGGAATCTCAGAAAATTTTGTTTGAGTCGTCACACTTTGCTGAACCCAAGCTCTACTCCTATCTCTGATCGTGACATAATATATGGACGACTCCATGTTACTTGAATTCAAACTTGAGAACAAAATCTACGCTTTAGTTTAATCAGATTAAATGCACGTTGAGAACATTCGCTTTCAAATAACTATAGGGTCATAGTGTCATTAGTAATCTTATACAATCATATGAAGCACTCTGCTGAACAAGAACAGTTGAAACGTTTTCAATTGAAATTTGTCTTCAACTTATTATTTTCATGCATCTACTGGATTATAATAGCTGTAATAAATATTCTAAACAGTATGATTCGGCTCTTCCCGGAGCTGTAAAAAGTAAAGTAGTAAGTGGGTAAAATTCAATCAGACCGTCTGCTGACATTGCCCAAAAGCAATAGTTTGATTGTGAAGGGTATCAACATCAACTGGAAGAATCGAAAACAAGTCACTCACTGGAACATGCAACATTCGATGTTTGTTGCACGAATACCCCTCCAACGGTTGTCCAATTTGCGGGACCTGCGCAGAGGTGTCATCTGTCAAACGGACGGTTGGCGATATATTCTAAACTGCTCGAATGCGTCAGCAGGGTTGACGTAGGACTACATTGAAGCACATCATAGAAAAGATAGGAATTCGGTATTTCTTATGTCAGATCCTTCCAAGCGTTATTCTCTGTGGCAAACAGCCATAGTGATGAAAACAATTTCTTCATAATATTTACACGGTTCGTTGTTGCCGCTCTCCATCCTCAGTCACGCCCAATGCTCGCCAAATTACGCTCCACCTGGTCCGCTCATCGTGCTCTCTGTGCTCCACGTCTTCTTGTACCAACTGGATCAGTCGCGAACAGCAACTTTGCAGGGTTGTTGTCCGGCATTCTTGCAACATGCCCTGCCCACCGTATTGTACCGGCTTTGGCCACCTTCTGGATGAAGGGTTCGCCGTAAAGTGGCTGGCAACGCGACCTCGAGATTCTGCGCGTATGCTGAGGCGACATCCGGTTGTTTCAGTCGCTCTAGGTTGTACCATGGCGGTCGCCGGTACCGTACATTGTTGATGACGGAGATTTTTGGGCGCAGTTTGACCATCACCAGATAGTGGTTGGAGTCGATGTTGGCGCCACGCTAGGTCCTGACGTCGATAATGTCGGAGAAGTGTCGTCCGTCAATGTTGTGTCAAAGTGCTGTGGTGATTTCCTGGTGTAACGATAAGAGAGGCTGTGTTGGAAAAAGGTGCAACGTACGGCCATATTTTTTGGAGGCGACGAAATCAATGAGTTTTCGTTCGTTTCGTTCGTCTTTTGGGGATTCTTTCAGGATTTACATTGTTAAGTGCGCATTTCAAACGTAACACAGTGTTACTATAGGCAGCTCAGCAAGCATTGCATTATCAATATTATCGCTTAGGTAGATCTAGGGTAGCATCCAAAAGTTCCTCATTTGGTCGAATGTCATCTGACCCAATGGGTCGTTTGGACGAATGCCGTCTCGCTGAATTATGATCAAACGAATTCAGAGGAATATTTCATCAAAGATTTTCCCTGCATTAAATTATAGATTGTTTAGATTTCCTCTTATGCGGAGAATAGTAGCATGGTCGCTTAAGTTCATCATTCATTTTTCGAAAAAACGGCATTCGTCTAAATGACCATGATTCCTTCAAACAATTCTCCAAAGATTTTTTCAATAGATGCTATCCAAGGAGGAGTTTTTCAAAGATTGTTTCTAAGATTCGTCAAGCAATTTTCCTGCAGAAATTGGAATATTTTTCAGAAACTCTTTCAGAAACTATTCTTGTAATTTTTTTCCTAAAGTTCCTTTAGGTATACATTTAGGCATTTATTTTGAAATCCAGTAAAAACATCTCAAGCGATTTTTCCGGAAGTTCATTCAGAGGTTTCTCCAGAAGCTCCACCAGGCAGTCCACCAAAGATTACTTAGGATTTATTCAGACCTAAGATCCTTTGAAGGAGGTTTCATGAGTTCTATCAAAAAATTGTCCGATGATGCTTCTGGAATTTTTTCAAAGATTCTCTTAGCAATCTATGTAGAAATTTCCCTAAAATTTATTGCTTGAGTTTTTGAGCATCTGCAGAACTTTCCTTCAAAATTGCTCCAAGGATTTTTGGGTAGTGGCTACGGTTAGGATAGGAAACCTTGTGAATCCGGTGTTTGCTTTCAGTAAAAATGAAATTGCAAACTCACGTGTCATGCCTCGAGCATGTGTGCTTGTCAACAACGCAATCGTTGCTAGACTCATCTCTGAATTAACTACTAGAGATGTATATGCTATCACAATCGATGTATCTGTTGGAAACCTCATCAGGAAATACGTTTATTGTTCGGTTTATTTTCCGCATGATGAACCATCCCCTACGGATGCTTTCAAGCAAGTCATTGCATACTGCACATCAAAGGGCCTTCCGCTAATTGTTCGTAGTGATGCTAATGCTCACCATATAATCTGGGGCAGCTCAGACATCAATTTTAGAGGCTCCAGTTTGATGGAATACTTAAGTAGTACAGATCTTGGATTACTTAACATAGGCAACCGCCCACCCTCATGGTATCTGGTAGAGAGAAAGTGTTAGACATCAGGTATCAGTAGGTCGGCTCCAGAGGCACAGTGTTAGACATAACGCTTTGCTCTAGCAGAATTAGTCACGAGCTGACCAATTGGTATGTGTCAGATGAAGAATCTTTATCTGACCATCGCTACATCTTGTTTGAACATGTAAATGTTAGCAAACTTTGCGTTTCAGGGACCTCCGGTCAACCAACTGGGATATCTTTATCGATTTGGTCGCAGCCAAATTTCATGAATTCTCACCAACAACTGAAACTCCAAGTGATTAAGATGATGCCGTTGATACTACAACGACCTTCATCATGGAAGCTTTTGAAGAAGCATGTCCTCTACAGTCTGTGAAGATCACAAGAGGAACCCCTTGGTGGAACTCTGATCTGGCGAAACTCAGGAAACAATGTAGAAAGAGTTGGAACAGACGACGTTCGGCTGGTTCGGAGGCTTTCAGGTCGGTTCGCAAGGCCTACAAGAAAGCTCTCCAGTCTGCTGAACGATCCGGCTGGAAAAACCTTTGTACAAATATTTCTAGTTTGAGTGAAGTCAGTCGGTTAAATAAAATCCCTGCGAAATCTAAGGATTTCCGAGTGAACGAACTTCGTTTGCCAAATGGCGATCTGGCTTCCTCTGATGAGGAAGTTCTTGAATGCTTATTCAGCACACACTTCCCTGGATGTGTGGATATTACATCTTCGGATGAACCTGATGTATTTTCTTGTAGTTACGATTCCCTGGCTTCGGCTCGGAGTATTGTAATTATAGATTCGATTGTGTGGGCACTTAATAGCTTTGCTCCTTTCAAATCTCCTGGGGCAGATGGGATTTATCCTATTTTGCTTTGATTATTTCAAACATGTTTTGAAAAAAAATACTTGTTTGCAGTTTTGCTACAAGGTATATTCCCTAATCTTGACGGGATATTACTGTAAAGTTTATTCCGAAAGTGGGTCGTGCGTCGCATGAAGAAGCAAAGAGTTTCGGACCTATCAGTTTGACCTCTTTTCTTCTAAAATGCTTAGAACGCATTGTCGATCACCACATCCGTGATGTTCATCTGGCCAACGTGCCTCTTCATGTGAACCAACATGCCTACCAATCTGGTAAGTGTACTGTGACTCTTTTACACAAGGTTGTTTACGATATCGAGAAAGCATTCGCTCAAAAGCAATCCTGCTTGGGTGTTTTCTTAGATATCGAGGGTGCCTTTGACAACGTGCCTTTCGATGCCATATTGGAAGTCGCACGGGGTCATGGTATATCTCCAATGATTTCCAATTTGATTCATCAAATGCTCAAAAACCGATATCTCTTCTCAACATTGCGTCTAGCAGGGATTGAGAAATTGAGTGTTTGTGGATGCCCCCAAGGGGGAGTCTTGTCACCGCTTTTGTGAAAAATCTCGTAGCAGATACGCTATTGAGGCAACTCAATAATAACGGTTTTCCTACTTATGGTTTTGCCGACGACTACCTAGCATTGTTAGTTTTTTTTTTTTTTTTCCTTCTAAACCATAGGGGGATAATCTGCTCAACAGACACCCTAACAGAAGGTTAGGGTAGTGTAGGTCTGACAGGCCGTCTTCTACAACAAAAGTAAAATCCAGGACTACTCTCTCCTCGTACCCACTAAACCATTCCTATGGTCGCCAAACCCTACGTCTCTCCGGAACCACCAAGAAGGTATTGCTTCAGAGAGGGGCTAGTGCACATCGCACCCACAAGGTTAGCTGCGTAGCCTGCAGCAACGAACATCGATGACTCGCTTTGGAGAGTCAATCACGGTAGCATGCTGGCGCTTAGCCAGTTTCCCGAGTGGTCCTCGCCACTCCCTTTGTCCTCGGAAGGCGGGCAGAGTCAACCCCGCCCGCGCCCTACTGCTGAGCGGACATCAAGAACTGATGCCCACATGCAACCCGATCTGACCTGCCCGCAAAGGAAGGGTATCACTACCCTTCAGGCCCTATCAGATGCATCCGTAGGTTGCTGACGGCAGGGTCTCCACCTGCCCCGACCCTTGCCGGGGACCCCTTTCCAACCGCGGGCTTGGATCCAACCCAGTAGACCGACGCCACGACAGCACCGCTACCGGGACTTCCTCTCCGCGGCCACTTAATCGTTGTAAGGGTCGATCTCGACCGCAGGGCACCGGTATGACCTACGAAGCCGACTCCGAACCCCTGGACCACCTCTTGTACTGCATCTGGACTAGCCATTCTCCGAGTCCACGCGCCACCTCCTCTGTAGCTCCCAGACGATGTGGGTAATAGCCGTTGAAACGGCGTTCCAGCCAAACTCATCCCTACACATCCTCTGGACCAAGTTGTCCGGAGTTGTGTCCTCCCCGCATGTGGCAAGCATGCGGTCACGCATTGTGCGAAAACGCGGGCACACGAACAAAACGTGTTCCGCCGTTTCCTCTGAACCATTGCACACTGGGCATTCGGGAGAATCCGCATGCCCGAAACGGTGTAGATACTGTCGGAAGCAACCATGACCTGTAAGGACCTGTGTCAGGTGGAATGTGACTTCCCCATGGCGCCTATTAATCCAACTATCTACCCTCGGTATCAACCTATAGGTCCACCTTCCTTTGGTGGAACTGTCCCACGCGCGCTGCCATTTGACCATAGAGGCCATCCTGACAGTCCTGCGTATGCCTCTTGTGCCGCGCATTTCGAAGCACTCCATGTCCTCACTGATAAGAATGCTGATAGGCACCATACCAGTAATGACGCAGAGAGCGTCGTGTGACACGGTACGGTACGCGCTCGCAACCCTCAGGCACATAAGCCTGTAAGTACTTTCCAGCTTCCGTCGGTAGCATTTAGTACTTAGCGCGGTGCCCCACGCCGGGCCGCCATACCTAAGTATGGATGTAGCAACACTAGCCAGAAGCTTGCGCTTACTGGCGTACACCGCAGAGCTATTGGACATCATCCGCGACAGTGCCGCAATAGCTGTGGAGGCTCTTTTACAGGCATAATCGACGTGGCTACCGAAGGTAAGCTTATCGTCGATCATCACGCCCAAGTGTTTGACGGAGCGCTTTGACAGGATAGTACAGTCTCCTACACTGATCTCCGTCTGCTGCTCCGACTTCAGGTTGTTAACAACCGTCACCTCTGTCTTGTGGTGAGCCAGCTCCAGTTTCCTGGACCGCATCCACGCCTCCACAACCTTAATCGAGTGGTTGGTAGTCAACTTTACCTCCTCGATCGTTTCACCGTAGACTTCGAGCGTAATGTCGTCGGCAAATCCGACAATCACCACTCCCACTGGATACTCTAACCTCAACACCTCGTCGTACATGACATTCCATAACACCGGACCCAGGATGGAACCTTGCGGGACTCCTGAGGTTATGTGAAAGCACTTCCGACCCACCTCCGTGTCGTAGACTAGTACACGATTCTGAAAGTAACTTCCGAGAATCTTGTACAGATACTCCGGTATCCCCAGACGCAAGAGCGCGTCGGCAATAGCAGACCAGCTGGCGCTATTAAACGCATTCCTTACATCCAGAGTCACAACCGCGCAAAAGCGAATTCCCCTCCTCTTAGGCTCGAGTGCTTTCTCGGCGGTTTTTGTAACCGACAAGATAGCGTCTACGGTGGACCTCCCCTTCCGGAAGCCGTACTGGTTACTCGAAAGACCATTTTCGCCCTCGGTGAACCGCAACATTCTATTGAGGATGATCTTTTCGAGCACCTTCCCCGCCGTGTCAATCAAGCATATTGGTCTATATGCCGACGGGTCTCCGGGTGGTTTCCCCGCCTTTGGCAATAGTACCAGGCTCTGCCTCTTCCAAGCTTCTGGGAAAACTCCCTCGTCCAGGCATTTCTGCATAGCAGACCTGAACATCTCGGGAGCCTCTGCAATAGCTACTTTTAAGGCCAAGTTCGGAACTCCGTCCGGACCTGGGGCCTTACCTACGCTAAGGGACTTAGCTATCCCCGCAAGTTCCACATCGGTGACCCTCTCCTCATCGCCACCCCAGTCCCCGGCTGTCCTACGAAAGGAGGCCAAGGACTAGGATCATGACGCGGAAAAAGTCCTCCAATGATCCCCTCCAACATCTCTGGAGATTGCTCTGTAGGAGCCATCACACCTCTCGTCTTGGCCATAACGATCCTGTAGGCGTCACCCCACGGGTTCGTATTGGCACTCTGACAGAGACCCTCAAAGCAGGCCTTTTTGCTTGCTCTTATCTCGGTCTTAAGCGCGGCTTTTGCAGCGGCGAACACCACCCGCCGTTCGTTTCGCTCTTCCTCTGATCGTGCTCGCTGCATCCGCCGCCTAGCCCGTAGGCAGGCGCGGCGCAGGTCCGCAATCGCGTCGGTCCACCAGTAAGCCGGTGGCCTCCCATTTCTAGGGTGGACTCGCCTAGGCATGGTCGCATCACACGCACGTGAGAGCACCGCTACCAGCTCGTCGCCGTCTAAACCGATTAAGTTTCGCTCACGGCGGAGCTGCTCCCTAAATACCCCTTCGTCGAAGTATGATGTCTTCCACCTGCGAGGGCTTGGCCTTGGCCTAGCCGCCTCTTCTTCTATCCGCTGTCTGCTGTTATTGTAGTCGATACTGTAGCGAACCGCCAGGTGGTCGCTGTGAGTGTAGCCATCATCTACTCTCCAGTTCGAACTACTTGTTAGGCCAGGACTACAAAAGGTCACGTCAATAATTGACTCCGCTCCGTTTCGACTAAAGGTACTCTTGGTACCGACATTAGCCAAGTCGACATCTAAGATGGCCAGTGTTTCTAGCAGGATCTGACCCCGCTGGTTCGTGAAACGGCTTCCCCATTCCACGGCCCAGGCATTAAAGTCGCCCGCTATTACCACCGGCCTTCGCCCTGTTAGCACGGTCGTTAAGCGGTCCAGCATTTGCGTGAACTGCTCGATCGGCCACCGCGGAGGCGCATAACAGCTACAGAAGAAGACCCCGTTTACTTTGGCGACCACGAAGCCCTCATAGGTAGTAGACACCAACTCCTGAACGGGGTATTTACCCGTCGTCCATATCGCCGCCATTTTTCTGGTCCCATCCGCGCCGTTGCCGGCGGGTACTCGGTATGGGTCCGATATGATGGCGATATCCGTCTCCCACTCAGAAACTGCCTGACAAAGCAGTTGCTGAGCCGCATCACAGTGGTTCAGGTTCAGCTGCGTTACCTGCACTGTGATTTGTTGCTCACTGCGGCTTTCTTGAAGGCCGGGCACCTTGGACCACCCATCGGATGTCTGTTGTTCGAGGATTTCCCGGTACAGATCATGCAGATGGGCGGACTCGTGCAGCTTTGGGCCTTATGACCTTCAGCGCCGCATCGCCTGCACAGTTTGCGCCTGTCGGGGCCTTTGCAGTCCCACGACTTGTGTCCTGGTTCCAGACACCTGAAGCAAACCTCTGGTGGCTCGTGGAATGTCAGGTGACATACACACCAACCCACCTTTATGCTCCCTACTTTAACGGACTTTTTGACGTCCGCCACAGGTAGCTGAACCAAAGCTATCTGTGTCCCTGCTGGCCCTTTCCGTAGCTTAACGGCTGCGGCGGCCACCTGCACATCGCACTGTTGCCGCAGTGCCGTGACGAGCTCTTCCACTTCGGTGATCTCATCGATGTCCTTGACCTTCAGAGTCGCCTCATGTGTCAGAGCCCTCACCTGCACACCCTCACCAAGGACCTCTTCTGCCAGCCTCTTATAGGCGGCGCCCTTGTGCTCCTTCTGGCGCTTCAGCTCCAGGATCATCTCGCCCGTACGAGTACGTCTAATACTGCGTACGTCGGCTCCAAGACCCTCAAGCTTGGCGTCGCTTCGCATCATCTTCAAGACGTCCGAGTACTTGGACTGTTCCGTCTTGATGACGATAGCGTCGCCTTTCTCGCGCCTGGCACCTGCCTTCCTACGCCTTGGCTTGGCGTCCTGCGCTACTACCTGCGGATTCGCCTTCTTCTTCCTCTTCCGCTCTACCTTCGTCCAAGGGGGGTCCTCCCCTTGGATCGCCCTACTCTGTGGCTGTTGAGGGCCCACTAGCGGTCGCAACCCCTTGTTCCCATCGTTCCGGGACGGGCCAGCCTTTTCAGGCCCACCCTTCCCAGCTTTCCGGGAACCCTGGCTGGGGTCCGACCTTCCGGCATTATTACCGACTTTCGGGGTAATGATTCGCCTGGCCTTGCGGGCACCGCCAGACAGCTCCTCGCCTGACGGTTGCCTCGCCCGCTTCTGCGATTGCTTGCCCCGTTTGTCGCGAGCAGTCGCTTCCGCCTTATTCGGACTTCCTGCGAAGGAGAAGGCCTCCGTTTGGGTAAACTTCGGCACTTTCTCATTTGCAGGCTCCGCTGCTGCAGCAGTCAGCAACGCGAGTGCCGCGTGCTCCTGCTTGGCATCGTCGATCGACGCCCTAAGTCGAAGCAAGGCCGTTTTCAGGTCCTTGCTTATGTTCGACTTAGTGGACGCAAAGTCGATGATTTTGCCAAGCTGCTGCTCAGCCACCTCTATTGCGGACCGTCCTTTGGATCCTCGGTTGACGGCCCTCAACAACCACGCTCCGTCCAAAACCTCCACCGGCTGGCTTGCCGGGAAGTGGACTGGAGCACCCACGCTTGAGCTGCGTACGCAACTCCCAGCGCCTATCTCCTCACTTCTCCTTGTCGGAGATCTCATCAACCCGCTTCTTGCGAAAGGGTTGATCCCACCACTATTTCCACCTAGATTCTGATTTTTATTTGACTTCATGATTAAATCCCACGAGTAGCACGGGAAAGAATGTCCACCACGCCAGAGCCCTGCATTAACGCGGTAAGGGACAGCTTACTGTGGGGGGTGCCCAGGTACCCCACAGGCTCCGTTAAAGATCGAGCATCTTTTTCACCCCCTCGATCACTCATTCCTCAGCACGGGTCGCTTGACACCTTGAATTGGGGTTAGTAGTCCTATTCTTAGCCGGCGACTACGCGGCTGACTCGCAAGCGGGGGGGTGCGTCAGGCCCCAGGACTTTCGTCCCTGCTGCCGGGTAGCATTGTTAGTCGGTATGTGCATCAGTACCCTTTTCGACCTGATGCAAAGCGCCCTTCAGGTAGTTGAGGGTTGGTGTCGCCAATATGGCCTTTCGGTTAATCCGAGTAAAACATACATATATTGTTCTTTTCACGGAAAGGTGAAACCGTAATGGCGTTCGACCTTTGCGTCTCTTTGATTCTGAAATCGATGTGACTGAACAGGTAAAGTACGTTGGAGTAATTTTTGATTCCAAGCTTTCCTGGACACCTCACATTGAATTCAGAATCAAGAAAGCTTGTATGGCATTCGGGCAATGCTGGCGAACCTTTGGTACAACTTGGGGTCTAAAACCCAAGTATATCAAATGGATCGACGCAACTGTTGTTCGTCCAATATTGGCCTATGGATGTCTTGTGTGGTGGTAGAAGGGCGATATGAGAACGATTAAATCAAAGTTAGGCCATCTTAAAAGGATGTGCTTAATGGCGATGCCTGGAGCGTTCTCTTCAACTCCCACGACAGCACTCGATGCTCTCTTTGACGTTGCTCCACTACACATTCATCTCAAAGAAGAAGCACTTTCTTGCACTTACCGTCTACGGGTATTCGGTCTACTAGAGGAAACTCCTGTGAACCGCACATCAACACACACCTCGTTGTTTCCACTTTTGGTGAATTGATACAAAATTGTCCTTGTTCAAGTGATCTTACAATTGCTTGTAATTTTCCATATAGGACATTTTCCACGAAATTTCCTTCCCGGGAAGAGTGTACAACTGGATATCTGGAGAGAAGTACGCATAATGCGAAACCTTATTGATAGTAGATGATAATGTAAGCTAGTTAACAATATTTTAACAATCACGCCCTTATTTAGCCTCAAATGTAAGATTTAAGAAGGCCAACTGATTATCTCGGTAAAACACTAAGTTCACTGCACCATTGCTCCGGCTACCACAGTAAGGACGTAATACCACTGGATCAGGTGGTTCGTAGTGATAATCCTAGCCAATTGAGACAACCGCAACCGACACTACACATCTTTTAGGCTGATCGGGAAAAGAAGTTAACATTGATGGTCAACTTACAAACGAGCCCTAATAGCCCGAAAAATTTAATTTAATTTTTAATCACTGTGATGTAGCTACATCAGATGTTTAATTAATCATTGCTGAAATCCTGTCTCAAGTGAAACTTTTCCGTCTTTCTAACAACCTGTTACAAGCATACTGCTTAGTGTTAGTATATCAATCAAAAGCTTCTCTTGGAATTCATTTATCTTCTGTCTCTACTTACATGTAGGTATGTGCACAATAATGAATGAGAAGAATGTGTGCAACATGAGCGTTCGCCAATTATACACTGAATGGGAATATGATGCTTATGAAGCTTCGAATCCCCATTAATTGTACTGTAAGAGGCGCTTGCTGCAATTTGTGCAATCAACCATTGACAAGCTTATGGCAAGTTATATGTTCCTACCGGCGAGAAGCATGGAAACATGGGATGTGCAGCGCAGCTGAGGAGGTGGCATCGAACGCTATGTGAGCAACAACTTTTCTAATGATGAGAAGCACGCCTCCGGTGAAAGTTGATTGTGTGTCTCGTCGGTGTGCCCGTCGGTGTGTGTAGGTAGGTTGGATGTGCTTGAGCGGAAACTGATGGATGAGGAACGGGAAAGTTTTTCACCGATCATCATACACCGTCCTCATCAGCGTCATCAACAAGCGGTAAGAACACTGCGAGATATCAGCTGTGGGCCGCGAGCAGTACATGTATGCTTTACCTCGGGATGGATGCACTTCAGAATTGGATGGTTGTTGGGCTGCTGCTGCAGTAGCTGGCGCGTAGAAACTGCGGGGGTGTCCACAAATTACGTAGTCGATTTCATGGTTTTCATTGGTATTTTGTACTTGGAAAATTGTTATAATCCTGTACGGATCACAGACTTCGGTCAGATTACTTTCACAGAAACTAATCTACGTAGTTTATGCACCGACCTTATACTTGCTTGCTGCACGCTCGTTCACCGACAACAACCAAACGACTCCAAAGGGGCTGTGGAACAACAACTTTTCGCGTTAGTATCGCTACAGATCACGTTACTAATTAAAGAGTGGTTTTGCATTAATTAGCAATGGCTCCGTCAGGCTGCAGATTGATTTTAGGGGATCATAGTACCTAATTCGAAATAACCAGTTTCCACACAAAATACAATATCCGCAACAATCAAGAGCATTAGAGAGAAAAAGTTGGAATCATCTTCGCAGCAACACAGGAGGTCAAACCTGCGTCCATTACAAATGGAAACTTGTCAGAGTTGGATTATTTCAAATTAGTCAAAATCAGAGGTACCATTAGTAAGAGCACAGCTTGAACCCGTCACTCCTGTTGCACTTTCGCTTCCACCTAATGGTGGCAATGGCTTCCGTTCGTGATGTTATCAAACAAGAAGGGATATATACCATCAAACTGCAAGAGTTGGGAAAGCTTACCGCAGAAGACCACTACTGAGTGATGACGGATGCCTTCATTTTGTTCTAGAGTTTTCTCGTATTGAGCACAATTTTCTGTTTTTATTACACTACGTTACGGTGCAGAGAAGGTCATGGAATAATATCTATTCATAAGAACTGTAACAAAGTACTGTGCAGATTGTTTCGGGGGGAAAATGCTTCATTTTTCATACCAATGTCGTTATGAATCTTCGCTTTTTGCTATAAGTCGTAGAACAAAGTTAACATAACAACTGCTGGTCACATCCTCCAGGAGTAACTTTTATTTCTCGAAAGATTTTTGAGGACATTTATTCATGAATTTCTTGGATTTTTCAACAAATATTCCTAACATTACTGTTGATGTTTCTTTTAAACTTCGGGTATTTAATCTGAAATTTCTCCATCCTGGGAATGTCACAATAGTTCTCCAGAAATCAGAATCCAGAAAATTATTTTATATAGTTTCTTCCATGAGTTTCTATAGGGATTCTTATCCAAAGCTTCACATGGATTCTTCAAAGATTTTTTCTGGGAATATTTCCAGGAATTCTTCTTTGAGCTTCTGGAGTTCACCAGGAGTGACTTCAAGAAGACTTTGGAATTTTTGGCTATCAGTCTAATAAATTGTATTGATTAATCTTCTATCATCGCCGACGTTTCGGTCCGGCTATTGGACCATCTTCAGGGCCTAATTATTTATTGAAATTGACACAAATTAACATCATACATTACCCTTTACAACCCGACTGTTTAAATATTTGCATAATTTGTGTGACCTGTTGATTTGTGTATCGAGTGAGTTTGTGAAATGTTATTTTAAATGTTTGATGTTAATTTGTGTCAATTTCAATAAATAATTAGGCCCTGAAGATGGTCCAATAGCCGGCCGAAACGTTGGCGATGATAGAAGATTAATCAACGCAATTTATTAGACTGTGAGCTGAAAATTCCAAAGTCAACCATCATCCAGTCGAAACTTGTAATCCGACTTCAAGAAGGTTTTCCAAGAACTTCTTAGATATTCCTTCTAAGTATTCTTTTTCGTTTCCTGTAGACTTCACCGAGGGTTCTTCAAGGTGGTTTTCTTTTGGAAATTCTTCAAGTGTTTCTCCATTGTGTCCCTAAAGTTTGCTCTCCATCTCGAGAATTCCCCCTGGAAGAGTGCCAAATAGAATAACTAAAATAATCGTTTTAGGATTTTCTAAAGCAAGATTGCATAAATCTCTGAAGGGATCTCGGAAGCAATCCCAACTGCAATTTTAGAATGAATCTGAAGGAATGTGGAGAAATTCCTAAAGAAATTTCTGGAGAAATTTCTGCAGGAATACCTGAAGGAAACCCTGAAGAAATCTCTGGAGGAATGCCTGGAGAAATTTCCTGGAGGACTCCTTGGAGAAATTCTTGAGCTCCCTAGAGGAAATCTAAGAGGAATCCCTGGAGATGAAAAATGTTGAGGAATTCCTGGAGAAATCATTGAAGAAAATTCTGGAGAAATTCTTGGAAGAACTCCTGGAGGACTTTTTGGAGAAATCGCTGGAGGAATCCCTGAAGCAATATCTGGAGGAACCTCAGAAAGAATACCTGGAGAATCTTATGGACAAATTCCTGGTGGAACTCCTGGAGAAATCCCTAGAGGTTTTCTTGAAGAAATCCCTGAATGAATCCCTGGATGAATTGTGGGAGGAATCCCTGAAGAAATTTCGGAAGAAATTTCTAGAGGAATTCCCCGTGCACTATTTAGGAAGCAATCACTGGAGAAATTTCTGAAGAAATTCCTAAGGAAATTCCTAGAGGAATTTTTTGAGGAATTCCTGGAAGAAATCCCGGAGGAATCCCTGGAAAAAATCCTAGAGGAATTCTTGAATAAATTCCTGAAAGAATTCCTAAAGGAATTCATGGAGGATTTCCAGGAGAAATTCCTGGAAGAATTCCTGGAGGAATTCCTGAAGAAATCCCTGGAGAAATTCTTGGTGGAATTTCCGAAGGAGTCCCTTGAAAAATGACTGAATGAAATCCTGGAAGAATAATTGGGATAATTCCTGGATAAATTCCGGGAGGAATTCCTGGGGGCATTTTTGAAGGAATCCGTGGAGGAAATTTTAGGAGATTTGTGAAGAAATCTTTGAAGGAATTCCTAGAGGAATCTCAGACGAAATTCATGCAGGAATCGCTGGAGATCTTGGAAAAATTTCTGGATAAACTCCGGGAGGATTTCGTGGGAAAATTTGTGTCGGAATCCCTAGAGAATTTTTTGTAGGAATTTCCGGAAAAATTGCCGTAGGTATTGTGGAGTCATTTATAAAGGAATTCCTGGAGGAATGCTTAGAGCAGTGATCCTCAGGCCCATTTTTTCAACTGATCGTATTGAAACACCTGGGTCGACTTGTGAAACATTCAGCGCGCTATTCTTCATTATTTCTGGAGTAGAAGAGCTTCCATAAGAAACATTGCAAGGAATTCTATGGTAACATAGAGAACTGGACATCAGGTGCGGCCCGCGGGCCGCACATTGGTGACCGCGGGCTTAGAGCAATCCCAATAGAATTTCCTGAAGTAATGCCTGGACGAACCTCTGGAGAACTTCCTGGAGACATGCTGTAAGATTTCCTAGAGGAATCTCTAGAGAAATTCCATGAGAAATATCTAGAGGAATTGCTATAGGAATACACATCTTGTTGATTTCAAATATCAGAATAACGTGACAACTGTTTTGCTCTTCAAAACAAAAAATATATCACTTCTTAAAAAAATCTCATCGTAACTCAAAAAAAAAAAATCTGAAGAATCTCCTGAAGAATTTTTTATAGGAGTCCCTATTGGAATTTGAAAACAAAAAACGAGTTTCGGGTGGCTTTCTCAATCTTCAAGCCGACAATGAATTATTTTCTACTCTGCCAACGTTTCGGCCGAAGAGTTTGGCCTTTCTCAAGAGTCGTAGTCTCTATCGTCTCCCGTGTAGATTGTTGCCTAAGCATTTGTGTTTGGCCTGCCTTTTTATTACCTGTTGTTTTTGAAAGATTTTTTTTATATTGTAAGTTTTGTTTCGATTTCACAGCACTAGAAACGAACTCACCAACCATGTTGAAACGATCATTACCAGTGCTGTGAAATCCAAACAAAACTAAAAATATAAAAAAAAAAATCATTCAAAAACAACAGGTAATTAACAGGTATGCCAAACACAAATGGTTAGGCAACAATCTACACGGGAGACGATAGACACTACGACCTTTGAGAAAGGCCAAAAACCTTCGGCCGAAACTTCGGTAGAGTAGAAAACAATTAGTTCTCGACTTAAAGACTGAGAAAGCCACCCGAAACATCGATCAAGCATCCAGTCGAAACCCTCATATAATCTGAAAAAAAAACCTTATGAAATATTCTGAAGAAATCCCTGTTTAAATTCCTGTAGGAATTTTTGGAATACTTAAGGATTGTTTCTGAAGAAGTTTCGATGTTTCTGGTCAAATTGAAAAAAAAAATCCCTGGAGGAGTTTCCAAATGCATTTCTGAATAAATCCCTAAATCCCTAAATCCCTGAATTTGTTTATTAACTCCCAGAAGGAATTCTCGAAATATTTTCTGAAGGAACAAAAGAATCTCTCGGATTTTTTTCAGAAGAAATACAGGATAAATCATTGGGAAATTTAAGGACGTGTTCCTTAAGCAATCTGTGGAGAAAGATCTGGAGAAACAAATGCATCTTTAACCGTTATGTGTCCGACAAACTTTTTGCTTTTTTCAACAGCGTGCATTTTAAATGGGCGCTGGGTACCCGGGTACCCTGTCGGCCACATAAGGGTTAAATATTCCTAGAAAAATCTCTCAAAAAATTCTTATGACCGTAGAAATGTCTAGCTAGACAATATTTCTGAAAGCATTGCTAAATGAATTCCTGCATTAGTCCGAAAGAAATCTCTAAGGAAGAAATCCACAGTAAGAATTTTCAAAGAAACCCGTTCGGAGTTTCTGAAACAACTCTTCCAATATTTTTAAGGAATTTCTTTAAAAAGATATTTCTGAATAAATTCCTGAATGAAGCTTTCGAATGAACTCCTTAAAAAATTTTTGAATGTATTCCTGGAAGAACATTTGAAGGGACCTCTTGTAGATCATTTGTAAGAACCTCTAGAGAATTTTTTAAATAGTCCATGGAAAGAGGACAGCTGCAGCACTGTAACGAGAGCACCCCCGGGTTCTGAACGAATAGAATAGAACGATTTTGGAGAAGAACGCAGCGCGGGTGGTACTGCTGCAGCAGGGCATTTTTTTATATTATCGTACAAATTGGGCCGAAGGGTCTCAGATTTTCATAAAACTTTTTCCACAGGCAGGGCTCGTGGATATATGAACAAAAAAAAATTGAGGAAAATTCAGGGTCGCCTATTTTCCCGGAAAACTCAGGTGGATTTTTTTCCCCTGACACTACTTACTTTGAAAAATCATAACTCAAGAACGAAGCATCGTAGCAATAAAGTTTTTTTTTTTAGAAAATGAAAACAAATTTTCTCAGAAATCCAAAATAAAAATAAAGTGGGAAAGTTTTCCACAAAATTTTCCACCGTTGAGAAAATTTATAAAGAAAAGCCGGAAAAACTATGCCCGAACTCGCGGAAAATTTTCAAAAACATATTTTTAAGAAGGTAATTTTATAGGCTTTGATCGCTGAAATTTTTAGAATGCACTTTTTTTCGTTTCTGAGTTATGGCCAATTTTGTGAAAAATGACTATCTAATATATGCATACATGGTCATTTTTCAAGCGATTTCAGCGATTAATACTTATAAAATTATCTTCTCAAAAATATTTTTTGAAAATTTTCCACGAGTTCGGGTAAAGTTTTAACGGCTTTTCTTTACGAATTTTCTCAACTGTGGAAAATTTTGTGGATAACTTTTTCCAGTTCATATTTCTTTGGATTTCTGAGAAAATTTGCTTTCATTTTCTAAAACAAAATTTGTTTCTACGATGCTTCGTTCTCCAGTTATGATTTTTCAAAGTAAGAAGTGTCAGGGGAAAACAAAAAAAAAATCCACCTGGGTATTCAGGGACTATAGGCGACCCTGAATTTTTCTCAATTTTTTTTTGTTCATATATTCATGAGCCCTGCTTGCGGAAAAGTTTCATGGAAATCTAAGACCCTTCTGCCCAAACCCGTACGATAATAAAAAAATGCCCATATATGTGATCAAATACTCAACATGTACATGCTCGCTAGTGCCATCTATGAGTGAAATTTCGAGTTGAACGGTTTATCATATGTAAGTCCTAGATTTACACAACATTTTTGCTGAAATCACCTACATTCTAATAATTTAGGTAAGATATAGAAGATCACATTGGGGGTCCTTAAAAAATACTTAATAGGGACTCCCTATTGGAATTAAAAAAAACATATGAAAAAATTCTGAAGTGAAGAGAATTCCAGAAAAAATTTTTTAGAATGCTGAAAGAATCTCTGCAGATGTTTCCGAAAAAATTTCGATGTTTCTGGTCAAATTTCAGAAGGAATCCCGGGCGGAATTTCCAAATGCATTTCTGAGTGAACTTCTCAATAAATCACTGATTTTTTAAAGAAATCTCTAAAGCAGAGATCTAATTCCCACAAAAAGGTGAAATTCACACCAAAACGTAGGACAGTAACTAGCAATTTACTTGTTAATTACACTCTTAAGCAATCAGTGAAATCTCTGAAGAAATTCTTGGAATAGCCTCTAGGGGAAAAAAGGAATCTCCTGAGATATTTTCAAAAGAATGGGAACTTTGAAGTGCAAAGAATAAGCCTGAGTTGAAATTCACGAAAGAAAAAAAAATCATGGGAAATTTTCTGCAAGAACCCACAACCCTTCAGCACGCGCGCTGTTGTAAAAAGTACAACACTATCAAAAAACCTCGCTCGTCGTATGCAGCGCAAGCGCGGTGCAGTTTCACTTGCTTGATGGCGCGCGTCTTGAAAGGTTAATGAAATACCTGCAGGCATTCGGGAAGTTACCAAACAATTCCAAGATGGAATCCCTGGAGACATTCTTGAATGAGTCCCTGGAGGAGTTCAGGATGAAATACCTGAAAGAATTTCCGATTTGAATTTTTTTTTTATGAATCCCTGAAGAATTTTCTAAAACAGTCCCCAATTTTCTGACCAAATCCCTGGAGGTATTTTCGAAGGAATCCGTTCAATTTCTCAAGTAATCGTGAAGAAATTCTGAAAGAAAATTCCAAAGGAACCCTAGAAGGAATTTCCAAAGAGACATGTTCGGAGTTTTTGAAAGATTTTTCCTAATATTTTTTTGAAAGAATTCCTGCAAAGTTTTCGAAAGGAGTCCTTGAAGCAATTCAAAGTTTCGGGTATGCATTCTGAAGGAATCCTTGGAGAAATTTCTGAAGCATATTTAGAATCGATTCTTGTAGGTATTCAAACGAGCTCATTAGAATAATTTATAAAAAAAAAACTTGAAATATCATTAGCGATTCTGGGTTTTTTATCTGTTGGTGGAATTGCCGGAAGTATTTCTGAAGGACGCCAAGGTAAATTTTTTGCGAGATTTCTTAAAAAAAACTTGGATAAATTTCTGATGAAGCATTTCAGAAGTGAACTGTGGAGAAAGAATTCACGCAAAGTTTTCTCTGATTTGAAAAAAATGGGTTCAAAACTTGAGCCCTTTTCGAAAAACAGCCCAACAAAAAATCTATCTATATAAATAAAAATGGAATGGTGTTTGTATGTTACGAATAGGCTCGGGAACGGGTCAACAGATCGACATAATTCTTTCACTGTTGCATTCCGCCAAGGCTCCGACGTGTTCGTACGAAAAAATAATCAGAAAAAGTGAGCGGGAAGGCAAGAAAAACGGGAAAATATGAAATTCCATTTTAAGGGGCATTTCTTCAAGGAAAAGGATTTCAAAAAAACAGAGTAGGCAGGCAGGACGACGTTTGCCGGGGCTGCTAGTTAATAATAAATTAAATACCAAAAGTAGCTTATCTACTCAAAGTCTGCATACCCAGAAAGTTTTTTTTGTAAAACTTGAAAAAGTTTAAGTCGGTAAAACTTTTTTCCTGAAAAGTGCCTATCTTGTAAGAAGCGATGGTAGGGAAAATAATTATCTATCTTGAGACAAAATTCCATCGAATTCAAAGATGCGTTTTTTTAATCGACTTTGAATTTTTTTTTTCAGTGTAGGGCTCAATTTCGATTTTTTCAATATTTTTTTCTTGAAACTTAACATATTTTGTGATTATCACCCATACAACACTTCTTTGTAAGGGCGATATTTTTTACTAGACACATTTGAAGAAAAAATCGATAAGAAAAGTTCAGATCTTTTGAAAAGGCAGTAAAAAATTAAGAAATTAAGTATGGAAAGTAGCTTATCTAGGCAAGGTCTACACACCAAGAAAGTTTCATTGTAATCTGAGAGGGTAATTCCAATATTTGTTCGATATTAGACGAAATTCCAGGAGGGATTTTTTATAAATTTTTTGGAAGAATTTCTTAAGGAACCTTAGAAAATGATTCCGAATGAATTCCTGATTCAAATTCCGAATGATGCCCCGAATAGATTTTTTAAATGTATCCCAGAACGAACTTCTGATGACTCTGGTATAAACTCTGGTAGATTATTTATAAGAATCTATGAATAATTTTTGAGGAGTCCATGGAAAGCATCATAATTGAAAATGTATTCTCTGAATTGTCTGGGGGAATCTTTAGACTAATGTCTGGATATGCCCCATGAAAAGTTCCTAGAAGACTTTCCGGAAGAATTAAAAAAAATGCTAAGGGAACCCATGCAGAAAGTACTGGAAAATGTTATGTTATAGGTTATCTAAAGAAATCTCTTCAGAAAAATATGAAGGAGAAGTTACCAGATAAACTTGTTTAGAAAAATGGTTAAGTGAATCTGAAGTCCTGTATGCCTCTATACACTCTTCTGGAAACTGAGGATCAAGAGTTGAATCTACAACAGATTCTGATTTATTAACTGTATTCTATTTATAACTTAATAATTGTATGGCTATATCGGTCTTTTTCTACTCATAGTGTAAGGGAGTAGAGATCAAAGTGGATAATGAAATGAAAGGTATGATAGTATTCGCTAAGTTGCGAACAAGTGTGAAAAATTATAGAAGGTGAAATTAGGCAAGTTTTGCCATGTATTGAACGAATACATCGAATGCGTGATCATCACAAGTTCTATCGATCGGTAGCTTTTTCACGCATTCGATGTATTGGTTCAATACATGGCCTACTTGCCCAGTTTCACCTTCTATAAATTTTCACACTTGTTCGCAACCTAGCGAATACTATCATATCTATCATTTCATTATCCACTTTGATCTCTACTCCCTTACACTATGAGTAGAAAAAGACCGATATAGCCATAAAATAATTAAGTTATGAATCGATGATAGGAAAGATTAGTGCTCACCATTAGAAAACTTGACTATCACGCCGAGGACCTGGGATCGAATCCCACTCCCGACAAACTCACAAAATGTGACTTCTTCCTTCGGGGAAGTAAAGCGTGGGTCCAGAGATGAACTAGCCTAAGGCTAAAAATCTCGTTAATATGTACAGATAAAAAAAAATTGTGCTTACCATCTGATGGTCTACGACTCATCGATTTCGTCGCCTTCAGGATCTTAGCTATTCGTAGCAACAATGTACGGTATTAGCGATTACCAAGTAACATTTTGACGACCATGACTCTTGTAGAGGTTTTTAAAACCGTGATAAAACCTAGCCTACGCATAAAATCTCGAGGCAGCGTTATCAGATCAGGGACCAGGGTGAGCTCGATGTTGCCCCTCTAGAGGAGAGCTGGAGTACAGTGAGAGCAGCCACCACAACGTAGTCGACGAGAGCACCAGCGAATACGTGGAACGGAGTCAACCGAATGGTTGGTTCAACGAGGATTTTGGGGAAGAACACAGCGTGGGCGGTAATGCTGCAGATCCCGGCAGAACATGAAACGACAAACAGAAGTGAAATCAGCAGACCCATCTCTTTCAAAAGGAAATAAACGCCGCCTGGAATAAGCGGAGTGCGAGGAGCTGTCATGCCATGCGAACATGGAAGTTCTACCAGATGCTCAACGCATTCAGCAAACGCTTCGTGCCCTGAATCGAGATGGGCGGGGATAAAGAAAAGAGCCTCTTGTCGGAAATATGTGAGGTGATTGAAAGGTGAAAGCAGCACTTTGATGAGGACTTGAATGGTGGGGAGAGCGTAGACCCTGAAGCCCAAAGGCAACAGATGAAATGACTACGTCAGTGCAGCAGAAGACGGAAATGCTCCAACTCCAATGCTGAAGGAAGTTACCACACGAATTTTAGAGTTGCTTGTTCGGCTGTTCTATTTTCGGTAAAAGTTCGTATTACCGAAGTTCAGCACAGTTTTACCGAAGTTCGGTTATTTTTTCGATGATTCGGTAAAGTTTGCTGAACTTCAGTATGACGTTGCTACACATTTGGTAACTTGAACTTTTACCGAAAATCGAACAGCTTTATACGGTACTCTATTTTAAGTATGTAAGGATGCCTTCCATCGGCTCATAACAAACAAAACAGATGGTAAGAAGGGTAGTACAGCTGAACTGATCATGCACATTAGTGGAAAGAAAGGGCTATCTGCCCATTTACAAGAGAGACGATTATTTAGAACTAAGTAAAAAGAAAATCGCGTTAAGTACTGTTCCTTTGAATTCCACTAAGAATTTGCATCCTTTGACAGATACGTATTTCGACCTCTACTGTAAGGTCGTCTTCAGTGTCTTGCAAATTCTTAGTGGAATTCAAAGGAACGGTACTTAAGGCGATATTCTTTTTACTTACAGATATTCCCCTAACAAGCCCAAGTCAATCATCATTATTTAGAACTTCCAAGCGATCACTATTTTGAATACTGCCTACAAAGTGCTATCCCAGATCATCTACCGTCGTCTATCACATGAAAGATTCATGGGTTGTTATCAAGCTATCGACGGCTGATCGACAATGGACCAGATCTTTCTCGTGCGACTAATCCTATACAAATGCCGTGAATTCCAGGTCTCATCGCACCATATGTTCATCTTCTTCAAGGCGGCCGAAGGATGGAAGGATCGAAAAGCCGAAAGGGTACTACGTGTTCACCACAGATCTCATTGGTACAAAAAGGCGAGGAGCGCAGCGGAAAATATGGATTAACCAGGTAGTATGTGACCTGGCGAATCTCCAATCGCTGTTCTTAGAACATTAAAGACAGCTTGAAAAGAATATCAATCAATTATACATCCAATCACCACAAAACGCCTTTAATGTACGAAGTCCTGTAGCTCTGAAATTGCTTAAACATGAAAATAGATACACAACTTCATAATCTGTGCGACCTAAAATTAAATACACTTCACAGTTCGAGTAGATGCGAACTATTCAAGAGCACCGATCTCAATACAAAGCACTTCAAGTTATGTTCCCTCCAACGCAAAGCGGCCATCAAATATCCACCCAACCGAGATAATTTCACTTCATCTATCTTCTTCCCATCAATTAACATTACACAAACCGAAACGTCGTTCAAGATTCCTCAAGAATTCACTGCGGCAATGGAAAATTGAGTTATCTCTAATCGAATTACGGAAACCGAACCGACACCGACGGACGACCGACATTTGAGAGCAGTGGGCAAAATCCTTTCCTGGGAATTTTCCAGACTCTGGCGCAGCAAAGCGGAAGTCTTGGTAGCACCAGCAGCAACAGCAATAGCAGTGTGTTTCGATTGGATTAATTATACAAAACACTTCAACGCGATGAGGGCGACTATGACCAATCCAAACATGAAGCAAAAGGGAAGCAGTGTGCTGAAAGATTGTCTTCACTTCCGCTGTCCATCGCACCGGGCAGTGAATTGAATTTTCTTTTATTTGCTGGATACCGTTAACTGAGGGTGAATTGATCTACCTTCCAACTTCACAGTACACTAAATCCTTTTTTTACACGACTTTTTTTACGCGATTTTACACGATTTTTTTCACGTGATTTTCTCGAAGTTACGCGACTTTTTTTTATGCGATTTTGGTTATTTGCGGAGGGCAAATCGCGTAAAAAAAGATTTCCCTTTGATTTTTTTTACGCGATTTCACGAAGTTACGCGAAATTTTTTTACACGATCTTTTTTTGCGCGGACGCATCCATCGCGTAAAAAAAGGATTTAGTGTACAGTACATATAATCAATCTTTCTTATCAAGCCTACAAGTTATACAACCAGTGAACTGTGTAAACCTGGTAATTATGGGTGTGGTCCATTAAGCTTACGATCAAGATCTAATTCAATCTGAAAGGCAGTGTTTTTAGCAGAAAAGAGACCAATCTACCCCCACATTACGATACTCAACTCACCCTACCCTACAAATCATAATCCATTCTCTCAAGTGATCTGCATCAGGAAGAAAGCCCCCACCAGCCTCGGCACTTGGGTGCTTCTTCATGCAATAATTTAATTGCGAACAACGATTTCCAGCGTGGACAGGTCCATTCGAGGAGTTGAATGTTTTGGGAACGGAACCGTAGCGTGGTGTGGAAGAATGAACGACAATTCTGAATTGCTCATTCAAGTAGGACCAGCATCTTGACCCGGTTGAAGCGCAAAGCGTGGCGTGGGACTAAGCCGACCAACGGGCGGTGGATGGTGACTGAAGTTGGACGACTTGTTTGTGCTTTGTCGTGGAGTGGATATTTTCTTTAAGAAAGCAGCACTAACAATACCACCAATAGCACCAAACACGGGAGAGAGGACCTTCAAAAGGTGGTCATTGTTTTCGAAAGATTGTGCCGGACGGAAACGGAAAACTTCTTGTAGAAAGGTGGTTCTCAAATTTAAGAAGATACAAATTTATGAATTATGTAGAACAAATGCTGTTAACGACGGATGGGAGGAAACTGATGAGTTAAAAGCCTGGAAGGAGCATCTGAAATATCTTTGGTCCTCAGAAGCTCCTACCTCATGCTTCCGCGGGTCAAACAAAGTCAGGGCTTTAATAAGGAAGCATAAAGGATTACGGGGATTTTAGGGCGTTTCAATATTACATATTACAGGGGTTTCAGGGTCGTGAGGTTTCAAGAATAACTCAGAGAGGTCTTAGAAGTCTATTAGGGCGTTCAGGGTTGCAGGGGCGTTTCAAGACATTTCAGAGTAACCCTTGGAACCCCTCCGAAAACCTTTAAGATCCCCTTAACTAATGGATACCATAAATGCTCTCCACATCTCCAGCTACCCCGTGAAAAGCTCCGAAGGCTTTCTGGTGCACACTGAAACACCTAAGGACCCCTTTAACGCCCCTTGGGCCCCTTTGATCAGATGTGTTCCCTTGAACGCCACTAAGACCCCTTGAAGCGCTCTTGAGATCCCCTGGATCCCCTGCAAGGCCCCAAGACCCTTTGAAATACCCCTGAGATCACTAGGTGCCCCATTAAATCCTTTGAAACACTCCTGATTCCTCCAGGTACCTCTCCGAAAACCCCTGGGACTCGCACTAAACGCATCTGAACGTTTTCGAAAGCCATTGAGATTACCTGGAGCGCCCCAGAAACCCCTGCCTCCCTCTGAAACTGCCTGAAACTTCTTGAGCCTCCCTGAAAAACCCCTCTGAGATTCCCTGCAATGCCTCTGACAACTCCATATGGACGCCTCTGGGAACCCCTAAAATCGACTCTGAGACCTCCTAGAACGCTTTTGTAGCTCCCTGGAACACCTTTGATACCTCAATATACCCCTTGAGAATCCCTGAAACGCTCGTGTGACCTCTACGTACCTCCCTTAACGTCCCTGTGAAATAAATTAAGTTAGGTCTTCAATGAGGAAACTTAGTACGCGAGCACAGATCATTCTGTGCATTCTGAGCATCTGAGCATTTGAGATGGGGGAAAGGGGGTATCCAGAGCCCAAAAAGAGGGTTCCAACGGGCTTCTGAGGCGTTTCAGGGGCCTTTTAAGAGTGTTTCGACGGGTTTCATTGGCGCTTCAATGGGATTACGGGGTAATGACGGTAACTATGGCATTTGCTGGCCAGGGGAGTTTTATAGGGAAGAGCAAAGAGTGATTGAAGCGGCATTTCGGGAGTCCAAACACACTTAGAAAAAATCACCGACATCGGTAATATTTCACCGAAATCTCAACCGTAAAGTTTTGTTTACAGGAAAAAATCTGTAGGGCTGGCAACATTCACCGAACTTAGTTAGAGTTTGACAGATAAACGAATTTTTACCGAAATTTTGTAATTTTTCGCAGAATTTTGGTAAAATCCATTACCGAACGCTCAGAAGTTGAGATTTCGGAAAAAAAATTACCGAACGCGACTTGCTATGAAGAGATTAAAAGGGGTACCAGGAGATCTCAGGTTTATTTCAGGTGGTTCCAACGAGATTTTTGAGGGGTACCTTTAGGACTCAGGAGCATTTCAGGGGGTTTGCAGAGGCCTCCAAGGGAGTCCGATGGGGTTTCAGTCGTCACAGGGAGGTTCTATGCAGCTTCAGAGGTGCTCCAAGGGTCTCAGAGGGAATTCAAGAGGGTCTCAGGGGCGTTCGATCGAGTTTCAAGGGGTACAATAGATCTTAGGGGTGTTTCAAGGAGTCTCCAGGGGGTCTCAAGGGTGCATCAGGGAGTCTCAAGACGCTTCCAGGTGGCCTCACCGGCGTTCCTCATGGGTTTTCAGGGAAGCTCTGGAGAATCTCAGGGACTTTAACCCTTTGGAGCCGGGAGGTCAATATGACCCTGGCGATGAAACCAAGCATAACAAACGCGTTTGATACCAGCGATGTTGCAACAGCAGCGGTAAAATAATCCGGTTCCAAAGAGTTAAGGGGGGTACCAAGAAATCTCATGGGCCCATGAGATCTCCTGATACCCCCTAAAACTTGCTGGAACGCCGCTGAGGCCTTCTGAAATAACCCTGAAATCCAATTCAAGACCAACAATTGAAAAGGCCGCATCAACATTTTGTAAACAAACATGTTTCTGTCGACTTGAGGCCTTTTGAACTCCACCCACACAACTCACCATCACTAACAGAAAGCGCAAACATCAAGCTTTCTGTTAATGGTGGTGAGATGCGTGGGTGGATCCCAGAAGGCCCTATGTCGACAGAAACGTGTTTGTTTACGCAATGTTGTTGAGGCCTTTTCAATTGTTGGTCTTGAATTGAACGCCTTTGAGGCGTCATGGGAACTCTTTAAAAGCCCTTGAAGCCCCCTTAAACAACTCGGAGACCCGTGAGGCCCTCTGGAAGTTCCCTGGCATCCCCTGAGACCTTGTGAACTTTTCTTGAGGCTCCCTGGAGTCCCTGAAATGCTCCTGAGAACCCTTGAAGCACCCATAAGGCATCTTGAGACCCCCTGAGCAAATCCTGAAACACCCAAAAACCCTCTGAGATTCCTAACACAAAAAGTCCCCCTGGAAATGCCCCTGTGATCACCTTCCCCTGAAACTCGCTGGGACCCTTTAAAACGCCTCTGAGATCACGTGATGTCCCCTAAAACTCCCTTGAAAACGTCTCTTGGAGCCTCTGATGTAGCTTCGAATCCCCTAAGATCCATTGAAGAATTCCTGAGCCCCATAGAATCCCCTTAAATTCTGAAGCGGCCCTGAGATCCCCTAGAGCCTCGTGAAGCACTACCCCCCCTCCCAACCGTCTGATACGACCCAAAGACCACTTTAAACGCTCCTGAGATCTCTTCGCACCCCTGAATACCCCAGGGACCTCCGGGAATGCCTCTGAAACCCCATCACACCCCCTTGTAGACCTCTGAAAAGCTCCTGAAACGTCAATGAGACTTCCAGGTACATTGGTACCTTTGTTTATGCAAGTGGCTGAGGTGCATATATTAAAAATGTACAAACAAGGCATACATTTATGCATAAATTAAGTTTGTGCTTCAGTTAGTAAATCTGGTTTACGAGAACAGCACTTGTTCCTGGGAATTTGAGGTGGGCTAAGAGGGTTTCCAGAAAGATCCCAGAGAGCCCAAGAAAGGGGGTTCCAAGGGGCTTTAGGGGCGTTCAGCGTTTTGTGCGAAGTTCCATCAAGGTTTATTATTAGCCTCTTCAGCAGCCAGAAAATTCCATTCAGAACTTTATCTGAACTTCGTGGAAACTGAAAGTACATTATGTTATGGCAAGCGGACATTTTAAATACTTGAGTCATTTCAGAGAGTGTCAGTGTGTGCTTTTGTGCTTTTAAAGGCGTTACTAGAGGTTTTAGGGCTGTTTGATAGTATTTCAGGTGCGTTTCAGGTGGTTTATGGAGCCGATTAAAGTCATCCAAAGGGGTTTTAGAGACATTTCAAATTAATCATAATGATTTCAAGGGCGTTACAATGGGATTACGGAGCTTTCAGTGGGCGTTTCAAGGCATTTCAGATCAATGTCGTATCATGGGGATTCAAGAACACATTTAAACCAAAGGGTATTCCAGGGGCGTTTCAAAAGATGTTTTGATGGGGTCTCTGAAATCCTCTGAAGTTCCCTGGAATGCCTCCAAGATCCCTCTGAAACCCCCTCGGACCACATGTAACGCACCTGAGACGCTCCAAAACCCCAGAAGACTTCACCATAACGCTTCCATATTGCTTCTGAATCCAACTGTAAATTTTCTGAAACTTCCTGATATGTCCTGACCATTTGTTCGGACCCTTTACGAATTTTGGACACCGATCAATCTTTCGTAGAGAGTTCTCCTGACGTTATTTTCTAACACTTTAGGCGTTCTTCTCAGTTAAAGAAACTCGGTACACAACTTGGGTTTTGAGGAAAACTAGCGATCAACTGTTTTGAAGGTAACTCCCATCACACACTATGTAACGCACGTGAGACCCTCGGAAACCCCCGAAAACGTACCTGTAACGCCTCCAAAACCCGTCGAAAATCCTCTGAAACACTTTGCAATGCTTTCGAAAACCCCCTCAGACCTCTCAGACCCCTTGGTACCTCCGAAAACGCCCCTGTAACATCCCTTTGCCCCTCCTCTTTAAACACCTCCTGGCCACCGTTGCAATACTAACCAAACCATCTATTAAATTTTCTTGTGCATAATACTGTCTCTGAGTAGATTTTCCTTTTTTATGCAGGGCATTAAAAAGGTGCATAATTTTAAAGTGTATAAACATAAGGCCGTTACAAATACATTTTTTTCACTTTTTGTCCCACCACTATTTGGCTGGGGGGACAAAAATAATAAAGCATTTTATCTGGAAAATATTAAAACTCATCGGATTTGTTAAAGATATTTTTGGCTAAACCCGATATTTTAATAAATATTTTTTATCTGGCCCTCAAAATGCAAAATCCAGCCAAAATGTTTGGACTGGGGGGGGGGACAAAAAGTCGAAATTAAGTTTGTATCAGTCCAACATGCATAAATAGAGGTTGTAGTGTGCTTCTCTGAAACACGCTGGGTTTACCTGGGTTTAGCACCTCTTCTATCATAGGATCATCCTATATCATCCACTTCAAAGTTTGGGTAATCTTTGACTGCATTAGCAGTTGAAACTCAGCCTCCCATGACCGACCAGACAAACTGGGTTTAGCAAACTAATCATTAATTGTGGCAACACTTTAAGCAGCATGATGGAACTTCACCGAGCGCGCTAAGTTTTGTTAGGCCACTAATGTAGTTGCATGACGTAGGTGGTAAGGTACATAAGTAACGTTACAGCTTGCTTAACCGTTATTGCATTTTTTAGGCACCCGATTAACTGAAGCTTAGAATACATAACAAACGTTAGCGTTTCTTTGGCACCTAGTTTGTCACTTGATTACAAGATTTCATGCCATTTGAGATGGTTTTAAGTTTAAATTGAACTTTCTCTCTGGCTTTTCCCTCACTGGAAATCAATCACGAACGTAAACAAAACAACACATGGAAATATTTTAAAACTTAAAACAAAACTAAAAAAGCACGGAAAAAATATATTCTGTGAAAGCTTTAAACATAAGAAAACAAAAATATATTGTTACATAAAAATATGTAAAGAAATGGGAGATACAGTACGCCAATTTCTGCGAAAAGGTGTTGATAGATGTTTTTGGTTAGCGTTTCAGGGTCTCAATGGGTAATGTTTTACGCGTTACCCAGCAAATCGGCTTATGGTAACATTTTTTTTATCTAGTTCATTTATTTGGGGCTCAATCGCGTATAACGCTTTACGGAGCCGAGGATCTTTCTTTGTACTTAATAGTATACATTATACAGAGTAATAACTTTTTAATGATATCTGTTAGTAATGGGTGGAAGCCAGGGTACTCGAGGTTAGAAGGTTACATTTTGAGGGATGGACAGGGTAAGGATTGGGTCAAAGGTTTCACTGCTGCTCATCCGGGGGTGAATCGCATCTTGCTAGCGTATTTGGTGCCTTGTGGTGTTGGTACCAACTTGTTGTGGAACTTCCGGATCCGGATGGCCTGGAGCAGCTTGGTATGTTAACATTATCGATGATAAAACCAATTAACATCTGACTTCCACATGGTGACGGTCAAACTGCACCAAAGCTCGTTTGAGAACCGCTGCGGGTTAACAATCAACCTTAGGTGGCGGGCCCTTGCCCAGCACGCGCTTCCCATCGCAAAGTCGCAAACTTTTTCTCATCCTCGATGGGAAGGTAGGTACTTGAAACAAAGTGGAGACCAGCGTTCTCGAAAGCATGATTGACGTTATGTAAATTGAAGGATTCCTTAGTCGGGGAAGTCTGAAGCAGTCATTTTGCGACTTCTTACAAATTCCTCACGATGAGGGTTTGCTTTTCTTCGTGTTAGAACAAATCTTACAATTGTGCTGTCACCACCACTTGCTTTTTTGAATCGCTACGGGACATTTGTGTTCTAGAACCCTGCAGATTCCAGCATTCCACCTGTCTTGGAATCAACTGTGTCAACTCAAGAAGGGGACGTGATTGGCAAAACCCAACAATATAATATCAGTAGAACATATCACATTATGGTTATTGTTAAGCGTGGTTGTCCGAGGATGGGGAGAAAGACCGGTATCATCCCCTGCGCCACCATCTAAGACCAATCGGATCGATGTGCAGCAATCTTCGAGCAATTTTGAATCGTTCGATGGCTTTGGCGTGAGCGGAATCTGATGTGAAGTTAAACATGAACGTTGAGAAAATCATGTCATCGGTGGTGGGTATTGAACAAAAGTGCCTTGGGGAGGGTTTGCTTTTCTTGCGTTTTTGTACAAGCAGAAAAGAGAACGCAATTTTTGTTGCCAGCATTGTGTCGGATCACTTGTCGTCATGTTTGCTTTTGTTCCTTCTGTGTGCATCGGCGGAGATGTGATTCATTTACTTTTGTTGATTGACAACTGCTAACAATACAGCTTGTGGGTGTGGGAAATTGATCAAAATTCGATGGAGCAGAATTGTTGCAACAAGGAGGAATTGATATTCCTTCGAGGGAAATCGTGGTTCAATCATGTTTTATCGTTAGAAACCTGATATGGTTTAATGAAATTTAATTTAATCATCTGCAATTTGTATGTATTTCGTTGTGTCTAACTTCTATTTCTAATATCTATCTTCATACCTTTTTATCTTTATGAGCGAGATTTTCAACACTTACTAGTTTTTCATATCTTCTAGTTTTTTTTCTCATTTTTTTAATTTCCTTAATGATTTTTTTACATTTTCCAGGTTCGTAGGATAACTGAAAATGAAGATGACTGCAGGTGGTAGTTGAAATACACATATCTGTTAAAGGTTAAGCATGTTTTCATGTTTTGTTGTTGTATTTTGTTCGTTTATGGTACCGATTTATTTGTGATAACGAATCGCTAGATTTCACCTGGCGCTACTTCATCTCATCAGAAAAAGTCTAGATTGAGTTTAAATGAAGGCGAAAGTAACATGAGAGAATTCTCTTCCTCGACTCTCTCTTCTACAAATTGAAATGACAAGATGCAAATTCAATCGAACTTTTTCGCACTTAGACGCTAGATTGCATCGCAATCTAGCGATTTATGACCATGAAGCGCAACCATACTTGCATCTTGTCACTTCAATTAGAAGAAGAGAGAGTCGATGAAGAGAACTCTCTCATGTTACTTTCGCCCTTATTTAAACTCAATCTAGAAGTGTACTTTCCACCTGTGTGCACTGAGCAGAAACCTCGATCATGTCAAATCACCTGTCATCACCTGACTGGAGAAATAACTTCAAAATGAAACAAAAGTAAATAAAACGAAAAAAAAAATCACCTCTCGAATCGGACCTTGCCATCTGTTTCTTTCAGGCTCTTTCAGAAGTCGGCGAAATGCAACAAATGGACCCGGCTGATTGTATCGCGAAGTTTAAATTAGTAAATGTGCTCCAGCTGACTGACTGGCTGACTGGCTGACTGGTTGGAGGATGATGAGAGCAACGTACACCCAGTACGTTCACTTGCAACGAAGTTCTTGTTATTACAAGTTAAAGTTTTAGTAAAATATGAAAAATAAATCATTTCCAATATTATTGGAAAAAGAATTGACTTACATTTTTTAAACTGAAAAAAAAAAAACTAAAAAAAAAACAGATCTATGATTCAACCACCTGGGTGTATCCCCCTCAAAGAATGACGGAGGTGTACCAAATCGTGATAGAGAGAGCACATGAAAAATGAACTGCCAAAAATGGTGGACCCACGGGATGTTGGCGCGCTGCAGATGGTGTAAATTGAATAAAAGTAATAAATTATTTTGATTTATAATTGAGAATCACTCACCTGATTTTGCCGCGAATAGAGAGAGACGCCGAACGAACTGCTTTACTGTGCTTTTGATGATGGTGATGATGATGATGAAAGCTTTCATCAGATTTGGCGCTCCTATTTGCTGAATGATAACGGAAATGGAAGCCACGGCGACATTTCCTGCTGGTATATTGCGTAATGAGCTCAGAAGAAACAGAAGGTAAAATGTTTAAACTAATCTGACAATTTTGTTCGTAGTTTATTAAGATCCACTCAGGAGTTCTGCGTGGGTCATCTGCAAGAGTTTCCCAAGAAAATTTTCCAAAAGATTCGTCTTGAAACTAATTTACTGGTTTTTAGAAAAAAATTCTGAGATTATTTCAGGAATTCTTAGGAAATTCAATAAAATATTGGTGCAGAAGTTTGTGCTTGTGTTTGTTCCTCCAGTAATATTATTGGATTTTTCCCCAGGAGTTTTCATTGGGATTTCTCCAGAAATTTTACTAGAATTTTTTGAAGAATTCCTACAAAAAGATTCGGAGATTATCTAGGAAATTCCTCTATAGATTTAATTTACATTGTTCTGGCTTGCAGTCTTAATAAGTTGGCCTACGAATTTATTATCTTGGCTCCAACGTTTCGATCCCGATTTGGATCTTCCTCAGGGATCTAATTTCTCACAGAAACAGACATAGTAGGAACGATCTTGACACCAATACAACAGAAATAGATGAAGCACAAATGAATCAAAATGACGAATAACGTAGGCAGTAAAGACGATTGAAGTTGAACAGCTAGACAGTGAGTAAAGTGTTATATAGAATTGTGGGCGAAAAAACACAGTGGAGGCGTATAAATGGTAGTACTAGATCACCAAACCGTAAGTTTAAATTAGGACGCAAACCACACAATATGACACTTAAAACAAACACTTTTCATAGGACCATGCAACAACGAAACATAGACAACACTACAGGCTGAATGTTTTTGGACAGCTACGAATAATTCTTTGTAAGTTTATGTTATATGTAAAACCACTTTTAATAATTAATGTATCATGTCTCTGTCTGTAAACCAAATAAAATTAGATCCCTGAGGAAGATCCAAATCGGGATCGAAACGTTGGAGCCAAGATAATAAATTCGTAGGCCAACTTATTAAGACTGCAAGCCAGAACAAAGTAAATCCAAAGATTTAATTTACAAATTCAAAAACTATTCATAATCTCTTTCAGACTTTATTGTTGGAATTTCTCCAAAGAATCTTTCAGCCAGTGCTGTGCCAGTGCCAGTGTTCTCGCGCATTTATTTGAAAATGCCCCTTCGAGATTCCCAAGAGGAATTCCCAGAACGTTTCTCTAGAAATTTCTCGCCGAGATGAACTAGAGCCCCAGGTGATTTTTAAGAAGAAAAAAAACAAAATGTCTACAGAAACTTCTACAGATTCTTCTGAGAGATCCTTCAGAAGTTTCTCCACAAATTCCGCTAGGTATTGTTCAAGCTTTCGATTTATTCAGACCTTTCTTTAGGATTTCCAATTCTTCCAGGTAATCTCTAAAATATTTCTTTCAAAAAAAAAATTCATATTTTTTTCAGTGTTTTTTAGGTATATCCGGAAACTTCATGGTTTCTTTCTGAAAATTCTCTAGGAATCCCTCAGAAATTTATTGAGGAATTTCGTCAAGAACTTTTTTGTGTGCGATTTCCTGAAAAACTTACAAAAGAATTTTGGAAGAATATCTGGAACAACTCCTCCAGGAATCTCTGATGGAATCCTGTGAGGTATTTCTGATAGAACCGCTAAAGTAATTTCCGAAAAAAAACCTTGTAGGAATTTCATGATGAATCCCTAAACGAACTTCTGGAAGGATTCCTGAAGGAACCCTTGGAATAATTTTCAAAGAATTGAAAAAAAACGTAGCAATATCTGGAAAACTCTTTGAAGAACTTTATAAGATTTTTTTGAAGAAACTTCTGAAAAAATCTCTAAAGTTCTGAAAAAGCCTATGGATATTGTAACTCGGTGGCTCAGGGATTGTGGATCACAGGGTCATTCAAACGTGACTTGTCTCTCACATCTCCAGCTGAGGACGAACATAACAGCAGGACCAGTATTAAAGTTACGCTTACCCACCAGTGTTTCATAAATAGACGATCACAGGACGGACGATACAAAAAGCATATAAAACGATAGAAGAATTGGTGGAATTCCAGAAAGGCGAGGCATGATGGCTACTTTTAGCCCGGAAAGGCGGACAAAACGAAAAGTGGTGGAACACATTTAAATCAGGGCTATGCTCTTAAAATGACCTAACGCTGTGGCTCATATTTACAATCCTATTTACAGTTTATTTACGTTGACGTCACAGTTAAAGGTTTATACTTGCGGTTTGCAGTTTTTGACTTCTAGCTTGGGAACCTCTGGTTCCCGTGGTTGAGGCATTTCGTTCTGCCGATGTTTCGCTAGTCTAGCAAGAAGACGGTGGTTGTTGGTGATGACGGTCGGTGCCGAAAGTCTCCGGCGGTGCATACCGAGCGAGTGCACGATGCCGGTGGCCAAGATGGCGGCTTCGAACGTTGGAGGGAATGACATCCGTGACGGGAGTAGTTCGATTCGCCGTCAACTCCATCTCAAAAGCCATGAACAATGGCGGTTTTTGGCTGGTTTCTTCGGCGCTGTAGTTCTGATGGCCTTGGTTTACGCTGTGGCCGTTGGAAGCCCGAAGTACTGGAGGACTGGTCCAAAATAAAAAGAAAAAGGCCCGTGCTTCGGACCTAACCACAAATTAACCTCCGTGACGTCGCTAAACCACTATTTCCACCTTTTAACAAAATTTACCTTTTTCTTGTAGTTTTGTTTTTTTAATCTTTGTGTTGTTGTCTAATAGCGTTTAAGGTTTGTTCTTCGTTGAATCTAATAATTTTAACAATAATTATAAGATTTTTGTTTTAACACATACTAACACTGTACCTACTTTTTGCATGACTTTTAACAATTACTAGCGCTTTTTAACAAACACTAACATTTCTTGCATGACTTTACTAACAATTAACTATCAGTCCTACAACAAAGAGAAAATAACACCGAATTAAAACAATTACACCACATGAGGTTTTCTTTTTAAACTAACCTCAACAATTAACGGATAAACTACACACGCGCGCACTACTATTCCGTTCTGGAATCACCAGCCAAAAGAGGAATTTTGGGGTGCGACTTTTCCTTTTATAGAAAAGTATTTACAATTAATTCATGCTTTTTGTATCCTAAAAACATGCCATGCCTGTATTTTCGCAACCTATGCGACACCTGTGGGTTACGACTAGTAATAAAACTACTGATTCTAACTGCTCGACTATGAACTGTCACAGCATGACAGATGGCCGTGAGAGTGGAGAGGCACTTTCTCATTCATCAAGTCACTGCATGAGTGCCGCTCCCTCCATTGGTTTTAGTGACTAATTCGGGATAACGGCGTATTAGGTTTCGGGAACAGGATATTTAGGATTTGTGGTGGAGCCACAAGCTAGATATGGAACCGACGGTTACAATATATTTACAAAGCTATCCCTGAGGGAATTTCAGAATAAATTTGATCAGAAATTATTGAGAGAATCCATAAAGAAATTTCTATAAAAATCTCCAGAGAAATCTTTGTACTTTCGAATGAATCTCAATAGGAATAACTGAAGAAATCCCAAGGAAATTTTTGAAGGAATTCAAAAAGATACTTTTGAGGATTTTCCAGGAAAACATTCTTAGGAAACTCTTTGGGAAACTCTTGATGAAATTCGTAGAAAAGTTTATTAAGATTTTTTTTAGTAAAATTCTTTTTTCTTCTCCTTCTTTATGACTCTACGTCCTCACTGGGACTTGGCCTGCCTCACTTCAACTTAGTGTACTTTGAGTACTTCCACAGTTATTAATTGAAGGGCTTTCTTTGCCTGCCATTTCATGAATTTGTATATTGTGAGGCAAGTACAATGATACACTATGCCCAGTCAGTCGACCCGAACGAGAATCGAACCCGCCGTCTCCGGATTGGCGGTCCATAGCCTTGACCACAAGGCTTACTGGAGACCATGAGATATTGCTTTAAAAATCTCCAATGACGTCTCTGTACTTTTGAATGAATCTCAATAAAAGTAACTGAAGAAATCCCAAGGAAATTCTTGACGAAATTCGAAAATAAATTTTCGAAAAACTTTCAGGAAAATAGTCTCAAGGAACTCTTGGTAGAACTCGTAGGAAAGTTTATTGGAAATTTTTAGGAAAAGAACTATTGTAAGACTACTTGGAGAAGCGCCTAGGTAAGCTCCAGTTAAGATCGAAAACAAAAGGAAAAAATCTTAAGATATTTCTAAAGGAATTCCTAAAGAAGTTCGTAGGAGTTATTTCTGATTTTTCTGATAATCAGAGTTATGCTAAGAGAAAATGTCGGAGAAACTTCTGTGGAAATACATTGAGGAATATCTGAGAAAACCCCTGTAGGAATCTCAGTATGAACTCCTGCAGGAATCTCTGGAGGAATTTCCACTTGAATTACTGAATGTACTAGAGTAAGAATCTTTGGAGGAATTCCTGCTGGATTTTCCATGAATCCTTGAAGAAATTCTATGACACACTGATCCCAAGTAACAATTTATGTCAAAAGACAAGAAGAGTTCTTAGAGCCATCACAAAACCAAAATAAAAGGTATTTGGTTTTATGATGGTTCTCAAAACCTCTACAAGAATCATAGATCATCAAAATGTAGCTTAGGCTGAAAAGGTATTCTATGCAGGTCTTAGAGAAATTTCGAAACAAATCTCTGAACCTCTTGAGGAAATACATATGTACATGAATTCCTGAATGAATCTCTGAAAGATCTTTGAAAAAAAAACTGAAGCAATCCCTGTAGAAAATTCCCAGGAAATCCAAGGCAAAATTTTCGATGGACTTTCTAAACGAATACCATAAAGAATTTCTGAAGGAATCTACAGGATTGTTTCTGAAGGAATCGCATAAAAAATGTTTGAAAAAAGCCTATGGAAGGTTTTCTATACAAAACCCTTTTCGATTTTTTTTTTTGAAGAAATAGCTAAAAGTATTTATGGAAGAATTTGTGGATGAATTTTTGAAAGAGCTCTCGTACGGATTTCTGAGGGAATTTATTAAGAAATTTCTGATGAAACCGATGAAGCATTTCTAGAGAAATTCTTGAAAAAAATTCTAAAGGATCCCAAGAAGGAAATTTTGAAAGAAGTTCTATAGGAATTTCTGAAACCATCCATGGAAGATGTTCTTGAAATAACTGTCAATGGAATCTATGGAAGATTTTCTGAAAAAAAAAACTCCTGAAGGATTTTCTAAATGAACCCATGGAGCAATTTTGTAAGGAATCCAATGAAGGTTTTATGAAGGAGATGTTATCGGTCCTCTGCACTACCATGAATACTCTGAACTGAAAGGACACAGTTCGAAGACAAACTGTAAAATTATGACGGATCGTAACAAAAGGACCCCGTCATATGTGACGGAAATTTTTGTGCTATCTTAAAATTACATTGCAGATAGGGAAGTGGAACCATCTCGGCAGGGCTCCTATTTTGGGCACTTTTCTGCTATAACTTATCCAATTTTGAACCAATTGACACACTTTTTGGAACGCGGTACGATTCTTACAGTTTGTAGCCGCGTACAAAGTTTCAAGTCAATTGGTATGGAATTGACTGAGTTATAGCGAAAAGTGCCCAAAATACCGGCCACTGCCCAAGTGGCTCGCTATCTGTTAGAAAATATAAAGTAAAATTGAACTTGGAGCGAGAATCGACCTCAGATCCTTGGGGTGTGAGTAGCACGCCCGAGCACTCTAGGCTATCTCAGCTTGTTGAGTAACAGACAGTCAAAATTAAACTGCTTCTACCATAACGAACGAATTGCCGACCTGCTTAGGCTGCTGCAGAGAGTACTGAGAGAGACAACCGTCATAGATGCGAGGAGCCTTTCGATAAGCTGATGACGGAGAGTGGTTGACATGATTTATAGCAGATGCATGTGAATTTTAAGCGAATATGCTTTAAAATCTGTAAACAAACCGTCTGACCAGCAGCAGTCTGCTCAACAGGAGGCAATCAGTGAAGTACTAGATTGAAAGTAATGAGCTGGATTTTTGTATGGTGAGATGTTCAATTCTCCATTTCTGCAATGAAATGGTTCAAACAGCGTGGGTATTATGATTTCTTGGCTAATTTGATGCTGTTTGAGCAAAAGTTTGGGTAACTTTGTTGTTGTATTATTTATTTCATGCAACTTCAACAACACAGTTACCCAAACTTTTTGCTCAAACAGCATCAAATTAGTCAAGAAATCATAATACCCACGCTGTTTGAACCATTTCATTGCAGAAATGGAGAATTGAACATCTCACCATACAAAAATCCAGCTCACTACTTTCAATCTAGTACTTCACTGATTGCCTCCTACTGACGTTAAATGATGATGATTTATATATTTCTGCCGCAAATTTCAGTTGATTTTCAATATACTTGCTGATTAACTTTCATATTTTTTTTTGCTGTGAACGTAAGCTAAGATGTACAAAATACCTCCAACACTTTCAGTTTTTTTGGAACACTTGCGCAGCAATTTTTAATAAACTGGCAATCACTGAATTTTGCAACACAATTATATGCGTGGTACATAGTGCCTCTTGAGATATACGATACGGCAAGCATTTTCACCTTGTTTTCACACTTTAGATTCCTGAGATATGAATACGGCCTGTGATCCCGTATTGGGAACCACTAAGCTCTGCACCACTAGTTTAAGTGATCCTGGAGACGTGGAATCTGAAAAATATTCGCAACTTCTCCTGATTCATTTGGTTCTTGTGATATTAGTATCATCCGTGACCCCAGCTTTTGGCACTACTGAGCTTTGCAACGCTACATTATTGCAATAAGCGCTTATAATATTTGAGAAGTTCTCGTGTCCCATCAGCCAAGATTGGTGTTATGGCAACACTGAACCACCCCAGCCGTTTGCCGTACCTGGAGCTCATACTCTGGTTCGACGTGAGTGACTTGAAGCCTGTCACTGGACTGTCAAAAGGACGGCGACAGATCGATGTTGATGGACTGCCAACGTGCTCGAGTCGCATGAAGAATTATATTAATTATCATCGAATTATTGGATTAATAGTGAACTATTATGTTATTTTCGTTCATTATTTGCTAGTTCAGTGGGTGAAGTGCGTTATATAGCTGAAGGAGTTTGGGTATGATGATAGATACATCGATAATCGCAGTTGCATGACTGTCTTAATTTTTTAGGTTAACCGCTGTTATATTGTCCCTATATATGCCGGTCGAACGGCTAACCGTTGACCTTGGACTGTATAGATCACGGCAAGGTAAAGCGATAAGAATTTATCAATGAAGATGCATAGAATTCAACCATTATAATTATAGGAATTAGGGCTCGATCAGGACTCGCCATTGAAGGCAGAGAATTCTTATTGGAACGGTAGAAGACCATGTAAGCGTACTGAAATTGCTTTTTTTTGGGTTAACACTAAAACTTTAAATACATTTTAGCTTTGAGCTGCTGTCGAGAAACTCCGCTGCTACTTAGATATTCACCAATCCGAACATTTGGTAACCACTATATTTTGCAACACTGCTGGTTGCTCCCGAATACATAGAACTCCAATTTACGTCCAATGAATGGCAATTGAAAGGGTGCTATTTGGGAATTTGTGCGTAAATGGGAAGGGAGGTTTGTCAATTGAGTTTGTTGCAAATAAAGTAAGCGTTAATTAATAATAATATGATCAGTGTTGCCAGCTACCTTAAGAACAAAATAATGATATACTTCATTCTATCAAATGTGTTATGTTTTTTTATTCAAATTTTTGTTTCAATTGCTACAACAACCTACTTCCCCTCAGAAACCATTATATGTTCCAGGAAATGAGAAACCGACGCACGCCGAACTAATTTCATTTCATGGCAAGATGCTTAGTGTTCGTAAAATTTGAAACGCTTCCGGCTTAATTATAGTCTAACCAAATTGACTCGGATCCGAGTCACGTCGGGAAAAGCTTTAAAACATCTGTAGGCCAATGGAAAACTTTCTCTTCAACTTCGAAACGGAAGCAATAATGCAACCCCGATGAGCACACTGTTACACCCGACGTAACATACCGGAAAAGTGTCGTAAATCTGGATGAAATAATAAAATCACATATTTAAATTTATTCATTTATATTTCACACTCTTTGACGGGCGAGTTGCCGCAAAAGTTGGCTTCTCCATGTCTAACGGACGGAAGCCCGGCGAACTGGAGCAACCAACTACATACGAGTGAGTGATGCAAATTTAGTCTACCGGGCGGCCGGCCGTCGTTTAGATTCCTTTTCATGATCTAGCCGTGTTAGGAACACATATGATACCTCCTAGCAGTATTACAGCTGAGCTTTTTGGCTTTGGCTCATACATTGTAGAGCCGGAGCAGGTCCAGAAATAAGTTTCGACTCTGTGTTTCTCGTAAAACTGAGTGGATGTGAACTGGTGTTGTAGGGGGCTAAATGCGTTCGATTGAAAAAATTCTAGTCCTGAACGAATTGTCGTACCACAGCTTGGTTCCGTGAACCACAGTTTTTCGGTAACAAGTTAAGATTTTTATCATTACCAAGCTCGTATTGGTACACTCTTTGAGGCATCCAACTCAACTTCCTCAATTTAAATCTACACAATCTCGCACACATTTCTGCTACTTCTAGTCAGCGGGCATTCAGTATTACATCCGAAGCGAAATGTGAATTTTCATAAGGTGTCTAAAATGTATACCCCATGCTTGGATTGTTTCGGTTTCGTCGGCACAACTAGAACCCAATCGCAGCTGATGCATTCGCAATTCGGTGGCGAAGTAGAGGTATCCTCCAGCAAGCAAGCCAACAATTGTTACACATATGTACCGACAGCGCTTCCTTAGCAGAATTGTTACACCGGATGCTGAACTGGGTAACACCAGCCAACCAACCAACATAGGATAAATTTATTCATGAATGTTTTATTGGATTCGTCCAATTGGATTGTGTCGAAATCTGCTTCTGCTAGCTGCAGATGAGATTGGTTGCCGTCTTATTGGCGAAACAGATGCGATTTCGAGGGTGTTTCTAATGTGGCGACGAACACTGAGCAGGCACGATGTGGGTAATTCGTTTTCTATCGAAAATATATTATTTTGGTTATGTCTACTCTACTTTGCATGCTTAAATTCATATTGTCTAAATGTTATCATAAGCTTCAATAAGTGATCAACAGCAAAGAAAATTCTTTTATCTATTGAGTTATTTCATCAACTGACTTGTTGTCCGATGTATTGTTTTTTTTATCCAGAAATTTCATTGCAATTTTCCTTTGCAATTTGTTAAGCAATTTATTTAGGAATTTCTTCGGCAGTTCCATTAAGAAAATCTTACAGTAATTCTTTTGGAAACAATGCAGCAATTTCTTTTTTTCGATGATACGTTTAAAAATTGCGTTGACTTTGATTGTCCAATAAAAAACCTTTAAAGTTTCATTTTCGTTCTTAATTTCTAGTTGTGGATTTTTATGTCTCTTTGGTCAATAAAAGTTTCAAATTCCACGGAAATCTTTCGGAACTTTGATTTCCTTTTGTTCTTAGTACCATGAATTTTACTGTGCGAATGGATCAACTTAAAATAGTTTTTTTTTTCTTGATGAAGTTCGAACAATTCTGTCATGCTGGTTACAAGACTTACATATTTTCGAAGGAATGAAAAAAAAAACGAGCGAGAATCTCAGAAATATTTGTGCTGGAATTTTGGAGAAAACTCTTGGAAAATTCCTACGGGAATTTCCAATGAAAATCCAGGAGGAATTCTTGAAGGAGTCCCAGAAGAAGTTCTTGTAGAAATATCTGTAGGAATTTCAGAAGGAATCACTGGGAGAATTTCACTGGAAGAAATTCTGAGAAATTTCCTAAAGAATCGTTGAAAAAAAATCCGAAAAACTATTCTAGTTTGCAAAACATCTTAGAGAATTTTATTTAAAAAATAAATGATTTTTTTTTGCAGAAGCCTATGAGGAAATAGTGAAGATGGAAGATTTTCTGAAATAAATGTTTGAAGCTACCCGACAGAGTCTCTACCGAGGCAATGGCTATAAGATTTTCTAAAAAAAACTTTGCATTAGTTAATTTTTGGAATACCTGTCCTTTTTAAATTCTATTGAACGTATGACGGAACCTTTAGAAGAATTCCTGGAGAAATCTTCAAAAAAAATTCAAATCGCTAATATTACTGATATTCCAAAGAAATCTGTGTAAGACTTTCCTGAAGAGTCCCAGAAAAATTTCTGATTGAAGCTATGGAAAAATTTCTGAAGAAATCAATGAAAAGTTTTCAAGAGGACTCTTTGGAAAAAAATGTATAGTTGACTATAAGGAAATTCCTGAAAAAAATCAATAAGAATTTTTGAATAAAATCATGAGGGAATCATAAAGCAATCTATGGAAGATTTCGTTAAGAAATTGCTGTATGAATTCGTGGAAAATTTCATAAATGCATTCATGCAACAGCTTTCTAGAGGAAATTGTGGAAAAAATAAGAGGAAAGTTTGGAGTTATGCTTAGAAGAGTTTCTGAAGAAAAACCTAAAGGGAATCGTAGAAGATTTTCCAGAGAAGAGTCCCTGGAGGGATTTTTAAAAGAACTCATGGGGGAATTACTTGAAAAAAAACTTGGAAGAACTACTGAATGAATAATTGGGACCAAGGATGGGAACACTCACTTGCAAAGAGTTACACTCACTTGGTGTTTTCTCGGCCCAGAAGCGTGCTATCAAAAAACGATGTATGGACGACTTTTGCCTTGTGGTTTTGTTTACAAGTTTGCCGAATAGAGTAGGGGTCTATTACGCATACCGACGTCGTGAGGGAACTGCGAAGACAACTCTCCACGAGGTGAATGTAAATTACACTCACCTCGTGGAGAGTCGTTTTCACAGCTCTGTCACGACTTTGGCATGCGTGTGCATCCCTTACTCTATTCGGCAAACTTTTAGGCAAAACCACATGGCAAAAGTCGTTCATACATCGTTTCTAGATTGCATGCTTCTAAGCTGAGAAAATATCAAGTAACTCTTTGAAAGTAAGTGTTCCCATCCCTGATTGGGACAACTATTGGATGAATCTGAAGAAGAATTTCTGAACGATTCTCTGAAAGATTTTCTACAAAATCATGAAAAAGCCGTTAATGAAAGATTTTCTAAAATGATCACTCGAGAAATTACTGTAGAAATCCCTAGAAGAGTTTTTGACTGTATCCTCGAAGGAAAATATTTAAAGAAATCGCTGGCCAATATATTTTCTGGGAGAATCCTGTGAGAAAATTCTTGAGGAATATGTGGAAGATTTTCTAATGGAATCTTTGGAGAATTCTCTGCGATACTTCCTGTATGCCGTTTTGAAGATACTTCTGAAGAAAGTCATGAAACAAATCCTTTAAGACAATTCTGAAGGAATTTTAAAGCAATTTCTGAAAGAAGCGCTGGTGTTTTGTTTTGTGAAGGAAACCTTAGAAAATTCGCTTGCAGAATCTCTGTTGGTATTTCTGATTTTTTGAAGATTTTTGAAGAAATTCTGAGAGGAATTTCTTTAGGAATCACTAAAAAAAATCTAATGCAACTGCTGCAGATAATTTCAAAAGATTTTTTAATACAAGGAATGTTAGAGTTATTTCCGAAAAATTCGTTCAAGTTTTTTTCTGAATTCAGGGGAATTTTTCAAAAAAAAAAAAAAAAAATAGAGTGGAGATTTTGCAAGAAATCCAAGGGAAGTTTTATAAAGGGACCCCTGCAAGGTTTTCTGAAAAAAAAAAAACTTTGTAAGAATTCCTAGTATATCCCTGAAGGATTCTCATTGTGAATACATGGAATAATTTCAAAAAGACGCAGGAGAAATTTGTGAAAGAACCCTTTGAAGACTTTCTGAAAGAATTCTAGAATAAATTTCTGAAGAACTCTGATTATCTGATGGATTAGTTAAAGGAATTCCTTATGGAATATCTGTAGGAATCCTTGAAGGAATTTATGAAATAATTCATGAAGACATATTTAAAGAAATTCATGGAAGTTTTTATTAAAGAATATTTCGGAAAGTAATGAAGGAATCTCTACATTTTTTTTCGGAGAAAACTCTGAAGGAATTTCTGATGAATTTTCAGAAAATATTATGAAATTATCATCGAAGGAATTTCTGAAAGAATCTGTGAAGAATTAATTTTTAAATAAATAAAAAGAAAATCGGGTTAAGTACTGTTCCTTTGAATTCCACAAAGAATTTGCATCCTTTGACAGATACGTATTTCGACCTCAACTGTAAGGTCGTCTTCAGTGTTTTGTACTTGACTCGAGTCAAGTTTGGGGTCACCCCTTAATATGATGTATCGGCCAAAAGTTTGGGGTCACCACCGTAAAACATGGAAAAGTGATTTGGTGATATCTTCGCCATCTATAGTTCAATTTTAATTCTTTTTGGCTCATTTGGAAGATAATTATCTAAATTTACGTTTGATGTCTTTAACTTGAAGTATTTAACGATTTTTGTATATAAAAATGTTATGTAAAGTTAACACATTTCACCAATGAGGTAATTTTACGTTAAGTTTTAGTATGTAAATTTTTACAAATATGTGTGGTTCAATGTCTATGCAGTAAGTACCATTCATTATGTTTCAATCAAGCCAAGAAGAATAAAAATTGAATGAAAGATGACAAAGATATCAACAAATCACTTTTCCATGTTTTACGGTGGTGACCTCAAACTTTTGGCCGATACATCATTTTGAGGGGTGACCCCATACTTTTGGTCGATGACATCAGGAGTCAATTTACTTAATGACTTTTTTCCTAGGTTTTTTAGCCAAGTTCGGTAAAAAGCAGTCGAAAGCTTATAGAAAATAGGTTATATTATCGCTCTCATCTTAAAATTTGGTCGACCCAATTTCCAGCGACACTGCCGTAAATTTATATTCATTTTTTAGAAAACTTGGCAAATTTGGGTTGAGTTTACATACAAATATGTTTGTAAAAGTTTCATCTAAATCACGTTCATGTTTGTTTTTGAGGGGGTGACCCCAAACTTTTGATCGGGAGTGTACATTTGTTTGTAAATGTTAGTAGTATTTTCTGGGAGAATGCTTTCGCCACTTCTTTAGGAATTCCTTGAAAATTCAGATAAGAAAACCTTTGTCTTTCTTTTTAATTTTTTTTAATAAATAATTTGGAGATTCCCTAGAGAGTTTTTCAAGCAATTAATATGTAAATTCTTTTAGAAACTCTTTTAGGAATTTTTTAAGAAGTTTAATGGAGATGTCTTTGGGAATACTTCCGGATTTACCAAATTGCTTGGTTATTTTTCGGGATAAGTTTGTGAGAAAAATTGCGTTCTGATGGGATTCGAACCCACGATTTTGTATTTGCTAGACCGGCACTTTGACCAACTAAACCGCAGATCAATAAACGAGTCACGGGTCCAAATCATGCCAGAACGCAATTTTTTCCACTATTTCATTTCTCAGGTTAGAAATAAGAAACATTCTGTGTCTTTTCATTATAAGTTTTTTTCAGTATTTCTGAGAAATTGTCATTGAAACTTGCAAATCAATTTCAAAAGAATGGCTCTACCCCATTTGGCTTAATGCCATTTGGCATAACAAGGATTATGCATATTCTTTCTAAGAAGGCTGTTCTTCGTATGATGCCAAACGGCATTATGCCAAATGGCATTATGCCAAATAGGGTAGAGCCCAAAAAGAATTGCTGAACAAATTTCAGTATAGGTCAGCCAATTGTCTTAAATTTTTGTAAGTACACAGTGGACAACACACAAAACATCGTAACAATTGATATGAGTTTTAGTGGAAAATTCTTAAAATAGGCCCCCCTGCCCAAAAGGTTGCAGATCCTACATTTTTTTAACATAAATCTCAATAAATTGAAGATTCCATGATATGTCTTTCTGCATCCTCCGACAGGAATAAAAATAACGATCTCAATCCGTGTACCTTATTGAACTGGGTCTTCTTCTTTGTCTTGGCGTATGTCCCAACTGGAACAAAGCTTGCTAGTTAACTGAGCGCTTTCCCTGTCAATGACCATTTTACATTTCTATATCCGAGTGGCAGGCACAAATACATATATATACTAGGAAGCCAAGGAAATTTCCACTATGAAAACTATTTGGATGCACCGGGATTCGAACCCGTCACCCTCAGTATGGTCATGCTAAATACAATCACGTTAACCGATTCTGCTTAACAGCCCCCCAATAATAGCGCCAACTAGTAGATGAAATGATAAAAAAGCATCTGCTAAACGTTTCCTTCCAAGGAGGACCAGCAGAGTCGGCGGTCTAGAAAAAGATAATTCCCGAAAGTGGTAATTAAAATTTGAACAAGCAGGAATCTCTTCGTTTCGTACCTATACCAATCACCAGGGAAACCTCCCCAAGAATTTGGCAAGAAAGGGTCGTTTCTGTCACACGTTCGCCCATCCGATTTATTCGAGTACCTATCACTGAGCGAAAAATTCACTTAAATTCTACTGGAAATCTTAAGTAGATTTTTTCCATCTAACTTAACATTTGAAACTTAAATGATTAGTTAGTAAAAATATTCTACTGAAAAAATCCAATAAAATTTAAGTGAAATGAATTTAAAATATTTCTTTAGTATAATTTTACTTGTTTTTACTATTACTATTATTTTAAATAAAGGTATATTCAAAAATTTGGTTCGTCTCCGTGTCATCGGAGACCACCAAATAGTTCCCTTGAAAAAAAGGAAACATCTGAATTTACAGAACATATTGCCATCATCACATTCATGCATGGTTCGTTAGTGATGGGTGAAAACTACACGCCTCTATTTTGCATACTTTCGACTGCAGTAAAATCCACTTAAAAACCATATACAATTTATAATACGATACAGATTTCCAATAATTTTTCTTTGCAGTTTCACTATGTTTTCAAGCGGGTTTCACTTAGTTCATGTAAACTCACTGAAAAAAGGGATTTTCGAACGGTTACTTGACTTTTTCCAGTGAAATTGAAATGTATTTTCCTCTCAGTGTAGGTAGATGCGAACAAGCAGTGGAAGAAAATTACGATCGCATGCCGTTTGGCGTAGATTTATTTGTTTTTCCTGAGGATTTTCTTTTTCTGGGAACGGAAGTGTGCTTGAGGCACCTTTTTTTTAAATTAATGAATTAATTTTTTCATCGTTGGATTGCTCGCGAGAACAATCTGTAAAATTACTTTTGCATTGGTATTAATTGGAATCGACCGAGTTTCGTTGTGTATAGATTGAAAATCTTGCGAGACGATTGTCTTGCATGGTTCTTGAAACCTTTCACTTGAAATTATGTTCCCTATACTGGTTTGTTTCTAGCAATTTTACTGCTTCTCAAATTGCATTCTCCAACGACACTGCCATTGCCATTCCTAAATGCACATCAAAATAATCAAAACATTTCCTGTACCAATTTAAACTTCACACCTGACTGCACTTGGTATCGAAATTAAATTCAAATCAGAATTGTCAAATATTTGCGCTAACTTATTTGCCCCCAGGAGGTTGTTTGCCTCTGTGTCATCCTTGGCAGTATAGTGGAAGTCAACCACACACAGAACGATGCAACCCAGCACCCCATACAACATCCCACACTACATTGAAGAGCAACTCCACCTCAACAACGTCGCTCCAACCTCCAACAACCACCACCGGTATTGGGCAATACATCATTTTAATGAAAATTTGCTTTGATGAGGTTAAACATTGCAGTCAATGGCGGCGTTGTTGGTCCTCTCTGTCTACTAGGTACAACTGATTCTGGTTGCTGTCACAAAACCACCAAAACGTCAATGTCCTTCTTCAATAGTTGTGTATTATGAAGTGCATACTTCCTAACTGAGGAAAAGTCATTCCGGTAATTGATCTTTACTCCGGCCTCCTTTCGTATGTGCGGTGCAATTGCTGTGACAGTCTACTCGTTAGAACTACAGTGGCGTTCAGAGAATCAGAAAGCGGAGCTTATTACTCAAGGTTTACACATTTGAGCGCCTCTTATTTTTCTGGTAGGTATACGTCACAGGAAATGGCTTCACTATTGCGCCTAAGGGGCTGTTCATAAACCACGTAGACCAAAATTTGGCCGTATTAGACTCCCCCTCGTATACTTTTGTTCATACAAAACTTTAAAATTTGTATGGAGCGAAGATTTTGTCCAGACTACAACTCTCCCCCCCTCCTAAAAAGTCTACATAGTTTATGAACGGCCCCTAATCAATAATTATTACAGGAAACCCTCTCCATGCAATATTATTTCACGAAATGTTTCTGTTATTATGTCATGAAGAATATTTTGTTGAAGTTCTCTCCTATAAGTTAAGCAATTCTTTTTAAAGTTTCTGGAAAATGCTCCATGATAACTCCAGGGACATCACCTGAAATTTTCTTGGGACTTCTTTCGGGATTTATAAAAAAAATGTCTAGAATGTTTACAGAAAGGAGATTGTCGCAGGATTTCTTTGAATGATGCTTGCAAAAACTCAACTAAAGATTACTATTATTTAGTATCCCTTCAGAATGCATCACTGTCCATAAATTTCTTTGAAAAATGCTATAGGCATTTCTTCAAAGATTCTTCCAGGAACTTTTCGAGAATTGCTGCTTAAGTTTTATACTCGTATTTCTTAATGTATTTCTTCAAACATTTATATATTAATTCCTCCAGAAATATTGGCAGTATTTTTTCCAGAAGTTTTTCTTTGGAATTTTCTGGAAATTACTAAAGGAATTCTTTTAGGAATTTCTTTATGGCCTTCTTCAGGAATTCCTTCAAAGTTTCTCCAGAAGATGTCAAAAATGCATGAGATATTGTCTCACAAAGATTTAAAAATACTTCCATGATTTCTTCTAGGGGTTTCCTTTAGAAATACTCTTTTTTTCAGAAACCTGTTCAGAAATAACTGCATGAATTTCTCGAGAAGTTCCTTCAGGTATTTTCCATTTTTCAACCATTTGTTGAGCATCAATAGAATCTTATGGAAGTTCCTCCAGGGTTTTCTCCAATAGTTTTGTCAGGTATTCCTCCAGAAATTGCTTTAAATTTATTCATACTTTACTTCAGGGACTCTTCCAGATCTATTTTTTTCGGAAATCGCTCAACATTTTCTGCACATTTTATTCCAGAATCTATTCTTTAACATTTTTCCAGAAATTTTCCAAGAAATTCTTCTCTAAATAGATGCATAAGGCTCTGCAATTCTTCCAGTTATTTCTTTAAAAAAATCTAGTAGGCCAGAAATTTTTAAAGATATTTATCTAAAAATTCCTTCAGAATTATTTCCAAAAGATCTTCTATGAATTTCCGAAAAAGCCTTCCAGGGATCCCTCAGAAAATTTATTGAAGAATTTTTCAAGAATTCCTCCAGTACATTTCCGAACACATTTTTAAACAGATTACGCAAGAAACTCCGCTACGGATTTTTTCATGATCCCTCCTACAATTTCTGTGTTTCTTCTTTGGAATTACTTGCAGAGTTCCTCCAGATGCCTCTCGTGAGTTTTTTTTTCTGAGAATAAACGGGGTATCTCATGGTGATTCTTCAAGTATAATACTACGCATTAATCCAAGAATTGTTCCAGAAATTAAAAAAAAAGTATCAGGAATTTTTTCAGTAAATTCTATTAGAAAAGTTTCAAGAATTTCTTCTTAGAGTTGCCACAGATCTCTCTATGAGTATCAAGTAAACTGTAGATGCAATTCTCCAGTGATTTCTTAGAAATTTCTTCTGGGTTTTCTTAAAAAAAATGTCTGTAGTTTTAGTGCAATTTCTGGAAAAAATCTTGAAAAATCCCTCAAGTTATTTCTGGTGGAACGCAAGAGCAATTAATAAAAAAAATTGTGCAGGAATTTCCGAAGAAATTTGTTATACATTTTTTGGAGAACCCTGGGAATTTTCAAATACACCCTTGTAGAATTTGTAAAGAAAATTTTAGAATCATTTTTGATACATTTCTTGGAAGAGCTTTTGAATGAATCCCTTGCTGAAATTCTTAAACAAATCCCTATAATTCTTTGAAGTTTCTGGAGATATGAATATCTTCTCAAATTTCAGAAGGAACCCACAGAGGAACTTCTGAAACAACTAGGGATTTCTGGAGAAATCTTCAGTGAAACCCCTGTAGATATCTATGGAAATATTATTGAATGAATCTCTGGAAGAATATCTGAAAAAAAAAAAAAAAGAATCCCAGGGGCATTCTTGAAGAAATCTCAGGAGAAATTTCCTAAGACTTCCTAAATTTTTTTTTCAGTTTTTATTAATGTGTATTTTAACTTAAATGCTAATTCTACACTAATTCCTAGAAAAATGCATGGAGAAACTTCTTGGTAAACCCTTGGTGAAATTCTTAGAGAAAATATTTTGAGAAATCGAGAGGAAACTCCTGGAGGAATCCTTCAATAGAAATCTTTGGGGATCTTCTGATAGTGTTCCTCAAGATATTTGAGAAAGATTTTTAGAAAAAAAAATAAATAAGCGCCTGCAAAGATCAAGCGCGAATTTCCAATAGATTTCCTAGAGTAAGTCCAGCGCAAATCCCTGGTGATCTGGAATAATTTATGAAAGAGTCGTTCATAGATCTTCTATAGGAATCCTTGCAGAGAACTCTGAACAATTTTTTTGGGAAATTTCCGAGGGAGTTTCTGAAAACCACAATCTTGCTAGATTCTACGACATAATTGAATCAGTGATTTCTGACCGAATCTTTGAATTAATGTTGGTAGAAATTCATAGAAGATTTCCTTGGAGTTGAGGTGCTTGGGCACATTTATAGAGGAATCTCATTAGCAATTAAAAGGGATATTTCCAAAAAAAAACCTTGGAGATTTTCTGATAAAAACTTTGTGGGAATGTTTGAAGGAGTCTGTGGAAGAATTTCTAAATAAAATCCATGGAGAAATATCTGGAGGAACCTTTGATTCCCTGAAAGCGTTTCTGAAAGCATCTGTGAATGATGTCCTGAAAGAATTCTCGTACGAAACTCATGGAAATTTTTCTAAAACCATTTTTGGAGAAATTTCTGAAAGATCCTTGAAACGAAAATTCCGAATAACAATTTTTAGAGATAATTTTAAGCAACCAATGGAAAATGCCCAATAAAACTTTCAAGAGAAATATGTAGAAGACTTTCTGAAGGGTTTCCAGGAGAATTAAAAAATTTCAATCGATCTCATCACTTTTTTCAATAACTACTATTGACTGAAAAACAATCTTATGAAGCACCACACCATTAATGCAAGGAACAATGGAATATTCTTGAAATTTTATGTGGAAGCTACAATACATCTTTTGATTTATTTGTTGGAAAATCTTAAGAGCATCTCTTCCAAAATGATTTGAGTATTTCTTTGGAAATTCAAGTTTTCCAGTAATTTCTTTGGCAAACTTTTCGATAATTTCTTCCAATATTTTTGTAATTTGTTGAAAAATTTATTTAGGAATTACTTCGACAATTTCTTTAGGAAATTCTTCAGTATCGCCTTTAGAAATCAAAATAGTAATGCATGGAATTTTCTTTGGAAATCTCTTCAAAAAGTCTTTCGTCACATCCTGCAAACATTTATTCGGAAGTTTATTGGAAAATTTCTAAGGGGTTGAGCTTGATAATGTTTTAATCAATTTCATTATCAAACTGTTCGGAGTTGTTTACCAATTATTTTCGGAGTTTCTAAAGCATTTTTTTTATCGATTCAGAAGTTCTTTTGGCAATTTTGCTTTGCAATTGTTTTGGTAGTTCATTGTTTGGAATTTACTCAGCGACAATAAAACTAAACATAAATTTATGCATCTGGGAGTTTCTTCGCAAATTTGTTTGGACATTTTTTCGGCACTTCCTTTACAACTTCCTAAGCCAATTTTCAGGCTGTTGATCCTTTGATGATGTTCACGTCGAAGCTTTTCAGAATTCTGTTGGGAGTTTCTTTGAGGAAACTTTCAAATTCCTTGCTAGAGGAATTTGCAACTCTTTCTGAATTTCTCCTGCAATTGCAATAACATTTTTAGAAAATTTCTTCGTGAATTCTTTTGGAAATTGCAGCGACAGTTTTTTTTTTTGAGAATGTCGTTGGCTGTTACTTTCGCACTTGCTTCGAAACTTTCTTAAGAATTAATTTTCCTGAAGACAATTTATTTGGAAATTTATCATATCTTTGAACTTTTTTTTTAAATTTTTCGGTAAAATTCCATTGCTATTCTTCCTGGATTATTTGGCAATTTCTTCAGATATAGTTTTTAGAATTTTAGTTGCACACTCTTTTGAACATTATTTCGAAATTTCCCTTAGTTATATCATTGAGGAGTCCTACTTCAATTCCTTCAGGAATTCCCCAGGCATTTTCAAATTCCTTGAGCAATTATTAAGAGAATTGTTTTCGAAATTTCTTTAGCATATCCTTTAGGAAGCCCATCAGAAAGTTATTTGTGAATGCTTGCGAAATTGTTTTGCCAAATCCTTTTGAATTAATCGCAGACTTTCCTCTAGGAATTTCTTTTAGCAATTGTCATAGATATTCCATCATCTAAATCTTTGAAAATTTCGTCGGCAACTTCTACGGAAACTCGCTTGGCAATTCTATTGGGAATTTCTCAGGAAGTTTTTCAGAACTTCTTTGGATTATTTTTCTGTGACATTTCCTATATAAGAAAGCCTTGGCGATTCCATTTTCTGATTTCTTCAGCTATTAATTTGAAAATCATCTATGCTCATGCTCATGCCTTCAGCTATTCATTTGAAAATCGCAATTCCTTCTGAAATTAGTTTGTTTTCTTCAACTATTTCAATTGTTTTTTTTTTTTAATTTTCAAAGCAATTGTATGCGAAATGTCGAAAGGAATTCACAAAGAAACTACCAAAAGAATTCCCAATGAATATTGATAAAGAATTGAGTAAGAGTTTCTAACAGTATTTGCAAATAGAGGGCGGTTAGAATTTCGAATGGAATTGCCGTGAAAGCTGACCATGCAAGCATTCAAACACAAATACATATTCAAAGAAATTACCGAATGAATCCCTAAAGGTGTTGCAGTAGGAATCAAGCATTTCCAGCCCAAAACACGAAAAAATGGGCCAAAAATCACCATTTTGACTCGATGGTTTTCAATTTGAATAAGATTTTGTTCATGCGCTAGATTCCATGCAACATTTACTTTTGCATCAACACTTATCAATTTTTCCTTACCTTTTCAAAAAAAAGCGAAAATCTTATTTTCTGTTTCAAAAAGTTATACCTCGAAAACGGTTTGTTTGATTGAAACGATGTCGTCAAAGTCTTCAAAGTCTTCAAAGAACTTTTAGAAAAAGAAATACACTGAGAGTAATATTCATCCCGGATCTACGTTAGATGCCATGTAATTGCAGTTTTCCAAACACCTTACCCTTCATTTTTTTTTATCTCTCTGTAGAAAGTTTACTTCCAGCCTTGAAATTTGGCAATTAGCCCGGGTAGTCAAATGCATCTAACTAATTTTCTCTTGAATTTTTATTTTTCATCGAGTTTTAAAACATGCAGAAGAATTGATTGATTGATTTGTCTTTATTAACCCTTCAGCGCGCGCGCTGTTGTAAAAAGTACAACACTTCCGAAAAACCTCGCTTTTCGTATACAGCGCGAGCGCGGTGCAGTTTCGATTGTTTGATGGCGCGCGCGTCCTGGAAGGTTAAAGAAACTTTCAGCCCTGCAGAAGAAAAGATTTCTGATTTGAAAATGGATTCTACGTACAAGTACTAATGAAAAACCTGTACAATTTTCCTACATCCAACCTTACTTAAGTTACAGCGAATTCTAATAAATAAAAAAATTAAAAAATATTTATGAGACCTTTTTTTTGTTTTTTTTTTTTTTACTGTTTCACAGTTTTTATCAAAAAATTATCATTATTTTATTATACATGCGAATTTTTAAACCGCCTTGAGTAATATTTCCGAAGGTCCCATACTTTTTTTTTTAATTCGCTGTTACTAAAGTAAGGTTGGATGTAGGAAAAAAAAATGTACAGGTTTTCCATTGGTACTTGTACGTAGAATCCATTTTTGAATCAGAATTATTTTCTTCTGCATGTTTTAAAAATCGATGGAAAATAAAAGTTCAACCCTGGGCTACTTGCCAAATTCAAGGCTGGATGTAAGCTTTCTACCGAAAAAATAGTAAAAACCTGAATTAATCCACCTATGGTGAACAGAACCATTCTTACACTTATTAAAATTATTGTTGTATTATGTATTCGTATGTATGATTGTGATTTTTGGCCATTCTAGAAAATATGTAGATTTGGCATCAAGTTGATTGCTTTCCATAATAGAATCATCGACCATGGGTTCGACTACCAGAAATGCCAGCCAGAATCTCCTAGAATCGCTTCCCATCGATCACCTTTTTAACGGTTGATTTAAATTTTCGGTGATAGGTCGATTGATCACTCGCTGTTCTGGTGTCGTTTCTGCTTCTGTTTGACGTTTACTCACTACTGCCACCTAGTGATTGCCCGGCCAAGCACAGTACGTTTAGCATTGGGCGGTTATGTTTTGATGACGATATTTTTCAATAAAACTTGTTCTAAGAGTTATGTCTTTTTCTATATGGTTATGGATCGAAACCACGCGTCATTTATACAATTCTTATGGTATAAAAACGGTTAAAAGAAGCCGGGGCCCGTGGCGTAATGGTCACACATTCACTTCATAAGTGGATAGTCAAATCAAGAAAAGACTGTGGTATGTATATATTATTGAATAATCTTCAATTGGACCTGGAGCCATTGGCATTATCATTTGTAGCTCATGTAAGACAGCAAGAAAATCTTTATATGTATCTATATATGTATATAAAAATGAATTTCTGTCTGTCTGTCTGTCAGTCTGTCTGACTCTTATGGATTCGGAAACTACTGAACCGATCGGCGTGAAATTTTGTATGTGGATGCTGCTGGGGCCGGGGAAGGTTCTTAGCTTGGTGTGAGACCTCTCCAGTCTCTGGAACGGGGGGCTCCCATACAAGTGACTTTGCGGGGAACGTCCCTATAGAGCTGTATGCCAAAAACACAGTAGGTAGGCATTACGACGTTAGCCGGGACAGCTAGTATAATAATAAAAAGGAATATATTGAGATTACTCCCAAATACTCTCCAAAAGAAATCTCGGTAACTGGACATCAAAATAAAATTCATAAAAAAATGGAAGAGGATGTTGTAGCTTTCATTTGATGCTAAGAGAAACCGAATCGGTTGACAGACGGCTGAAAAATTTATTATGATACATTTTATCAAAAATCTCTCCATAGCGTAAATTTTATTAAACCTAAGTACTCCTCGAAAGATATCTCGGAAACAAAATGTCCAAACGGAATGAAATTCAATTGCATACTACTAGGATGCTGCACCTTTCATTTGCTGTTGAGAGAACTCAAATCGATTGACACACGGCTGGTCAATTTATTATGAAGCATTTTTCAAAGACCTCTTAAAAAGTTAAGTTGTATTACTCCAAAGTACTCCTCGAAAGATATCTCGGTTACAAAATGTCCAATCGAAATGAAATTCAAAAGCGTTCTTCTAGGATGCAGTAGCTTTCGTTTGGGTCCTTAAGAACCCAAATCGGTTGATAGACGGCTGTGAAATTTATGGTGATACACTTTGTCAAAAATCTCGAAAATAATTAAGTTGTACTACTCCCAAGCACTCTTTGAAAGATATCTCGGTAACCGTACGTCCAATCGAAATAAAATTCAATAGCATTCTACTAGGATGTAGTAGCTTTCATTTGCTTCCAAGAGAACTCAAATCGGTCAACATACGGCTGAGAACCGTGAGTGACATTTTTTTTTGTAACATACATACACACACACACACGCCCATACAGACATTTGCTCAATTCGTCGAGCTAAGTTGATTGGTATAAGTGACTCGGCCCTGCGGGCCTCGGATCGAAAGTCTGTTTTCCAAGCGGTATTTATACCCTTCTTATGGGTGTAAGAAGGGTAAAAAGGCTTTTCTTACATACATTCCATGATATTTTTGCTACTGTTTATTAAGCTCAAATATTACAAAGAGATAGTAGTTTTTATGTATTTGTAGCAATTGCATTTTCATGTATAACTAACTTGTGAAACCAAATATGATCATAAAAAATCTGTTGACAGACGGCTGAGAAATTTATTATGATACATTTTATCAAAAATCTCTCAAAATCGTAAATTTCATTACTCCTTAGTACTCGTGGAAAGATATCTCGGAAACAAAATGTCCAAACGGCATGAAATTTAATAGCATACTACTGGGATGCTGTAGCTTTCATTTGATGCTGAGAGAACTCAAATTGATTGACACACGGCTGATTCATTTATTATGAAGCATTTGGTCAAAGACCTCTTAAGGCGAAACTGGATCCATTTCCTCACTTTTTGGTTTTTGATTTTTCATTAAATAACGAAGCGATATTTTCAAAATCGGTTTTCGTGCACATGTAGAGTATGGATCAGGGTATCTTCTGAATTTTTTACGCGAGAGAAAATGTTTTTCGTTTTTGCAGAAACCATTTTTGAACAAAATTCCACTAAAAAATGGTTTCTGCAAAAACGAAAAACATTTTCTACAGCGTAAAAAAATCAGAAGATACCCTGATCCATACTCTACATGTGCACGAAAACCGATTTTAAAAATATTGCTTCGTTATTTAATAAAAAATCAAAAACAAAAAAAATGAGGAAATGCTTCCAGTTTCGCCTTAAAAAGTTAAGTTGTATTACTCCAAAGTACTCCCCGAAAGATATCTCGGTTACAAAATGTCCAATCGGAATGAAATTCAAAAGCGTTCTTCTAGGATGCAGTAGCTTTCGTTTCGGGCCTTAAGAACCCGAATCGGTTGATAGACGGCTGAGAAATTTATGGTGATACACTTTGTCAAAAATATCTTAAATAATTAAGTTGTACTACTCCCTAGCACTCTTTGAAAGATATCTCGGTAACCGTACGTCCAATCAAAATAAAATTCATTAGCGTTCTACTAGGATGTAATAGCTTTCATTTGCTTCCAAGAGAACTCAAATCGGTCATCAGACGGCTGAGAACCGTGAGTGACATTTTTTTGTAACATACATACACACACACACACACACACACACACACACACACACACACACACACACAAACACACACACACACACACACACACACACACACACACATACACATTCACGCACATACAGACATTTGCTCAATTCGTCGAGCTGATTTGATTGGTATATGTGACTCGGCCCTGCGGGCCTCGGATCGAAAGTCGGTTTTCGGTTCGGGTCGGGTGTAAGAAGGATAAAAACAAGGGTTTGAAAAATTCAAATTATATACATCTTACAAAGATCCGCGATGAATATTACTCTCAGTGTATCCAAACATTCTCAAACATCTTCGAAGACATCATTTCAATCCAACAACAAACCTTTTTCGAGTTATATTTTTAAGGAAAAAAAATTTTTATTTTCTATACACCCTTTTTAAAAATTAGGTGAATAATAAGCATTTCCGGATAAAAGCTCATACATACATGAGAAATTTTTTATTTGAATCGAAATTAATTGTGCGTTTAGCTGAAAAGGCGCTACGTTCATCTAGAAGGCTGGTAGATTTGATTGGGTAGGAAATTTTGTGAATCGAGTGAAAAATGGGCGAGTTATAGCAAGCTAAAATTATCGTTCCCACTGTTTTCGTGGCATATCAATGTTTATCAATACGCTTTGACGGGAAAACCAAAAAAACTCAGATGACTTCCGACTGTTACTGTATCTCTTCATCACTAAAGCCCCTGGCAAGATTTATAAACTAAAAGCCTCAGCTCCTTCTGTGACTTGGTCCTTGTAGAGCAGACCCCCATTATGGGACATATTGAGTACCAGCAACAAGGTGGCAGCAGGGCACACAGGGTCAAACGACGACGATGCACCCGCCGCAGCACTCGATTACCTACTACATCCCATCTCATATCAGTTGGCCGGAAACTTGGAGTTGATTTGGGTGGATCTCAGGAGTTGATGTGATTGGCATCGGACCCAGACCCAGATCAAGACCGGTGCGGCATCACCACCCGGCTCCCGTCGTCAGGAGTGGCTTGCGGTGAACCGAATTTGTTTTAAAACGGGAGGAACACATATTGATGGATCGTCATCATCCATTCGTACGTAGGTACCCCTGCCGTGCGCCGGGATGGAAAGTATTGTTTCTCGCAGGACTCAGGAGGATACGAGTTGCTGTTGCTGTTGCTACTCACACACAACATCCAGCCCTCCAGAAGAATGGATTGGTTTGCTGGTACCTAAGGGAGCGCTTCACAGTCAGTAGGTAAGGTAAAAGGTTCACTTGTTTGGGCAGTAGTGCATGAAATTTGGAACGTTGAGCACAGCAGAACCGAGCGTGGCTGAACTTCAAAGAAAGATTATCGAGTTGGAAAATAAGCTCATTCTTACACGAGCAGAGAGCTGTCGATGCGATCCGGAGATTGGGGATGTGTGTAGCCACGTGTAGTGTGTGCTGTACATATATGCAACCCCGTGTCAGTGTGGCAATGTGGTGCGTTTGATGTTTGAGAAATCCGGTGAAGGGGTTGCTGCAGGTGTATCAGATGTTTTCAAATTAAGTGGTCTTTATGTTTGCCGATATCGATTCAATGAGGGCAAATGTTGTTTTCGACAAGAGGAGCTGTTGAGGAGGTGACATTCGAGTCACAGTGCAAATGGTTTCACGGTGAAGTTGACACCCGAACACGTTAGCATGTAGCAATGCATAAAACAGACCATTTGAACTATCATATTTTTGAATTATTCTCTGGTGATTTCATAATTTCCCACGTCCTAGTGAACGTCAACTTTGTCGAAGACCGCAAAGTGATACGACGCCTATTAAAAATTTATACCCTAGGTAAAGTGGGGTGAGACATTATGATAGGATAGGAAGTAGCATCAGCTGCGGCGATCAAATGCGTCTGAAGATGGCCGAAATGTGATTAGGCCGAAACGTCACACAAAAAACGATATTGTTTTATTCGTTCACCGAGAAATATCAACAATAAAGAGATATATTATGATTGTTTTTCCACGATCAATAATATCAATAATGAAATCTCAATACTTCGCCTCACTTTACCTAGGGAATAACTTTTCTCAGAGGCGTCGGATCACTTTGCGGTCTTCGACAAAATTGTTTGGAATATAGTCACCTACAATACACCATAGGGTTTTATCATTAAACGCTTACAGCGCCACCTAGCTGCAAAAAATCGAAAACCTAAAATTTCTGAAAACATTTGGCCAAGTTTTCCCATACAAACTTCAAGCACTTTGAGCGCCCCCTTAGGCTTAACCGGTTTTGCTCAAATTTTGAACATAGCTTCTGGGAGTCCAAAACGAGCGATTCAGGAGCTAAGACTGGGCATTTTTCAAAATGTTTGTTTTTCATATAAGTGTTGGCTACCCCACTGTACGCCTTTACGGTTCTGGGTATGGATTCTAATGCTGCTTCAAATATGCTCCTAGTGATATGATTAATATCGGCATTCATATCGGCTGGAACTTTCGAAGATATTATCTGCTCAAACATTTCCCAGTCAGCAACTAGCTATTATGCCAAATGGCATTAAGCCAAACGGCATTATGCCAACTGGGGTAGAGCCGAAAAAATGCCAGCTTTCCATGGGAGGCTTGATTTAATTCAAACTATAGGGCGCGCGTGCCTGGAAAAGTGTGCTGATTTATGACTTGCTGGTGGCACAGTGGTACCCCTCTCGGAGGTCCTTCTGAGATTCCACATAAATTCCATATGGTATTTGTCCTCAAATTCATTCTAGGAGTTTCTTCTGGGTTTCCCAGAAGCTCTTGATATGATTCTTCTGGGGGCTTTTAGAAAATTCCTTCAGAAGTTGCTTCTGGGGATTTCCAAGAGCTTCTTCTGAGATTCCTGGAGAGGTTCCGTCTGGGATAATTATCAAAAGGGATATCTCCCAAGAAGTATTCCCGGGATTCTTTCCTGGATTTCTCTTGAAATTTTATCCGAGATTTCTCCAGTATTACTCCTTCTAGGAAACAGATTCCAAAGGAATCTCAGAAAAAGTTCCCGGAGGAATCCACGAAAGAATTCCGGATGGCATTCCCAAAACAATTCCTGGTAGAAGTTCAGGAAAAGTTCGCGGAGGAATCCCTAAAGGAATTCCTGGAAGAATCCCGGAAGGAAATCTTTAAGCGATCCGAGAAGCAGTTCTTGAAATAATTCTGGAAGGAATTCTTGGAGGAATCCCGTAGAAGATTTTGGAAGAATACTGAAAGTTGTTTTCGTAAGGTTTCTTGTTAGATTCCTGGGAGAACCTCAGGAAGAATTCGTGAACAAATCGCCGAAAGAACTCCTAGAAGAATCCTGGGTTAAATTGCTGGAATTTCCAGGAATACTTTCTGTAAGTCCAACAAATCTTCTAAAGACATTCCAAAGGAAACTATTGGGAGAATATTGAATAGAATTCCTGGAGGATTGCCTGAATTTATTGAGAAATCGTGGAAGAATTCTCTTAAAGTTCCGGAAGGAATCCTGTAAGGAGTTTCCGGAGAAATCTCAGAGGGAACTTCTGCAAGAATAGCAAAAAAAAGAATCCCATATGGTGCTCCCTGAAGAATCGAAGAAGGAAATCATAGAAGGATCCTAGAATTAATTTGTGGAGAAACCACAGATAAATTTCTTCGACGAATCTCAAGAAAAAATGCTGGGGTTGTTCTAGAAAGAATTCCTGAAGGAATCCCGAAATTAATTTGAAGGGAAATTTCGGAAGGAATTTTGAAGAAATCTAGGAAATCCTGGCGTCATCTCACTAGTAATGTATTCCTTAAGAAATTCCAGAAAGGATCTTTGGAAGAATCTCGCGAGAAATCCTCGAAGGATCCTGCCAAGTGCTCTTGAAGGAATCCCAGATGGAACCTCTTTAAGAATTTTAATATAAACTTCTGGAAAACTCCCAAAAGGAAACTTCGAAAGGAATCATAAATTAATCTGTGGAAGAGTCTCATCAAGCACTCCCTGGGAATCCCAGAAGTAAATCCTGTAAAAGTCCCGGAGTAACTTTGTGGAAAAAACACGAAGGATCTGCACACTTTCCCACGCTCTCGAGCCCCGCTTTTTGAATTTTGAACCCATAAAAAGTTTGAATTGTTTCCGTCCGAAAGCTGACGAAAGTCCGAATCGTTAACAACAAGACCACGAAAACTTAAAGATTTATAACATATTATCTTAGCAACCATGGCTTGCAGTGCTCTATAGGGCACTGTATTGTTTTGAATAATAGTTCGTTTTGATTTTGTATGGGATTTTGGCTTTGTTGCTTATAAAACTTCTGTAAGACTGAAAGAGAAGGCGAGAATTTCATGCAGTGCCCTATAGCTGCTTCAGGGGCGCCCAAGTAACAGCTGCATAACAGATTATGCAGCCAAAAAATTTAAAATCAAGCTTAAGAGAGATTCATTCAGCCATTAGATAGCAATATGTTTGTTGGGCGTCTCGAGGCATTTCAGAAGTGCTTCAAGGGGTTTTCAGGGGGTATCAGGAACCTGTAGAGCTGTTTTAAGAGCGTTTCATATTGATTATGGGGATTTCAAGAGCGTCCCAATGAGAATATGGATGTTTCAGGAACGTTTCAAGGATTTTTCTGAAGGGGTTTCAGGAGATTCAGGCCGGTCAGGGGTACATCAAAGGCATTTCGGGGATCTTAGGAGCGTTTCAATAATACAAAGTTCCCCAAAGACCTCCTGGAACCCTCCTGGAAGGAGGTCTCACGGGCCCTTGAAAGATTCCCGAGACCTCCAGGTATTCTTGAAACCCCTGGCTACCCCTGAAATACCCTTGAGACCCCCTGAAAAACACCCAAGAACCGCTGAAACGTCCTTGAGACCCCTGGAACCCCCAGAAGCCACGTGGGATTCCCTGATGTCTCAGTGAAACCATCTGGGACCCTCTGAAACGCCCCTGACTCCTGCTGAAACGCCCTTGACATCCCATGAAACGCCCCGAAGACTGCCAAGAACCCTCCTAAGCCCCTTCAATCCTCTGGAACCCCCTTGAGACTTTTTGGGACTTCCCTTGAGGCTTCTGGAGCGTCCCTGAAAGCCATTCAAGCGTTATGATACCTCCTGAAACTCCCTGAGACGACACTGAGATTCCTTTAATCAATCCCTGAGACATCCTGGTACCCCTTCGAGAGGCTCCTGAGATCTCCTGGTACCATGTTGAAACCGTTTGGGATCCCTTGCAACCCCGTTGTTGTCATGTCATTATTTTTACATTTTCTTATGCACACTATAGGGCCGAAAAACGGTGAGTCGGTAAGAAGAGCGTCCAACACAGCTCTAGTCCTCACAAGTCATGCTTCCACGGGTCAACCGATGACAAAGACCGCCAGCTGGGAGTTGTGTTCCTAGCTGGTAGTGCAACCTGGGCACTGCTATCCTTCTGACTTCAGCTAAATTGCGTCTGTTCACCAAGGTGGTGCGGCTCAAACTGCGTCTGTTCTGGCATCCAGTGGCTGAGTATGAAATTTGTGCATGCATTAAGTTTGGGCTTCACTAAGGGAATCTAGTTCACGAGAACATGTCTTGCTCCTGGTCATTTAACCCTCTACAGGAACCTTAAATGATGGTCCATTTCGAAAACCTGGGGTTCATTTGGGCCCCAATTTCGTTCTTCTGTATCGCATGATCCTGATTTATTAGAATATCGGTGTCTTCAGTAAAATTGTTGGGTTGGTTAAAGACTTACAGATGCTGGACCGTTTAATTCAGAATTTCAAATATAGGTGGTGCTAGTGAGCATGTAAGTATTCAATATTTGAGCACATATATTTCAGGATTCACATCGAATTTTGGTATCTTCAGCAAAGTTGTTTATTAATATTAGGTAAAGTGTTTACTAATGATGACGGTTTGTTTGAAAATTTCACATATAGATGGCGCAACTGAGCGTGCTAAATTTAGAATGATGGTATCTTCGGCGAAGTTATTGAGTTGCTCATGACTGCCAGATGCTGGTCCATTGGATTCGGAACTTCACATATAGATGGCGCTAGTGAGCATGTAAGTTTTAGGTATATGATCACATTTATATCAAGATCCTGACCACATAGAATGTTGGTGTCTTCAGCAAAGTAGTTTATAGGGTCAAGTGTTTACTAATGATGGACCGTTTGTTTGAAAATTTCACACATAGATGGTGCAACTAATCGTGCAAATTTTATATTTCATGTATCAGGATCTTGAGCACTTAGAAGGATGATATCTCCGGCACAGTTCTTGGGTACATCGAGGACTTATAGGTGATGTAGCGTTTGATTAGGAACTCCACGTATAGGTAACTGGGCATACATATTTCATATATCTCATATATCACAGGATTCTGATCACTTAGAAAGATGGAGTCTTCGGAAAAGTTGTTGCATAGGCCAAGTACTGACCATGCACCATTCGCCATACGTAGATGGCATTGGTCAGCATGCAAATTGTATATGTCATATATTTCAGGATTCTGAGCTCAAAGAAACATGCAGTCTACGGCAAAGTTGTTGGGTAGATCAACGACTTACAGTTATTCGACCGTATAATTCGGAACTCCACATATAGGTTGCGGTATCGAGTATGCAAATTAAATATCTCTTTTATCTCAGAATTCATTGCCATAACTTTCAGGTTTACCCATTTTGTTGAACAAGTTACTTTTTGCGTCGTGGCTCACGCTGTACAACATAGTGACAATGAGTACGATTTATGTGTGGGAATATGTTTGTTCTACTTACATGGCAAACTTGTGCGGATAGCATCGTCAAACATACTCGATAGTGTGACATACTGTTTGAGCAAGAGAGAGCAGCGCCTGGAGTCATAGTGGATTGGAAATTCTACCACTAGGCGTAGCTAGAGTGAAAACAAATTTTAAATTTTACAAATCTCAGGATCCTCAGGTAAAATTCGTCTAATTTCACTGCAGTCCAAAAAACTACTATATCTTAGAGTTAAAATTAACCAAATATAATGAATTTTTGAAAATGTATGACTAATAAATTGGTCTTTGTTTACCATTTGACTCGACTCAAATTTGTCTGAAGAGAAAAAAGTTACAGCTTGTTGAATACATTTTTAGAAATTCTTATAATTTGCAACCTATTTGTAACAAAATTCATAACAAGCACCGCCTAGAGATGAAATTTTGTATCATCAAACTGTAAGCTTTTAACTTACCAAACAGTTCTGCCGTGGAAACCATCTTTCTAAGTAACCAGCGTCCTGAGATTTAAAAAAATATAGGTTCTTTAGCGCCACCTATTAGAGAAATTCCGTCTCAATCGGCCAATCAATTGTTAGTCCTCGACCAGCTTAACAGTATTGCCGAGTGCACCAACACTCCAAGTTATTAAAACCCTGAGATATATGCGAGAGAAATGGTGTTATTGTTGTGTTTGTTTGTCTCTGGTATCACAAGATGTGATGTCTCTTAGCTTTTTTTTTTTTTGGGATCCACTGGTATGCGTTTAATTCTTCAAAATATTTTAACAGCCCCCTGTGAACACTCTGCGTGTGTACTGAGTGGTGTTTTTTTTTTTTTTCTGAGTGCGCGCAGAAATTGTGCACTGGGATTATGACATGCAGGCTCTTGTGCTATATGAGATATACAAATTGCATGCGCCACCTATGAGCAAAATTCAGAGTAAAACGACTCATCTGAATCTTTTGTTTTACTAAATAATCTGAATCCTGATGCAGGGTACGAAAAACGGGTCACGCCGAAAAACAAACGCTTTGTCCTAAGCGGTATATGTCGGTAACAAAGGCGCTCCGCAACAAACGCATGTCATGCGATGAGAGCGATAAAACAAATATCGCTTGCCGTGCGTGTGCCGATATTTCGGCTTTTCCGCTGAAATTTTCGACCCACATCATCGAATTCATGAGCATTTGGACGAATTAAGACTCTTGCCATCCTCAGAGTCGAGTTTTAGCTGAAAACAATGCGAAAATCACGATGTGAATAGAACGAGACACATATTCCTACCGTTTTTGTTGTGAACAAACTCGGGAGCGATTTTGTCATTATCTGCTAACGAAAAAACAAAGCGTTGTTGCCGTGCCTTCTTTGTTGCCTATTTTTCGCTTGCGGTGCTATATTCTGCGTACACTGTCCTGATGTTAAAATGATTCAAAAATTTGTATGCTCACTAGCGTCATCTAATGACAGAGGTTCGAATCAAATGGTCCATTATCTGTAAATTCTTGACTTACCAAACATCTTTGCTGAAGATAGTAGAGACGGTAAGAGAGTTATTAGGATCCTGGGATATTTGAAGTATAACATTTGCATACTCAGTGGCGCCACCTATGTAAGGATTTCCGAATCAAATTTTGCATCATCTGTAAGTTCTTGACCTATGAAACAACTTTGCCGAACATACCATCTTTCTATGTGATCAGGATCTTGAGATATAGGGTAATGTACCATTTGGGCAGGTGTTCCTATTTTGGGCACTTGTCGCTATAACTAAGTCAATTTCAAACCGATTGATTTGAATTTTTGTACAGAGTTAGATACTGTACGTGCCTAACTCTACACAAAATTTCAAATCAATCGGTTTGAAATTGACTTAGTTATAGCGGCAAGTGCCCAAAATAGGTACACCTGCCCAAATGGTACAAGACCCTATGAGATGTAAAATTTGCATGCTCACTAGCGCCACGGTCCATCATCTGGAAGTAATTGACAAACACAACAACTTTTTCGAAAGCGTCATCTTTCTAAGTGATAAGAATCCAATGATATATGACCTACAAAATGTACATGCTCACTAGCAGCACCTAGTGGTAGAATTTCGAATCAATCGATCCATATCTGTAAGCGCTCGACTTACTGAGCAACTTCCCCGAAGACGTGACGCTTCTACAAGCTCTAGATCTTTAGATAATTTCGTTTGAAGACATTATATTACTAAATTGTTTATGCCAAATAGCGTCATCTAGTGAGGAAATTTCGAATTGACCAATTCACCGCCAGATGGTGCATTACTACCGAACAAATTTTCCGAAGACATGAATATTCTCAAACATCAGAATCAAAAGATATAGAGAATTCAATTTGGGGTCCATAAGGACCCCAGGCCGTCCGGTTCAACTTTGACATGGAATAAAAATCAAAGTTGCTATGATATCAGCTTTTTTTTTGCTTAAATAATAGTACTAGGTCTAGTTTGAAGGTATTGAAAAATAAAGTCAATATGTTATACCCAACTTGTTTGGCATTACTCCAAAGTTGCCTGGGGTCCAAATGGACCCCAGGTATCCGTTAGAGCGTTAAAGTGGAGATTACGGTTGCCCACACTTATATGAAAAACAAAAATTTGGAAAAATACCAAGTTTTACCTACTAAATCAGTTGTGTTGGACTCTCAGAAGCTACGTTCAAAATTTAAGTAAAATTGGTCATGCATAAGGGGACGCTCAACAACCTTGAAGATTGTATGGGAAAACGTGGCCAAATGTATGCAGAAATCTTAAATTTCATTTTTTGCCGCTAGGTGGCGCTGTAAGCGTTTAATGATTTAACCCTTTGATACTATTGTAGGTGACCATATGCCAATCAACTTTGTCGAAGAACGCAAAGTGATCCAACGCCTGGTAATAAAGTAATACCCTAAGTAAAGTGAGGATAAACTTTATTGTTGTTTTTCCAGTACATGTACTTATAATAAGTAATAAAACTTCAATACTCTGCCACACTTTGCCTAGGTTATAACATTTTTCACAGCCGTCGTATCACTTTGAGGTCTTCAACAAAGTTTTTTAACATATAGTAATCTACAAGAATATGAAAGGGTTTAATCATTAAATGCTAACAGCGCCACCTAGCGGCAAAAATCGAAAACCTAGTCGAAAACTTAAGATTTCAGCATACATTTGGCCAAGTTTTCCAATACAAACTTCAAGCATGTTGAGCGCCCCCTTATGCTTGACCAATTTTGCTCAAATTTCGATTGTAGCTTCTGGGAGTCCAAAACAACTTAATCCGGAGGTTATATTTGGTATTTTTCGAAATGTTTGTTTTTCATATAAGTGGCCCACCCTAGTGGGGGTTTCCAGAAATTTCCAAAAGAGCCCAAGGAAGAGGTTTCCAGGGGGCTTCAGGGGATTGTTTTAGGGGGTTTCAGGAGCCTCTTAAAGGTGTTTTGTCAGGTTTTGTTGGCATTTTAATGGATTTCTGGAGAATTCAGGCACATTTCAAAAGTATTAAGTTAGTTTCAGAGACGTTTCAAAAGAGTGTCAGGAACAATTTATGAGCCTTCTTAGAGGTTTGCGTGATAGCATTTTAGGGATGTTTCAAGGGGTTTTCAGGCGCATTATATGGTGGTTCTGGAGCCTTTTAAAGGCGTTCAAAGGAGTATCCGAGGCATATCGAATGAATTAGTATGATTCGGTATCTGTCAGAGAGTTTTTTCAGTATCTGTATGGAAGGATTGGTGTTGTCTATAGTGAAATCCTTACTCTAAAGTTACTGATACTATACATGAAAGAACTTTTATGAATTCATCCAAAAATACACAAAAAATGCATGCAAGATGTTCTACAAAAGCCTATCTTATCTTAAAGTCACTAGTAATAGCTAAAGACGCTTTTCATTTTTTGAGACAAAATAATCTCAAATAGCTCAAAATTTCCTGAGAAAAGTCATCTTGTTTCTAATTGAAACAGCGACCCAATCGAACGGCGGAAAACATCTGTCCAGCCGGTTGTTTGTTGCCAATATTTCCCACCGGATCCAGCTTTCCTCCTGGGCACACAGCGGAAGAAAGATTGCATTGGGAGCAAACCAAACGGAAACGAATTTGCTAGCCGACGCAGTTTTCCTCCGCCACCGTCGCTGCTGAAGGGTCTCAAAGGATTGAATACCCTCCATCGCCGCCGGTTGGGTCGATTGGACTCTGAATTGTGTGAGAAATAAGACATTCGTTCGTCTTGGCCCCAAAAGATAAGGGAATGATTTAGAAGGGCGTTTTTTTTCTTCGTTTTGTGGGACGTTTACGGTGGAATGGAATTTCCCGGAAGGTCCAAGGGTTGTGCATTGTTTTCTCGCTGCCAATTGCAGTTATCGAGTGGAATTATTGCTGTCTTTCCAGTGGATGGGGATTGTTTGCTCCGTTGGTTTTGATTGCACGGTTAAAATAAAAGTTCCATCTGTTTAATTTCTTTATCTTTTCTAGTTTCTATCCACTAACTTTTTTTTCTTACTTGTGTCTAATTTCGTCTGTGTTTTCTGTCAAATTACCTGAACACCGATTATTGTGTGAAATTTATTCAGCGTGTTCGGTTGAAATCCATTATTGTCCCTTGTTGATAGGGTGCGAAAGGGGGAAATTGATTGGTTACAACGGTTCCGAGAATTCAATCAGAAAGTAATTTCTTCTATTTGAAAGCTTTCAGACCCATAATACTCTTTTATTAGCACTCGTTGATGGACCACACCAGGTGGAGCAATCAATGATGAATGATGATGTTTGAAATAATTGAAAGCAAAAACATTTGAAATCTGCCATTTTTTCTCCTGACAATTGTGTCATAAATCAAAATGAGCACTCATCTCACATTCATTTGCACCATTGCTTCGTTGATCCACTCGGATTATCGATCAATTAGCACACTTTAAATTGTACGCAAATCTCTTCGGCTTGGTGATGTCCACACGCATCACCAACTCGTTAGGCCACAGTCATCATATGTCACTGCTCATTAGCATCCGGGTGCATCAATCAACCTCCCGGTAACGACACAGCACAGTATAGCAAGCTGCCAGTCAGCAAAAGTGGAAATTATTTTCCCGCCTGTTTTTCCCCTTCCATGCATGGCCATCGGCTCAATTGGGAACCACATATATTATCCGGGAAAATTCGCGTGTGTTAACTTTTTGTGAGTGCTGGTTAAAATTGGGAATTATAAGCATTACCGATGATGATGCCTTTTGCAAAAACATTTGCATCCACCGACTTGATACTATCCTGTTTGATAATAAATATTCAAACTTCGGAAATCAAACAAGTTTCATTCAACCTCTCTCTTAGAACCCTCTCCACCATGAATTCTTCATCAGACTCCCAGCCACCGTCCATTATATTTAATGTGTAACGATAATCTCGAGATAATGATCTGGCTCAAGTGCACCTGGTGGAAAGTTTCCACCAGAATTGCCACTCGAGCAAGATGTTTACTTTTAGAGGGATAAGTCTTTCGGAAGATTGCGAAATTGTGTCACAATGTGGCAAGATTTGCTGCGGCAGGTGGTTTGCAGCAGAAGCAGTGAGTGTGCGGTCGGTTTCTGTGGGAAAAATATATTTGTGCTCTTGGAAAAATAATTCGCATTATTAAACATTTTATCTTGTATCAGTTAATCAAAAGTTGAAACAGTAATACCAGATTTTGTCAGCTCCATTTTGCGACAAACTTTTTGCTCTCATTATCTTACGGTCACACTGTAATCAATTAATTCATGTTTATTATCAAACTACGGCTTAAATGCAGAACATAGAGCGATAAAAAAAATGGAAAAACGGTTCAGGTTTTTGAGGAGAGCAAAAAGTGTGTAAAAGGGGCTGACAAAATCGGGTCACTAATGTATAACTACAACATTCATATTGACGCTAGGAAAACATGGAAGATAAAATAGAAAGGAAAAGAAAATATTAACAGTAAGAAAAGCATGTTGGAAGAACGAAAGTTAAAAAAAAAAATAAAACAATGAGGTTGAAAAAAATAATTAAAACAGAAAATTGGGAGACAATAATGTCAATAAAGCAAAAAATATACAAAACAGAAAAACAACATATTTTAAACCAAAGGAATCAAGAAGATCGAAATATAAGAGAAACAGAAGATAAGGCGGCACAGATAACCGTTGCGGTAAATGCGCAGATATTCAGCAAGACTCGGTTGGTCATATTAGAAATTTTCTTGACTCCCTTGGGTGTAGAGTATTTTAATTTCTGCCACACAATATACACTTGCAAAACCACTGGTAGAGGGTGCTCTCGGTAAATCACTTTGTAAACGCTTATAGACTACTGAGAAGCTGAGGTTTTTTCTCAGGACGTTACGCCAAGAAGACGAGAGGAAGAATAACTGAAAACCAACACTGAATAACCGATAAAAATCCAAAAAGATGAAGATGTTAGAATTTCCGCATCACGATGGCGTAGTGCACAATCAGCGTGCCTGTCTGGGTCAGATTGACCCCAACATCCTACTAGGGTTAAATACCACAAGAGCAGAATACTTGAAAACCAAAACATCAGACGACTAGATGACCAACAAGTAAAAATACAAAAAAACGAAGTCCGGAGGACCAGAAGATCAAAAAATGAGATGCCAGAATGCTAAAGAATCAAAATACCAGAGGACTGGCAAACCTATAAACAAGAAAGCAAAACTATAATTCTGCAAAATCAGAAAATCAGAGTATCGGATTATATAAGAATCAGAAGACCAAAAGATCAAAATCTAGAGGATTGGTAGAACGGGAAACTAAAAGACCAGATAATCAGAAGAATATAAAAAACAAATAATGACCAGAAAACCAATAAATTTGAAAATCAGAAGAGCGAGAACCAAAAAAACTAAGAAAGAACCTTTAGACTAGAAATCCGAAAGGCCAAATAATCGATAAACTGGAAGACCAGAGAACAAAAAAACCAAAAGACCAGGGAAGTGACAACCAAAATATCAGAAAATCACAAAAAGTTTAAAATTCAGAACTCCTGAAACCAAAAGTTCAAAGTATCAGATGACCGGAAAACTTATCACCAAAATTACCAGATAACCGAAAAAAACATGGAACATAAATAACAGAAGACGGAAAAATCTAAAACCAAAAGACATGAAGAACAGAATACAAGCAGATAAAGAATTGGATCAATTAGCTACAAAACCATAACATCAAAAGATTATATAATCGGCCTTCTATGAATATCTTTCTGTCTCGAAGACATTAGACCAGAAAACTGGGAGATCAGAAAGCTAGAAGTTCAGATAAAAAAAAAACAAAAATACAGAAAAATAGAAGACCGTACAACCAAAGAGCCAGAACACCCGAAAGCCAAAAAATCAGAAACCATCTGATGACAGCTCAACAACGAAATCAAGAAAGTTGACAGAAAATCGACCAGGCCACATGTCAAAATGATGGCGGGAAATCGTCCAAGACGGAGATCATTCAGTTGGGCCCACTGCACCACCGTAGGTACCTTCTGAAAAACAAACAAAAAAAAAACAATGATCAGATGGCATGTTTTTATCTGTCAGGCGTTGCAATTAACGAAATCGTTTCCTTATTGAAACGTTAACATGTTGCAGTTATCTAACGTCTACTGTAACATTCAATCTTAAATATCAGAGCATCAGAATATAAAAAAAAAAAAGATCAGAAATGTAAATCAAATTATTGGAAAACAGAAAACCAAAACATTCAAGGCCTATAAATCAAAAGACCAGGGTCTCCAGTCAGTTTCGGCAACATTGCTCGCCTTCCCTGGGTGTAGTGTGTCATTTTACTTACTCGCTATATACACAATCATGCAATGGAAGGCAAAGGAAGCCTTTAAATTGATAATGGTGGAAGTGCACAAAGAACACTTAGTTGAAGAGAGGTAGGCCAAATACCAGTCAGAACGGAGAGGCACAAAGGATAAGAAGAAGAAATAAAATAGCAGGTATTAGGAAACAAGAAACAAAAAAAAAACAGAATTCTAGAAGATTAGAAAATCAGTCAACCCGAGGACTGGAAGGTCAAAGAAAAAAAAAAACAGAAAACCAACATATCAGAAGACTGGAGGACCAGATGCGCTATGCGCTTGTCAAGTGTTTGGGAAGTCTGTCCAATATATTCCTTCTGTTCACATGCTCCACAAGAGAAAGGATACTTCACGTTTGTGTATACCAACATTTAGTATTGTGCCTTTTAGTTTTGTGAAGATAGTTGTTTTCACCTTGTCGTATGGTTTGAAGGAAGCGGTGATGTCATGTTGTTTTAGCGTCTTGTTCACCTTCTCGCTGAGACCCGATACGTAAAGGCGCTGTCCATAAACTACGTAGACTTTTTTCGGCCATCTCAGACCCCCCCCCTCCCCCTCGTAGACTTTTGTTCAAACAAAATTTTCGAAATTTGTATGGAGCGTAGACTTTGGCCAGACCCCCCCGTCCCCCCCATAGTGTCTACGTAGTTTATGGACAGGCCCAAAGGATGGACAACACGTACTTTTAAGGTTGTACAGCTGGTGTACCCGATCTCTCACCGTTCACCGAATGAGATTCTCCAGGTATTTAGTTGTTGTTACGGAGAAACACCAATCCAAAACGAACAAGACAAGTAAAACTTCATGACGCCACCCAAAGCCATTAGAGTTCTTTTGAATCCCTCCTTAAAGACCCTGAACCTCTCTAGAACCAGTGGTGCCATCGAGGCTCTAAGTTACCAACTGAGTAATCAGCACTTAGGATATAACAAAAGCTCCAACTCACAGTATGAGCGCTCTTGCAAATCTAGGAAAATTAACCTAGGGTAAGTGCGCCTTTATTAAAAAGAAAAAACAAAAATTAAATCGGAATAAGCACTGTTACTTTTATTTCCACTAAGAATTTGCATCCTTTGTCAGTATTTCGGCTTCAAGTGAATTGCTCCATGGATTCCTTCAGAAAAAAACCAGACCAGCCAGGAGTTCGTTCATAAAATTCACCAAAGTTTCCTTCAGAAACTCCTCCCGCAGTATCTTCTGATGAATTTCCAGGATTTTTTTTTATGAAACTTATCAGCGATTTTTTTAAATCTTCCTTAATTTTCCAAGAAATTTACTTTAGGAATGCTTTTGAGACGATTTACATGGGATCGTTCTAGAATTCCACCAGGGATTGCTTTTGAAATCTTCGGAAATTTCTTCAGGAATCATCCATAATATATTGCAGGAATTGCTCCAAATAATTCCTTCAGGATTTTCTCCAGATATTCCTCCATGTATTCCCCCAGAAATTTCTCCGACAATTCTTCAAATTTTTCTCCAGGAGTTCTTCAAGGAATGTATTCAGAAATATTTCCTTTGAATTTCGGCAGAGTGTTTTTGAGGGATTCTTCCAGAATCTTTTCTAGGAATTCCACCTACGGTTTCTCGTCAAGTATCATTAATAAGCTCTACGGAAATTTTTCCTGTGATCCCTTCAAGAATTTTCCTGGGGTTCTTCCGATATATTCCCAGAGATTCAGTGTAAAGTGCTTCCTGAGATATCAACGGGTATTCTACTGGAGAAATTCCTTCTCGTTCAAGATTATATCCTTAGACTTTTTCAGAATGTTAGCAACTGTTTCCAGATTTTTTTTAATATCTTGCATAGATTCCATCGCAAATTCTTCCAAGCGTTCCAAGGGTTTCAATTTCGGAATGTCCGTGAAGCGTAAGAACACTTCCTTGAACCACCAAAAGCCCTCTTGAGTTCCCTTGAATCCCTACTTAAGGATCCCCTGAAACTTCCTAGTGGTGATAGTGCATTTTTCTTCAACTATGTATTTATGAATCTGGAGATGTCGCAAACTAATCGATGTGCCCAACTAATCAATTGAATTTGAATTTTTGAATTGAATTGAATTTTAATGCCACCTTACTTGATTAATCCGATAATCGATTCTTTGGTTCGATTATTTATCGAAAAACAAAAAAAAAATCGGTATTTACAAAAAAAAAAGTCAACTATATCTCCAAGGTTCCTCCAGGAATTCATTGAGGAAATCATTATGGGAATCCTCCAGAAATGTCTCCAAGGACTTCTCCAGAAATTTCAGAAGGGATACCTCTAGAAACTTCTTCAGACGGTTCCCCAAAGCTAACCTAGTAAATAAGACACAAATATGAAATTGTAAAAAAGTTTCAAAATGAATTCTGCTCCGTTATGCCTGATGGCGCATGAGCCTTTAATAAACGATTAAGTAAAAAAAACTTCTCCAGAAAATTCGTCAGGGATTCCTCCAGAAATTCAAACCAGGGATTCCTACAGGAAATAATTATAGGAATTCTCCAGATTTTTTTTTAAATTCCCCCAGGAATTTCTCCAGGAATTTTCCCAGAGATTCCTCCAGAAATTGCTTCAGGTTTCCTCCAGATTTGTCCCAGAAAGTTCTTCAAGAGCTTCCTCCAAGAAATTCTCCAGAAATTCCTCTGGGGATTTTTACAGGAATATGTTCAGGAATTTCTACAATAAATCATGCTGATATTCTTTATGGGATTTATGCAGGGCATAATTCAGGGATCCCTCCAGAAATTTCTCCAAAATTTCTTCAAAAAATTCCTGCAAAGATTATTCAAGAAATTCCCCAATGATTTCTTGAGATAATTCTCCAGGAAACCCTGCGGGGTTCCTCCAACAAGTCCTGCAGGGATTCTTCCAGGTATTGCTCCAGGGTCGTCCATAGATTGATCCCAAGATTCCCCCAGTGGTTCCTCCAAAAAATCTTCTAGGGTTTCCTCCGTGGATTCCAGTAGGGCTTCATCAAGGAAACCATTAATGGATTCTTCAAGAGATTCTTGTTGAAATTCGTTCAGTGGTGTATTTAAAAATGCCTCTTGCGATTCCTCTTCCTTTTTCGAAGGAATTCTTGAAGGAACCCCTGGAAAACTTCCTGGAGTTTCCAGGGGTTCCTTCAAGAATTCCTTCGGAAGTTCCGTCAGCGATTCCGCTGGGATACCTCCTCGAATAATCCTGTGGTTTCTCCAGGAATTTTTGTGAGATTCCTGCAGGGGTTCTTCGGGGGGTTCATCCAAGGATTAATCCAGAAATTTCTTCAGGGTTTCATTCAAGAAATCCATTAGTGATTCTCCAGTATTTCACCAGGAAATACACTAAAAAGTCCTTCGAGATTCCTTCAGAAATTCTTCCATGAATTTTGCTAGAGATTCATTCAAAGATTTATCTATAGATTCCACGAGTGATTCTTCCAACAATTTCTTTAGGAATTCTTCTAGAGATTGTTTCAGATATACTTCCAGGGATTTATCTAGAGTTTCCTCCAAGAAATCCTCCAGATATTGTTTCAAGTTTTCCTGTAGAAATTGCTCTATTAGTTCTCCAGGTATTCTTTCAGGGATTTCTCCAGTAAATCCTGCAGGAATTATTTCAAGAAATCTTCCAGAGATAGGAACTATGGAAATCTTCTGAGATTCATCCAGGAATTTCATAGATATTGTTCTTGGGGCTCCTCTAGTAATTCATCCGCGAATTCATCCAGAGATTTCTCATGGAAATCCTCCAGGGAGTCTTCCAAAAAATCCTCATGAAATTTCTACAGAGATTCCTTCAAGAATTTTACTAGGGGCTTCTTAAGGAATCCCTCCTTGGGTTCCCGCGAATTTCTCTCAGATTCCTCAGGAATTCTTCCATAGACTCCATCTTCTTCTTCTTCTTCTTCTTTGTGGCTCTACTTCCACACTGGGACTTGGTCTGCCTCGCTTCAACTTGGTGTTCTTTAAATTTTCCCGACCTGAACGGGAATCGAACCCGCCGTCTCCTCATAGGCGATCCACAAAGATCCATAGCCTTATCCACTAGGCTAACTGGAGACCCCATAGACTTCATAGACTCTTATTGGGATTTATTCAAACAATTATCTAGGAATTTCTTCAGGGAATTTTCCAGGGATTTCTCAAGGAGTATCTTAAGGCATTGCTCCAGGAATACCTCCAGGGTTTCCCCCAAAAAATCCACAAGAGAATCTTCCAAGGAATCCTACGGAAATTTCTCTAAGGTATCTCAACTAAATTTTTCTACGGTTCTTTCACGGAATCTCCACAGGAAATCCTTAAGGGGTTCCACCAAGAATTCTACTGAGATTTCTGGAGGCATATCTGGAGGAATCCCTGGAAGAATTTTCGGAAAATCCCCGGAAGAATACCTGGAGCAGTTCCTGGAGGTAATCCTGAAGAAATTATTGGAGGAAACCCTGGAGGAATCTCTTGAGAACACGATGGAGTAATTCCTGGTGGAATCTCAGGAAAAATACCTGACAAACCCCTGGATGAATCTAAGAATCTTCAGGAGGAATACCTGCAGGAAACCCAGATCAATTTCTGGAGGAACATCTCGACAATTTCTTGGATGAATCCCTGGAAGAATATTTGAAGGATTTACTTGATAAACCGTTGGAAAAATTCGTGAAGCATTCTCAGAAGAGCTCCTGAAGAACCCTGTAAAAATTCCTGGAGGAATAACTGGAGGAACCGGAGCAAACCCTTGAAGTTCTCTTTGGGCAATCCATTGAGGAATTAATTGAGAAATCTCTGGAGGAGTTCCCAGGGGAATCCTTGGTGAAATTCTTGCAGGAATCCATAGAGGAAAGTCTCTCTTGGGAACTTGTAACCTGCTCATCTGTCTTGATGGCTGTGGTGAGAATCATTGTCTTCGCGTAATGAGTCTCAAATGCTGCTCTAAGCCTCGCCAATCAAAACAGGGGTTTTGGTCAATCTATTCCGTGTAAATTCACCACACTTAACAACAGCAACAACATTACAATGTCTACGGATTGATCGTTACCAATTGTCGGTCAATCGCGCCGCATGCCTTTTGGATGCTCCGCTGGGCGCAAGCTGCTTTTGCCTAATTAATGTACCCGATATCACCTCAGAAACACCACCCAATTATATCACCCTAGATCATTATCAACATTGCCATAAAGACCCTGATCACCGGTATTAGGAACCCTAAGAAGGATACGCTCATTCTCTTACAAGACACTCATGATGATCTCCCGTTATCATGAAGGCCGATCGACTATGAGTGCCTAATGATCGTGAACCACTCACAAGGTCAACCGATCAAGATCGATAAATGCAATGCCAATGCTACATTCCACCATCAGTTATCGGTTATTCGTCAAGCAGACAGTGTGATACGTGATACCCGGAGTGAAGAATTCTATCTACAATTGTGTTTGGATGGTCTGACCGATGTAAGTCAGCGAGGCTCATTGTGTGAGAAGTGTAGCTCTTACCTTTTTTATTTCCTTTAGAGCGCAGTGAAAAGTGATTGTTTCGTAATAGCAATGGCTCTAGTGTTACTCCCAATAATGGAGTAGAAAAGTAGAAGTTTGAGATCGGTAAGCCATAGCGCAGAAGCGCAGCTTTAACAGCATTTTAAAGCATACATACCATGGCTCCAACTAATGAGCACATTCAATGCCTACTTCAGGCCTTTCTTTGATACCAGCATGTTTCATGGTGAAGGTGGTGATATCGAGTGGTGGTGTCGTCAATGGCGTGCGAAGCAGCGGGGTGGCCGGCATGGCGCTGGTAGTCTTTCCCCCCAATCTGTCCGGACAGGCCTGGACGATTTGCAGACGCCGTGGGATACACAACCACACTATCATCACTCCCACAGAACCCTAGGTTAAGTTCATCAATAAATGTAAGTAAACACTATTTGATCACTCCACTTTATTATGTGAGGCGGGAATTCCTCTTTTGATCTGGGATGGCTCGATTGTTCTCTTTTTCAGCGATGGTTCCGCTTTTTTTTCGAACCTAGTTCTATGCTACGAGTCAAGTATATGGGTCGGGGGACCAATACTCGTAGAAACCATTCTATTTTACTCAAATTTGTCTCCAAGTCTCATGCGCCCTCTGCGGAGTGGTGACAAACTTCTGAAGAAATTTTTAAACGATTTTTGTGGAAGAAACCCTGAAGCAATCCCTGGTGAATTTCCTGGAGGTGTCCTTGGAGAAATTTCTGTAGAATTTCTGAGTGGATGTCCTATAGTGATGTAAAGGGTTACGTACAAAAGGCTGAATCACATAAGGCTGAATTATCAAAAGGCTGAAACACATAAGGCTGAATTATCAAAAGGCTGAAAGTATCAAAAGGCTGAAAGATATCAACATGTTTAAAAGTTTTGAAAGTTGTAGAGAATCGAATGAAATGACATTATGGACATTTATGGCTAATCTATTGGTCTTTGATAAACATTTGACTCGACTTGAAAATGATCATGGGAAACAAAAGAATCTTTGCTCGAAAGTACATTTGGTCAAAACCCATTTTACGGAAGAGGAAGTATATGACATTCAATCGATTTGACTATTCATTGAATGGACATCTGGTCACGTGAGCTAACTCTAACTGATGAAAAGACATTCAAGTGGAACATAATCTTATGGGTTTCGGTATCATAATGTCTATGTTATTGTACTTTCTTCAGTATCATATCGGCCAATGCTAATACTAAACTATTTTAGCTCAAATTGACCAAAGGATTTCGCCAACAATTTATTTCCACTCGTTTGAAGTATTATGTGTGTCAACTCGGAAACTAGGTTGAATGAGTCTTAGATGTAAACAATTGTTCGGGTAATTCGGGTAATAAGCGGTAGTTGAGGCAAAAATTATTGTACTTAACTGCTGCTCAAAAATGTTTGAACTTTGTTCAGTTCTATGTAAATTTATAACGTGTGCGAGCTCTTAATTGAACACTAGCGAAATCCGCGAAACTGAAATGGCCATACCTCCACCATGTTTCCACAGATTTCAAACATTTTGAGCTCATTAGATTCAGAAATTCTTCTGCTGTTGAAATCATATCTGAGCGTACCAGTCCGGTCAACATGGGTTTTGGAAAATCCGGATTTCCAATCATATGATTTAATACAGTACAGTAACGGAGTTATTTTTGTGGATGCTATCGACTGGTAATTTTGTACTTGGGGGGTTTTCGGCCGTGCAGTCTCCGGCGCAATCAAAACGATATATGGTCGGCGTTAAGTCAGAGAGGACCATGTGTCTTTTACTTAATTTCAAGAAAAACGACTTTAAAGTTTGCAACTCTATAAGTTTTGAGTTTTTCAACACATGTTCATGAATTTTTGCCATAAATCTTAATAACTATTCATCACAGCATCGCTCTGTATTGATCACGAAAAAACGTAAAATAAAGCTTGAAACCGATAAATTGCTAAGTAATTGATTGTACTTAGTCCACTCTGACTGAACGGTTTTTGGAAAATCTTCAACCAACTACAGTTCACACTCAAGTTTTAACATATTTGATGAAAAAATAATGCAAAAGTAGGACAACAGTTAAAAGGAGTAGTGTATAATGTGAGCATGAAGTTTGAAATTTGATATTTCTTTTATTACGCTGCTGATTACCATTTTAAATTTTTATGTTCAGTCAGAGTGGACCAAGTACAACAGTTCAATATAACATGAAGGGTAGTTAATTAATGAGCGATTTAAAAATTCTTATCTTGAACATTTAATAGCTAACAACTTTTGAATGTATTTTCATAGATCGGTACGTTTTTGTAATATTGTTGTTACACGGTTCATAATAATTTATTCAGGGGACTAGCATTTTTTAAAAATTTGTTCAGACAGAGTGAACCAAGTACACAATTCTTAAATAATCGGTAAAATCAATTTCTTCATGAAACGGCTATTGGTACATTTCAATATGATGCCTTACAGCTACTAAACAAACATATTTTGATTTGGAAAGGTTTACGAAGAATAAGGTAATTTCAACTATTTTTCTTGGAGACACATGGTCCACTCTGTCTGCACGCGAAATGCCACAATATGCTTCAACACGATGATCTGTAAAATACGATATTGACCATAATAAAATGAAATTTCACGTGCTTTTTTGATCAATAATCACCAGAAAATGCGTTAGGGAGTCATACGATTTACAAACGCATCTCATTTTGATGATAAACTATTGTATTTATTGGATATTAACCAATACACATTTTTCAACTCTCTTGACATCAAGCGTATGGTCCACTCTGACTGCACACTATTATCGATTTTTGCAGTTCAATCAAAAGAAAATTGTGCTATAACTCTCGTTGATTGTAACATTAAGAAAATTGGGTGAATGTTCCAAGTAGCTTGAGTAATTCTTAATCAAATGCCCTAAACATCTAATTTTCGTTAATTTTGTCACTTGGTCCCCTCTGACTTAACGCCGACCATATATATATCGTTTTGATTGCACCGGAGACTGCAAGGCCGAAAACCCCCCAAGTAACGGAGTTATTGGCATGAATTATCGAAAATCATAAAATTGCCTAAACCAATAGAGTCCGATCGTCGGTCCATCAGTTGGCCATTCCTGATTAAGTTTCTCAAGGAACTTCAGGTGACTAAACAGGTTATTAGCATCACATATCGACAGAAACTATTTCCCCCAATGTTGTGCGTATAAGAATTCAGAACCGACTTGCAGCACTGCAGTGTGAACGCGTTCAATTTGCATTGAAGTTCATACTCGGCACACTGCGATCAAATATATTTGAACATGCAAATTAAACGCGGCATGAACTGGAAAGGACTGAACCCGTAGCATTCTGACCAACATGTTTCCCTGGTATCTGTGATGCTAAAATGGTCATATTTGCGCCATTTCACCCTTCAATTTTGGCAATCTTTTGGGCTAATTCAATCTCCTTTTATTGAAGAGTGAACCAGTTCGACCATCGTGTGCACAGTGCACACTGGGCCACGAGCGGGATCTAGCAAGTAAAAACCTCTAGCGTTTTGGGAGTGCATTTTTTTGAGTTGGTGTCTTCGGAGACTTGTATTTATTTTACTTGTACTTTTATGTGCTGATAAAAGTTAGTTGGTAATTTTGCCGCATAGGTGGCGCTGCGATGCTAACTTTTTTGTTTTACGTCCTAGAGGTTTCCCGTCTTCTGCAAAGCTGTAGAGCGTGCAAAAATAAGTAAAGTCGCCAAAGACACCAAAGTTGTGTGACATCAAATAACAAAGTTATACTAAAAATAGTAAAATTTACGTGAAAATCACGTTTTCATTAGGGGGCGTCCATAAATGACGTAGCCTTTTTTAAGCGATTTTTAATACCCCCCTCCCCCCTCGTAGCATTTCGTCACAAATTTCAATACCCCCCTCTATAAATGACGTAGCATGTTAAACACCCCCCCCCCCTCAACAAAATTTTCATGTAAAAAAAAATTCGAACTTAGTTCTGATTGAAATTTTAACTTGAATGTTAATAGAATATTATGAAAAAAAAAAACAATAGCAAGAAAACATTGCCGACTACCAGGTTCAGATCGCCGACATCAAGACCATAGGTGCAAACAGTGGAGATTATCACCAGAGCTAATGACTCAATAAACCGCCCATCGTTCTGCTTGATGCCGAAGAACCAGAAATTGATGCTCTCAATATACCATAGAAGCTCTTCCGGAGATATTAGTTTGCTCACTAATAAATCTATTAAGAATATAAAATTAGTTTTATTTGAATAAAATTCACCACGACATTCGAAGGATCCTGCAGGAGTTCTTCTAAAATTCTTACAGCAGTTCATTTTGGAATTCCTCAAGAAGTTTCTTTTGAAATTTCCATTTTTGAGAATGTCTCCCTTTTTAGTTCCTCCAGCACTTCCTTCTAGGATTTCTCCAATAATTTTCTTTGGGATTCCATTAGAGAATTCCTCCTTATTGTATTCCTTCGGGGGTTCCTTCAAAGATCCCTTCAATAGTTCATTCCGGAGTTCCTGTTTAGATTCCCTCAAAACCTCCTTCTGAGATTTCTCCATGAGTTTTTTTTTCTAAGGTTTTTCTAAAAGTTTATCCAAGGTTTCCTTCAGGAGTTTTTTCAAGGTTTTCTTCTCCTCTCTTCCACCAGCAGTTTTTTTAGACATCTTTACAGGGATTTTAACCGGAATTTCTTTTGAGATGCCATCAGAAATTTTTTCTGTGTTTCCTTAAGAAGTTCCTTTCGGGATTCCTCCAGGAGTTCCTTCTTGGTTTCCTTCAGGAATTCACTCAGATATTCATTCCAAGACCTCGGCAGGTAGCCCCTCCGCCATTCTTTCAAAACCCTCCCACACACTTAGAAATTCTGAAACTTCCACGAAACGGAATCACCAAAAAACGTAAATGTTTTCAAGACTGAATCAAAAATTGGACTCAATTTTACGCGCATCATGTAAGTGCTGGTTGGTTAACAAATCCGTTTCACCAGAAACGTACACAGAAAGAAAATATGAACTTTAGTTGAAACGTAAATCGAAATACAATGTAACATTCGTTCATGTAATCGCTGCTTCAATTGAAATTTGCACCAAATAAAACATAATTGATCAAAGCTTGTCATCATAGTCAATATTAAATTATTGCTGCATTAATAAAATAATTCCGTTGTGTTAAAGCATGCGATCGCTCAAATAGTTCCGTTAAGCGGCAAAATTCACATGACATTACCGACAACTTTAAATTGACGAAATGTACAGATGATGGCTTGCCAGATCCAACATGGCGGAAAAGTAAACAAACTCGCTGCGTGCGCAGTTGGCGGAGTTTCAGTGATTCTTCTCATTTTCGATTCGATCCAGATTTACAGGTAAATGTTCTTTGTTCTAATATTACTTTAGCAACATTGATTACATATTCACGATGTTTATTTCAGACCATATTGAAAAACCAAGGAAGTATATTGAAAGCTGCCACTGCACGGACAACAGAGCCGTGGAAGCATCCGCGCTTTGAAGGAGTTTCCATTCATCATCAAGTTGCATCCACTTTTTTCGTGAAATTCTGCAATGTATCAAGGAATGAATAATATGCAAACCCCACAGGACTTTATGGAGTATTTAATGGTGAATCTGGAGTGTATGAGCCATGTTGTGAGCAGTGTAATAAAGTGCAATTTTCGTAACACCAAGCGTTAAAATCAATGTTCAAATAACATTCCAGTGCCGTGTGCCTGTGTACCGATTTGTTCCATTCAGTATGTTTTGAAAACATAAATAAAAGGTTTATTATATTATGATTCGTTAATGTTTTACTATGATTGATCAAAGAATATCCAAATAAGACCAATGATAACTCCTACTAAAGTAATGGCATTTACACGAAGCCGTGAAATTTACATGGCCATCGTAAATGGCAAATGAAAAATAAAATGCCATGTAATGTTGCAGCACATTGCACGCTCCAATTATGTGCATTATATATTGTCGCGCTTATCTTTTATTAGAGTCCTGCGGCGGTCGTACGCTCGCAAGGCATACCGCCGCATGACAGTCGCAAGGCAAAACAAAAGAAAAAGTGTTCCCGCCAAAAACAAAAGCACGTGGGTTTCGCGAAGTGGCAGATGTTTTTGAATGTATTTGTGACGAACGGCAAGAGTGGCTCAGTTGAATGAGTGTTCTTGCTGTCAAACCACATATAATGGAATTATATACTTTAAAATCTGGTGACGCTGTTATGATTAGTGACTGTCGCGCTTATATCAGAAGCCAGAGGCAGATAATCGCCATATTCTGATTTTTCTTGAGAGGCATAATATCATGTAAATGTACATTAATTTTTTGAACAGTGTAGAATTAGTATCACGTTCATCAGCCACCTTCCAACTCGGTGAAATAGCCGAGTGGTAAGAGATGTGGCTCATGATCAGGAGATCCGGAGTTCGAATCCCATGCATGACAATATTTTACTTTTCTATGTTTTATCTGTCAAATCGGTTCTAGCGATTACTAGACGCTGAGAAAATTTTGGGGTGTCTTGAAAGACGTAAATTTACATGTTATAACCTCTAAATTTGTGTTTTTGAAGATGCTCGTATATGTCAGGTTCAGGACACTTAAAATTACATGATATTTTCTAGGTGTGCAGGAGTTGCTTCTGGGATTCCTCGAGGACTTCCTTCTAGGATTTATCCAGGATGTTTTTTTCTTCGGGACTCCTCCAGTAACGTTTTCCGGCATCCCTCCTATCACTTCATCCAGGATTCCTCCAGGATATCTTAGAATTCTGCGAGGAATCCCTTTACGAATTCCTCCCATAGTTGCTTCTGGAGTTCCTCCAGGATTTTCTTTCTTAGATTTCATCAGGAGTTAAGATAATCTTCCGTGATTCCCCAAAAGTTATTTCCGGGATTCCTTCAGGAATTCTTTACGGGATTCTTTCAATTTTTTCTTTTGTGCTTTCTTCAGAAATTAAACCAGGAGTTCCTTTTGACAATCAACAAATATCTCCTTCTAAGATTCTTCCAGAAGTTTATTCAAGATTTCTCTGAAAGCTTCATCTAGATTTGCTCCAGGTACTCCTCACGGAATATCTTTTGAAATTCATCTATTTCCTTTCAAGATTGTTTTAGGAGTTCCTTCTAAAATTCTTCTGGAAGTTTCTTCAGGGATTCCTTCTGAAATTCCTCCAGATCCTTTTGGAATGTTTTCAGAAGTTTTTTTTCTGGAATTCCCAGTAGGAATTCCTGTGGAAATGTTATCCTTCCCTTGTTGGGGAAACCTATAAAGCCCACAATGAGAAATTCCTTACAAAGTTGCTAGAGAAGCTCCTTAAGAAATTATTGGATGAATTCTTCGAGAAAGTCCTGTAGAAACTATATAAGGAAATCCTGGAATAATGCAGTAATGCCAAAAACTTAGAAAAAAAAATCCTTTGCAACCTTAGCGGCGTGCAGTGCCCTATAGCAAGCAGCAAACTATTGGTCTTGAGAAGCAGTTAAGCGAAATTGATTTTTGTCTGCAAACACAATACATTATTCTTCACGCAGGATTTCAAAACCACTTTCTCAGATACAGTTGTTGCGTCCGATAGCTGCATGCCTTATGAAATGAAGCCGGCATTTATTTTTTGTTTATCCATTAGGTATTTTTTTATTTACATTACTGTGAATGGAAAAAAAATCATGCAATATTTTTTTAGTTACTGGATAATGATAATTAATGCAAGTAAAATGTTTATTAATTATGAAATATTTTTTTCAATAGGCCTAGTAGAAAGCTACGTAGCATATCATAAACCCCTACCCCCCTATCGTCACACTTCGTCACAAAATCACAAACACCCCCCTCCCCCCCAAAAAGCTACGTCATTTATGGACGACCCCTTACTATTTTGAATGTTAATTGCAAATTTTTCAATTTCAACACATCACACGCGTTAATCAAAGTAGCCTGCGTCTGATGATACCAACTTTACAATTTTTCGGGACATTTAAAATGGTTTTTTGGGCAAAGTAGTAAAAATTACTATGATTTTCACTAGAAGTTTTTTTTCAAAAAGTAGCAAATTTCGGCAACATTTGATGCATGCTTCAAAATATACCACTCAAGATCTATTAAATCTGAAAGTTTGCCGAAAGTATAATTTGGTGCTTTTGAGATATTTTGTTTTTAAATATTGATGTTTTTATACCTAAATTATTTTGAAAGAGAAGCAATTCTTTAGTCTGGAGTTGTCCTGCCAGTAGATCCTCACGGATCACTTTTTAATTAAAAGTTTTATGTTTACCCTACTACTTAATTACTTAAAATTGACATTTTCTGTTCAATTATTCTGCGCATCAATGTATAAAATCTACAGTGCACATATATATTATTGGTCTATTGAAAGAAAAAAAATATAATGCTTTTTGATCCTGTGTGAGCGACTTACGTTAATGCAAAGTTCCGGTATACCAACCTGTGGAATCAATCATGATTTTCAGTTAACTCAACGTACATATGTTAAGTTGGATATTGATTAAATTATGAAAAAAAAAAACTTTGCTCATCAATGCCGTGTCATTAATTGGCACAGTGACTTAGTTAGTGAAGCACTTGCCTATTGTCTTATCTTGAGCTGGGGATTATTTTTATAAATTAACCAATAATTTATTCATTTTTACGTATGTAAGTTGAGTTTTCTGAAAATAGTAATTGACCACACGGATTGGTATAACGAAACTTTGCATTTGAGTGAGTCGCTCACACAGGGCCAAAAACCATTATAATCTCTTTCTTTCAATAGACCAATAAATATTTGAGCACTGTTGATTCAATAAATTGATGCACAAAACAATTGAACATAAAACGTCTATTTTAAGTAATCAGGGCGCTGGGTAAACTTTAAATTATTAATTAAAAAGTGATCCGTGAGTATCTACTGGCAGGACAACTGCGGAATAAAGAATTGCTTCTCTTTTAAAATAATTTAGGTATACAAACATCAATATTTAAAACCAAAATATCTCAAAAACATCAAATTATACCTCTGGCAAACTTTCAGATTTAATAGATCTTGAGTGGTATATTTTCAAGCCAGCATCAAATTTTGCCGAAATTTGCAACTTTTCGAAAAAACTGCTATTAAAAATCATAGTAATTTTTACTATTTTTCCCAAAAAAAAAAACATTTTAAATGTCCCAAAAAATTGTCAAGTTGGTATCGTCAGACGCAGGCTACTTTGATTAACACGTGTGAAGTGTTGACATTGATAAATTTGCAAATAACATTCAAAATATTCATGCAAACGTGATTTTCACGTAAATTTTACTATTTTTAGTATAACTTTGTTGTTTGATGTCACACAACTTTGGTGTCTTCGGCGACTTTACTTATTTTTGCACGCTCTACAACTTTGCAGAAGACGGGAAACCTCTAGGACGTAGAACAAAAAAGTTAGCATCGCAGCGCCACCTATGCGGCAAAATTACCAACTAAATTTCTTTACCACATAAAAGTACAGGTAAAATAAATACAAGTCTCCGAAGACACCAACTCAAAAAAATGCACTCCCAAAACGCTAGAGGTTTTTACTTGCTAGATCCCGCTCGTGGCCCAGTGTGCAGTGGTTGAAATCGCGAAAAACACGATCGTGGGCATTTTGAGTGTGATAATGTGAAAATAATATAATGTGATGTTCTGCAAAGTTGTTACATATTTTAAGGAGCAACTTTTGATAACTTTTGATTTTTGATAAATTTACCCAAAAGTTAGATGAAAAATCTATTTTCTACAAAAGCAAAGAAAACTAAATGGTGTCTTCGGCAAAGTTATAGATAATATCATGCAGAAAAATATTGCCGAAGAGACTTTTGCTCTATCTTTTGAAATGAACGATATATAATAAATTTAGTATAAAAACCCCTTAAAACCTTGAAAAGCCACTAAATGCTTTATATCTCTTTTGGATTAGGTTTTCGAGGCTTCCGATGTTCTGAAGACTTTTTCATTATGTTATTGTCCATCTTTTTTCTTAAGACAGTGTTGCCATATTTTCATTGTTTCTATGTGATTTTTTAATTTTCCTATAAAAAATGACTGTTTTTAATAATGAGATATCTCGAAGTTGCAAAAAGTTGCAAAAAATTCAAAGCATGATGAGAAGTTGAATAAAATTGCTATCTTGTACAGGTCAACTGATGAGTTGCTCTCTGTCTCTTCGATGCTTAAAATCTGTTTGAAAATTGTCACTTTCACACATTTTAATGTTGAAATAAATTCTTTTTCCATGTGATAATCTAAAAATTGTGCTATACAATGTTCAGCAAAGTTGTTGCATATTTTTAGAGCAAACTTTTGACAAAATTACTTTTTTTTAAAAATTGCCTTAAAGTTAGATAAAAAAATATTTTTCTTAGGAATCCGCAAATCAAAATGGCGTCTTCAGGAAAGTTGTTCTAAATGTTAAATGGAAAAACTTTGTCGAAGACACCATGACTCTATCTTCAAAAATGACCATTTTAGAGCTGATTTTATGAAAAAACTCCTTAAAAGTTTAGAAAAACATGAAAATTTCACTTTACTTTATAATAATTGATTTCCTTGACATGGAATGTTTAAGGAACTTTTTTGTATTCAATAAATGCACAATTTTGTCGAAGACACCAAGAAGTTATCTTGAATATTTCTCTTGATAACATGCGTTTTCAAAGAAAAAAAAGCACATTTTTGAACCAAAATATTTTTTTTTATCTAACTTTAAGGCAATTTTTGAAAAAAGTAATTTTGTCAAAAGTTTGTTCTAAAAATATGCAACAACTTTGCTGAACATTGTATAGCACAATTTTTAGATTATCACATGGAAAAAGTATTTATTTCAACATTAAAAAGTGTGAAAGTGACAATTTTCAAACAGATTTTAAGCATCGAAGAGACAGAGAGCAACTCATCAGTTGACCTGTATAAGATAACAATTTTATTCAACTTTTCATCATGCTTCGAATTTTTTGCAACTTTTTGCAACTTTTCGAGATATCTCATTATTAAAAACAGTCATTTTTTATAGGAAAATTAAAAAATAACATAGAAACAATGAAAATATGGCAACACTGTCTTAAGAAAAAAGATGCACAATAACATAATGAAAAAGTCTTCAGAACATCGGAAGCCTCGAAAACCTAATCCAGAAGAGATATAAAGCATTTAGTGGCTTTTCAAGGTTTTAAGGGGTTTTTTATACTAAATTTATTATATATCGCTCATTTCAAAAGATAGAGCAAAAGTCTCTTCGGCAATATTTTTCTGCATGATATTATCTATAACTTTGCCGAAGACACTATTTAGTTTTCTTTGCTTTTGTAGAAAATAGATTTTTCATCTAACTTTTGGGTAAATTTATCAAAAAACAAAAGTTATCAAAAGTTGCTCCTTAAAATATGTAACAACTTTGCAGAACATCATATTATATTATTTTCACATTATCACACTCAAAATGCCCACGATCGTGTTTTTCGCGATTTCAACCACTGTGGTGTGTTTCGAAAAATATAAATTCCTGGAGCTGTATTTCAATATCCGAGACCACAATGTCGTACCAAAGGATCTATGATGCATTTCCCTGTGACATAACATAATAACGTCCAAACATGTAGATGCGGCACAAGATTCTAGTCCTAGGAAAGAAGACACATAGGATTTAATGATGAAGATAAGCGCATGTGAACTCAGAGTCGAATGGGAACCGAGCGGGCACTCATAAGCAGTAAAAGCTCTGACAGGCAAGCTCAATGCTTTGTCGACCAAAAAATTTTTAAGTGTTCAGTTCATTTTTGGCTCACGTTCTGTTCGAATACAATACTGCTTGAGAGAATAACCTATTTTATAAGAAGGAGAAAGCATCTGGTAAAAAGTAAGCAGCTTCAACACCTGAACTTAAATAACGGTTCTTTCAACATTTTAAAAGAAGGAAAACCTTTGATAATAAAAAGATGCAGCTATAACATTCAAACATAGTAAGAACAGCCTATGTTCAAAAGAAGGGGAAATCTCCGATGAATCGTTTTTAAGGAATATGCGCACGCAGAGGCTCGCTGCATTTTACACATTGGTAAGAATGTCAACACTGAATATATGCAAATACCTCAAAAGAACAGCCTATTTTTAATAGAAGGAAAAATCACTCGCGGGAGAGTTATTAGTATGCAGATATTATCATCAAACCTTTCCGCTTGGTCGTTATACTGTACTATTTGCGGCCATAATACTTACTCTTCCATCAGAGATTTCTCCCGCTTTTTTAGAAAGGCTGTTCTTTCGAGGTAAATGAATAGATCATAATTTAACCATTCAACTAGGCTGCCTAGTAAACCTCCTTAGCATTAAAATCATTATAACCCATTCGCCTTAGTGACATTTAAGGCCTGATATCCTTCGGCATAATGACACAGCACCAACGGGAACGACATTTCGGCAAATGCCACTCCGGGGAATAGTATTCCGGAAAATATAATACCTTGTGTAATACCATCTTTTAAATCATTAAACCCTCAGCTCAGATTCTATAGAGTTCATTATTATGCATATTTCAAGTTTTGGAATTTGCCATGTTTTCAGCCTTTTGTAATTTCAGCCTTTTGTTACATATCCATAGTTTCAGCCTTTTGTATTCAGCCTTATGTTACCATCCCGATGTAACGCATGCATGCATATCTCCGGGACGACCGATTCTATCCGAACCATTTTCAATATGCAACAATGAGACCAGCGTCAAATGAATCATCTGTCGTTTAAATCGGTTGAGATTTTGGGGCAAAATGTGAAGTGAGTTTTTGGCAGATGGACATCACCTCATTTTGTTGAGTTGAGTTGATTGGTATATGTTATTCAACCATCCTGGCCTTCTAGTCTAGTCTAGTCTAGTCTACACATACAGTAATTCAACCATCTGGGCCTTCTATTAAAAAGTCATTTTTGCAGTAAACTGATAGTGAAGGTTATATTGCACTTAGTGTACGAGAAAGGCATAACACAGAAACCAGACAAAAGGAAATCACTCAAAGGGGTTTTTCCCTCTTTCAAAATTTTTAGTTAAAAATAAATAACAATAAACCAGACAAAAGACATTAGAAATAAAAGTTAAATTTTTAATGTTCCTTCTTCGTGCTGCCATATCCTTACTCATTTGTCAGCATGTTACACTTTCGCAGTCTGTTTTCTCAGCCATCATTTCGTAATAGTTGTCACCCGACGGAGGAAAAAGCACTCCCATAAAAGGCTGACAAATTTCCACCTTTTCGACGGCGACGAGTGAATCCGTGGCGTATGAGGTCTTCTTACCTAGGTACAATCAACAACGCCAGATAGAGACAAGCGAGGCGGTCTTCAAGCTGTAAGCAGTGGGTCTTGAACTGATGACGCGACGCCAGAAGAAACGCCCCCAGCGTAAAAAGAGCGCAGTTCAACGACGAGGAGCGACGTGACTTTTACAGCTTCATTTAATTTAATTGGGAAAATCAAGATAATTGAAAGTGATTGCACACTCTGCACCACTCGCAATTGGTGGGGTGGACGGCGGGGTAGGAGCGATTTGTCCCAGAAATGAAATGATTCTTTCTTGTGCAGAGACGGTCCAAATCGGAGCGTTTTCAGTTCATTCACATGAGCGGCGGAAGCACAGAACTCGGTAGACCCACTTTTCGGTAAAGAATGAATGGGATATGTAATTGAAGCGTGAACTAGCAGAATAGGTGCCGCGTTTCCGGTTCCTCCTGGCAGCAGCCGAGACGAACTAGGCTTCCACGGTTTCACATCGCAGCAGTGGAAAGAAAGTTTTTAATTACTGCTCCACTTTGAAATTAATGGATAGGACTTTCCTCCTTGTACTTGTTCCCCTATCATTCCGAAGTATTAATTTAATTGGAGACATTTACGATAAAAATCACTCACTGAGGGTGATATATCGGTAATTGAAACGCGTAATGAATCAATTTCAAAGCAGGAAAGTTCCAATCCAATTTGAAACGTCGTCATTAGAAAAGGTCGGCGTTTTGGGTGGAAACATGTCAAACCCGAGTGGAACGTTAACTTTTCGAGACCTCACGGAAATAATAGCAACAAACTTTGTATGGTTCGCCACCACCATCAAGTCGCTTCCTGGTGCACCATCATCACATATTTTATTCAAACTGACAGTGACAGTTAGCATCGCCATGCCCCAAAATGGGGAAGGAAGCGTACCTATGCGATGGGGGTAGATACTATGGCCAACGACCACTCTACTACTGACTGGCGAGGTCCACTGATCACGCTGATGGTAAATTGGTGGCGTTGCAGCACTGGCTGAAACCAATGAGGAAGCCCGATATAAAAGTATACAAATTTCATTCTAATATTAAAATCAGTTTTGTCATCTGAAACCAATTTTGATACATCTTGAATAGCGAGTTTCTGATTTTTCTAATTTTATTTTAGAATATCCCTACTTTCATATTTTTTCCTTGAAGCCTTTTTGAGTAGCCGTTAAAATATTTCGGGGGCTAATAATTATTGTTGAAATACAGCGATGTTTTTATTACTTTCTGTAGGAAAAGTAAATTTCGTATAACTTTTCGGAGAATAATCAACGCATTTTTTCTAAGAATTTGCATCCTTTGACAGATACGTATTTCGACCTCAACTGTAAGGACGTCTTCAGTGTCTTGTACTTGACTCGACTCAAGTCGAGTCGAGTCAAGTACAAAACACTGAAGACGACCTTACAGTTGAGGTCGAAATACGTATCTGTCAAAGGATGCAAATTCTTAGTGGAATTCAAAGGAACAGTACTTAACGTGATTTTCTTTTTACTTACAGATATTTCCCTAACAAGCCCAGGTTAATCATCAGCATTTTTTCTATTTTTTCAGGAATTCCTCTGGGTTTTTCAATTTTTGTTTAGAGAGACTTTACCCTGAAGGGGCATTCGTCTCTAAAGGTTTTTTAATCAAAAACACAAATGCACAGTATTTTTCCCGATCCCGAACTCCACTACCTGGAGACTCGTGGACCGACCTTCGATTTTAGTGGATGGAAAACGGCAGCGGCAGACACTGGGAGACCAACACACGCGGGTTTGAACTGGGTTTCGGAATGTGGCTTAGAGATTTGTCGTACACGATGTTCACTGGGTTACAGGTTGAAGATGACTTACTTTATTCATGGAATGGGGGTCCAGTAGATAGAGTAGTATATAATAAACTTTACAATGAGATTTGGTTTTTCAAGCTCAAAGTGGCTTTCTCTTTTGGAAGCTGAATTATTTAACCGTTAGGTTAATCTTTTGTTTGACATCATTCAGGGTACAACGAATTCATTTTACTCAATTAGATATGGCACAGTACTGTGGATTCATTTTGATTTATTGATATTCAACAAACACAATTCCAAGAGTCTCTCTACCAGGTGTTCATTGATTACGAAAAAGCTTTCGACCGTCTCAATCACGGAAACATGTGGGAAGCTTTCAGGCGCTAGGGTTTCTCTGAGAAAATCATCGGCCTCATTGAAGCACAGTACAGGGCACTACGGGTATTGTCCGATCCCATCCGGGTCGTTGCTGAAGTGAGGCAAGGATGTCTACTATCACCGCTACTGTTCCTCATCGTAATCGACGAGATCCTGGTAGGTGCGATTGACCGTGAACCAAATCGTGGATTGCTGTGGCCCATTACCATGGAGTACCTACATGACTTCGAATTGGCTGATGACGTTGCTCTTCTAGCTCAACGGCGGTCTGATATGCAGAGCAAGCTCGATGATCATGCAAATTGCTCCTCACCGGCAGCGATCAACGTCATCAAGACGAAATCGTTGAATGTAAACACGGTCAACCCTTGCAGCTTTACGGTAGCTGGACAATCAGTGGAGAATGTTGATAGCTTCCAATATCTTGATATCCAAATGACGGCCGATGGCGGCACCAAAAGGAGTCTCAAAAGTATTTATGGGTAAGGAAGGTGAGTTGCTGGTGGAATCTTTGAAAGGAAAGAAATCAATGTTAAAATCCCAGGACGAATCAATGAAGGAATCCCAGGAGAAATCTCGGAAGAAATTCCAGAAGGAATCACGGGAGGTGTTTCTGAAGGATTTTCAGGAACAATTCTTAGACAAATCCCGGGAAGAATTCCTCAAAGAATTCCAGGAGGAATTCTTGAAGGAATACTGGGAAGAATTCCTAATGGAATTCCAGGAGATTTTTGTTATAAATGATTGGAAATGCGTCTGTGAGGGACGGAAGGGGCGGAGGAATACACCCTTTTCACATGTTGGTCTAGAATTATCGTAAAGAATTGCTAAAAAATATCAAATCGCCGCGGGAGGCCTTTTATGTAGCCTCGTAAGATGTCCTAAATTACATTACATCTAGTGCGATAGTTTTAAGCTGGAAATCTTTTCTATTCATGGCTCTTATATACATGTAAGAAAGGTTTTGTTAAAGATATCTTCCTTATATCCCTTCGGTGAGATGAGATATTAGCTACAGTGTTTTTTTTTCACCCCAGTGCCACATGCTCAGGATTTTTTTTTATTAATACTCACATTACTGGACCAAGTTTGACCAGATAAACATATTCGCAGAAAAAGCATAAAAATTGTATCTCTTTGTTTGAATGAGATACACAGTTTTTTTTATAGACATCATTTCCATGCTGAAATTTCTAATTCTTGAAATGTTAAAGAAGTCTCAGAAGATATTTCCGAAAGAACTCCTGAAGAAATTTCAAAAGTAATCACTGAAGGAATTTCTAAAAAAATGTTTTCATGAAAGAATTCCTATAGAGTTCCCTAGAGAAGTTTCCAAAAGAATCTAAGGAAAATTTCAGATCAAAGGCGGAATTTCTGTAGAAATTATTGGAGGAACACATTTGCAAACTCCTTGGTTAACTCCCCTGTCGAATCTTTGTTTGATTTCCTGTAGGGATATCTGAAGATTTTTGTGAATGATTATCTTAACGATAGAAATTTTCAAATAACTGCAAGAATTTCTAGAAGAACTGCTTAAGAAAGATCTGATTTTATGAGGAAATTTCAGAGGTATTTTCCGAAGGGATCGTTGGAAGATATTCTGAAAGAATCCTTGGAGGAATTCAGAAAGTAATCCATGGGCCCTGTTCACACAGGATCAAACTTCGACCGGATTTCGGATACGGCACTGAACTTGACACTGATTAGGTAATTAAAAACACTTTATTGTGTGTTAGGAAAAAACAGGCTCGGTACAACCGTAATGATTTTATTTGCTTCTTCAAAGCGGTCGCGGTAGTACGATCTACGGTCTGCGCGTACGGTCGGTTGCGAGATAACTAAATGCTGCTACACAATCTATTGCGTTTACCTACAGCTACTCGGGATGATAGGGAGCAGTAACAAGAGAGTTTTATGCATTCTCTCTTCTGTGGAACGTATGCTTTTTAAAACTAGGGTGTTACAATAATTCATAAGAGTTTAAACAGGCCCAGTCTAGAAGGAATTCATGACAAGTTTTTTAAGAGAATGCTTGGATAGTCTATAGCAAAATTCCTGGAGAAAAATCTAAAGAAGTTCATGAAATGCTTGATCAAATTTCCGGATGAATCTTTAGGCTCTACTTCTGTAAAAAAAAAAAAACATCCCTGGAAGTTGATGATTAACCTGGGCTTGTTAGGGGAATGTAAGTAAAAATAAAGTCGGGTTAAGTACTGTTCCTTTGGATTCCACTAAGAATTTGCATCCTTTGACAGATACGTATTTCGACCTCAACTGTACCTGTGATACATGAACTTTGTTTACCTATCCTGTGCTGGAGGGAAAATTTACCTATGGTGGAGGTTAATATAGATACAGGGGATAGACAAAATGATCGGGACAAGCAAAATTTTCACTTTTCACTGTAACTTTTCGAAAAGTGCATCAAATATTCTCAAATTTTTACTGTAAGTTCATCAACTAGATGAGTATCAGTAGTCCAAAATTAGAAAATATCGGGCCATTCTCCACGAAGTTATAAAGATTCTTGAAAAAGGTTAAATTATCCGATAGCCAACTTTGAGCTTTTATATCTCCGGATTCAATGAACCGATTGAAATGAAATTTAGACCATTTATGACTTATATAATGAGCTATGAAATACCATTGACTTAACTTAATATTTTTAACACGGAAGAAAATTATAACGATTAGATTATTTTTCTAATAAAACACCAAATTTTACAAAATATCAACATCGTTTCAAAATTCAAGATGCAAATTATAGTCCATTTAATTCCCCTCTAATTGACTTATATATAAATGTGTTTTAAAGGAAAGTAACAACATAGCCACCAAAAAATTGTAATAGTTATAGAATTCATAATAAAAATGGACCAATTTGCTAAAAAATCGCGAAAAAATTAAAATCGCTATGATTTTGTCTCTTGTTAAAAATTTCAAGTTAATTCAAATGTTTTCCAGAGTTCATTATATAAGTCATAAATGGTCAAAATTTCATTTGAATCGGTCCATTGAATCCGGAGATATAATAACTCAAAGTTGGCAATCGGATAATTTTACCTTTTTGCCTTTCTCGTACACCAAGGTGTACCGAAAGGCTATATGTTCACTCCAAAAACGAAAATTTGATAGAGCCTCCGGAGGGGTCAAGTCTTATACATATACCAATCGACTCAGCTCGACGAATTGAGGTGATGTCTGTGTGTGTGTATGTGTGTGTACAAAAAAACTCACATCACTTTTTGGCAGTAAACCTCAACCGATTTTATTGACCGACGGTTCATTCGACGCGGAATCTGGTCCCATTGTTTCCTATTGAAAATGGTTCAGATCGGTCCAGCCGTTCCGGAGTTATGGCCATTTAGGTGTTCCGGACCGGTACCCCAGGAAGGGGCCAGATATGAAAACGCTACAAACCCATCCATGCGGCACATCAAACTACGGCATTTTCGATAACTTGATGAATGGTAAGCAGAAAAATAGTCTCAGACCATATCTGAACCGGTAGTGTCTCGGAACCGGTTCCGGGTGTCCCGCCGGAAGTGACCAAACATAAAAGTGAACTAAACCCATGCATGCGACATATCAAACCGCGGCTTTTTCGATAACGTGGTGAACAGTAAGCAGGAAAACATTCTCAGACCATATCGGAACCGGTAGTGTTCCGGAACCGGTAGCAAATGTCCCGCCGGAAGTGGCCAAGTATTAAAGTTAACCAAACCCATGCATACGACATATCAAATAGTGTCTTTTTTGATATCCTGATGAACAGTAAGCAGGATAATATTCTCAGACCATATCTGAACCGGTTGTGTCCCGGAACCGGTTCCGGGTGTCCCGTCGGAAGTGGCCAAATATAAAATTGAAATAAAACCATGCATGTGACATATCAAACCACAGCTTTTTCGATAACCTGATGAACAGTTAGCAGGAAAGCATTCTCAGACCATATCGGAACCGGTTCCAGATGTTCCGCCGGAGGTGGCATAGTATAAAAGTTAATTAAACCCATGCAAGGGACATATCAAATCGTGGCTTTTTTGATATCCTGATGAACAGTAAGCAGGAAAATATTTTCAGAACATATCTGAATCGGTTGTGATCCAGAACCGGTTCCGGGTGACCCGCCGGAAATGGCCAAATATAAAAGGGAACCAAACCCATGCTAGCGACATATCAAATCGCGGATTTTAAGGCATCTTGATTTAACAAAAAAAAGTTTCCGGCTATATTGGGGACAACCGGTAGTGTTCCGAAACGGTTGCCCCATCGGAAGTGGTCAAATGTAAAGGAGAACCAAACCCATAAATTCGACAAATTTAATGGCTTTTTAGGTAAGCTGATGAACGGTTAACAAAAAAAAATCATAGACCATACTTTGGAAAACCAATAGTGTGCCGAAACCGGTTCCAGGTGCCCCGACGGAAGTGGTCAAATGTAGAAAAAAAACCAAACGCATACACGCAGCACACCAAATAACGGCTTCTTCGATAACGCGAAGAACGGTCAGCAAGAAAATAGTCTCAGGTCAGTAGTGTTCCGGAACCAGATTCGAGTGCCTCGCCGGAACTGGCGAAATGCACGAATGAACCAAACCCATACATGCATTACATCAATTTGCGACTTTTTAAGAGAACTGATAAATAATTTGCATGAAACTAGTCTAAGACCACATCAGGGACAATCGGTAAGTGGTAAAATGTGAACCGAAAGTTGTAAATGTGAAATTGAATCAAATCCATGCGTGTCGTACCATAAAACCATGCTAATTCGACAATGATTGCTGTCAAATTACTTGTGTAAACTTTCAATTCGATAAACTAACTCTATTTTAGTTTTGTTTAGATTGTATGATTTGTTTTTGAACACAAATCTTACAGATATTGTGGTGGTACGAATTGATAGCTTGTACATTTTACGATTGTTGGCTTCCGAGGTTCACTGCGGTTGATCACCAAACGGATCAGGTGTCGGAATGCACCAAATTAGAACTTTCGGAAGTAGCAGCTGCACGAGGAGCCGCTGCGGGTGTAAGTAACACACAATATCGTATCATTCGTATTTACAGTGTATTACAATGAGACATTTGATCATTTTTTTAATTCAACGAATTTCGAATGAGCGGGGTACAAGTTAAAAAGTGTCTTATTAAAGAGTGATGAAAACGCGGGGTTTGACAGTACATCAAATAGCAGCTTTTTTGATAACTTCTTCTTCTTCTTTATAGCTCGACGTTCGCATTGGAACTTGGCCTGCCTCTCTTCTACTTAGTGTTCTTTAGAGCACTTCCACAGTTAATAATTGAAGGGTTTTCTTTGCCCGCCATTGCATGAATTTGTATATTGTGAGGCAAGTTCAATGATACACTATGCTCAGGAAGTCGAGAAAATGTTCTCGACCGGAACGGGAATCAAACCCGCCGTTTCCGGATTGGCGATTCATAGCCTTAACCACTAGGCCAATTGGAGACCCTTTTTTGATAACACGATGATCGATTCGTAAGAACATAGCCTCAGACCATATTTTAGACAACCGGTAGTGTCCCGAAACTAGTTCTGGGTGTCCCACTGGAAGTGGTCAAATGTAAAAGTGATTTGTACCCATGCATAAGATAAATCAAATCGTGGTTTTTTAGGTAACCTGATGTACGTTAGCAATGATATTGCCTCAGACTATATTTGGGAGACCCGGTGGTGCTCCGGAACCTGTTCCGGAAAGTAACCAAATGTACCATGCGACACATCACATCACGGCTTTTTTAATAACCTGAGGAACGGTTAACTAGAAAATAGGCTCATACCACATAAGAGACAACTGGTAGGGTTGCAAAACCAGCGTTTGATGCTTCGCCGGAACTACGAAAGTAAATAAAATCAATGCAAGCGATAAATATGTGTAAGAGAACAAAATCTTGACATATTAAACCCACATACAAACAGACGTCTCACTATACTCACTACGTTCTTGTTTTTAACGGTCAATAAAATATAACCTAGAATGTGCAAAAAACTTTATCGAAGACCGCAAAGTGATCTGTGAATGTGTAAAAAGTTATATCTTAGCTTGTTAGTATCGTCTTGCCATTGATCAGCTCTCAATGTTAGTGAAGGTACTCAAGCAGTCAACTGAGAAATCTGATATTATTCAGCTCTGCTTCTACGCTGAACACAACGTCGGAGTATGTGCCATCAATAAGTTTTAAGTCAATTCAATTATGGGTTTGATAAAATGCTTGCTTTTCTTAAAAAATATCAGGATTCAGGAACACTTTGACTTACGTCGACGGAAAGATCGTGAGAACATATACGACGAGAAAGGCACTATCACCTCTAGGTGGATTAATTTGGGTTTTTAAGAATCTTTATAACTTCGTGGAGAATGGCCCGATCTTTTTCAAATTTGAACCACTGATGCACAACTAGTTGATGCACTCACAGTAAAAAATTGAGAACATTTGATGCACTTTTCGAAAAGTTACAGCTAGTTGAACATCTTTTAAAAAGTGGAAATTTTGCTTGTCCCGATCATTTTGTCTATCCCCTGTATAAGATTTTGCATGCTCGAAAAAAAAACTACCTAGATTAAGTTAACTATATTTTTTACCTAAGATGTATACGACGTGTAGAATGCGATGGATCTCTTCAGTCGAGTCAAGTACAAGACACTGAAGACGACCTTACAGTTGAGGTCTAAATACGTATCTGTCAAAGGATGCAAACTCTTAGTGGAATTCAAAGGAACAGTATTCTTGATTTTCTTTTTTCTTATCCCTGGAAGACTTCCTGGTGGAATTTCTGAAGGTTTCTTAAAGAATCCTTGCAGAATGTTCTGAATAAAATCAACGGCATATTTTCTAATGAAATCATTTGACAAACTCCCGGAGAAATTTTGAAACATTAAAAAAATCTTATAGGAATCTTGGAGGTTTTTCGTAAGCATCTCCCTAAGATTTTTTTTAAATTCCTGCAAAATTTTTTGAATGAATTCCTGAGGGTTTTTTCGTTTAATCCTTGGACAAATTTCTAACGAAATTTATGACCATGTACTGATTTATCGACCGTATTCTATAATTAACTTGATGATTTTGTGGCGGTCTCTTTCTACTTATAAGTATAAGGGAGTAGAGATCAAAGTGGATAATGAAATGATAGATATGATAGAATTCGCTAGGTAGCGAACAAGTGTGAAAATTTTATAGAAGGTGAAATTAGGCAAGTAGGCCATGTATTGAACGAATACATCGAATGCGTGAAACTTCTGCCGTGCGACCTGTGCTTTTAAACAGATCGGCTTGGTTGGTAGTTCATACCACCTTACCAAGACTGGCAAAAGTTTCAGGCACCCGACTGCCTATGTATTGTTCTGTTTTCATCACAAATTCTATCGATCGGTAGCTTTTTAGGAATTCGCACTCCGAATTTCGCAATTTATGGTTTTATCGGTCATTTTCTACTCAGATTGTAAGGGAGCAGAGATCAAAGTGAATAATGAAATTCCTAATTTCACCATCTATAAAATGTTCACACTTGTTCGCAACTCGGTACACTTCCATCCAGCTGCAGATCAAATAGGGGTTTCACTTGGAAAAAAGTGTTGTTGGAAGCAATTTAAGCTTATCTATTGTAGTTTTTAGGAAAAATATAAAATTTTCTGTTTTTATTGATTGATCTATTGATCTGAAGTCGTAAATAATGTAAGTTTTTTTCTGCACAAATCCAACAAAAACCAATCATCGTCAGATTCATGATTTGTGTAGGAATTTAAATTGGCCAAATCCGCCAATTACGCAGTTTAGAATCGTTTTAAGTCTTATGATTGTTAATTCAGGGAGGTAAAATATTACATGGGTGTTATGGGTTCTAAGCTTCATTAGCTTCTTACAACATTTTTTTTTTCTAGGTCAAACCGTTTTTTATCTGCAGCCGGTTTTAAATGTACCGATTCTAAAGTGTGTAGGCTTTACTATCATATCTATCATTTCATTATCCACTTTGATCTCTACTTAAGCTGCCTCAAAGAATCCGTGATAGAATTTCCGAAGCCGTTTTATTTTTTTGAAGCAGCAATATTTTCATGAAATACTCTTTGTGGAATTTCTGGAAAATTCCCCAGTGGATTTTTTTAAGTATCTAATTCCTGAAGAAATTCCTGAAGAAAATTTCAGATTAAATCTCAGCAGTATTTTAAAAAGCATGAACCTATTTCTGAAGAAGTTCATGGGAAAATATCGAAAGGGAACTCCCCTGAACATCCCTTTTGATAATTTCTCTTAAATATTCTTAAAAGGAATCCCTGGCGAACTTTTCAAATAAATATTTTAAGGAATTTCTGAATCCTCAGTATAAAATGTATAATTATGTAAACAAAAATCATTGAGCTGATTCTAAAGCAATCACTTGTGGAGTTTTTCAAGGAGTCCCTGTTTAAAATTTCCGAATGAATTCTTAGAAAGTTTTTTTGAAAGAATCTGTTGAGGAATTTCCGGTGGATATCTCGGAAGAATATTCAAAGGAATTTGTGAAAAATATTCTGAATTATTTTTCATTAGGACCTAACTGACGCTGTCGATGTCTCTTCATTGATCCTGTCTCTGTATTATTACAGGATGTGTATTGAATTTTTCAGAGACGTTTTGGTTAAAATACGTAGGGGATGACCACATCTTGCTATTGTTGTGGTTAACTTATTAGCGAAAGATTGAATCGAATAACTTTTTAGCGAAGAGAAATCAAGTTATCAGTTCTTAACAATACATTATCATAATCATAATCAAACTCTAATGAATTCACTATCTCAAACAATGGCTTCATAAGGTTTCATTTGAAATCAAAAGAGACCAGCTATTTTTTTTCCTCCCCGCTGTTGGACAAATTATGCCACTGCGAAGTACACCACTGCGAAGATTTCATATGAGCTTGTTTATGATTGTTTCATACCTTCCGGCCACTGAAACTGGTCCGTCTCCACGTGTTGCATTATAAGTACTTATGAAAAGGGGCATGATCGTATCCCATGTAGCATTTTGATGGTCAATTAGTCTTCTAGACGTTCTAAGAATCACCATTGAACCTAATAACTTATAATAGAGCCTCTAGTCTACTTGACTAAAAAAAACGTTACTTGGGATCGCTCTCAGTAGATTTCAGGCTGGGGTTTTCGTTCACTATAGTGAGTCAACAGGCCTTTTCATATAACAGATCCGTGTATGCATTTGTTTACGAAGTTTAAACGAAAGCTACTAACACGGACCTGTCATCTCCATAGAAGAACTGCCAAAAAACCCAAAAAATCAAATGATTGAAGACGTCAAAAAAGGCTTATTCTGAAGTTATTTTTTTTTTCAGTGGATAACTGACACTTAGGAAGATTACAAGTGGTAGTCGAAATACGCGTATCTGTCAAAGAATAAGCAACATAGGGCGGAATTAAAAGGTACGAAACTGATTACACTCATTCAAAGAGGGTATTCTGCTTAGAGGGTTCGAAAAGTCGGTACAAGATCTGAAGTTAATTGTTCAACATGTTCATAGACGTATGGAACAGTTGTTCTGAACTAATTTTCCAAGACCGTATGTTGATATATTGTGAAATTCTCAAGATACTCATTTCCAAAGTACTCTTAGCTTTTTCTTAGTTTAGTTCACTTAAGACTAGAATTAGAGTGAAGCCGTAGATGCTACTTCAGTATCGCCAGATCAGCTACACTCACACAAGGAACCAATGAGATATCTGCCGGGAACTAGCAGGCATCTTCAGTGTGTGAGCGTTGGTGATTTTTAGGGACAATGGCGCCTGCCGCGTCAGGTTGCAGGTCAATGTCGGGAAGGGGAAGTAAGTGATGATTGCAATTAATTGTATCCACGTCAGACCGAATATACCTCTGCGTCTGCACATACTCATGCGGATGTCGGAGTGTTGGTGGGATATGGTTGGCAGAGGGTTCAAGCATTGGTGCGCGGATGCCAGTCGTATGGTGATAGATTAGTTCGATTATTATTACACAGTTCGCTTGATTTCATAACTCATAGGCATTATATGATAGATTGACACTGTGCTGTGAAAGTTAGAAGGAAAGGAAACGGCTTCACAACCGTTTCTGGTTCTAGTGATGGCTATGAACATGAGTTGTATATGTAGAGAGGAGAGTAAAGAGAAAGTGGATAAAAAGATACAAAGATAGGTAAAGGATGGGCCAGGGATTCAACCCAGGACCTTTTTTATATGAATCAGAAGCGGTTGCCACTAAACTACCAAGCCAAGCCCATCATACAATTCAGACCCACAAAAAAAAAACATTAAAAATAGCACATCTCTACCATTGAAGCAACATACATCTTTTCGTCGGACATGCTCCATTCCCCATTTAATATTTAATGACACATCCATCTATTTACCGGACAGCTGGCTTCGAACTGCAATCCACTGCTAGTACCGATGATGCTTTTCCGAAATGAACCGATTGCGTCCATACTGTAATACGTGATTTTGCGCCATTGTTGGGCAACCGACGCGTCGCATTTCCAAACGCCAGACAGATCGTGATAAACCTCTCCCATACCCATACATAATCCACCCCCTTTTTTTTGCAAAGCTTTGCATCTCTTACGATTCAAATTTATATCCTCGAAAATGATATTATTCGCACACGTTTTGTTGCTGCACTTACGTTCGAAATCTGGCGACGTATTCTTTCAATCAAAACTACCAACCAGCAGGGGATGTGGATCGAACCCCAAATGGGAAGCGTCGCCGTTGTCACTTGACTGAACTTATCTTTGTGGAAAGTTTTTCCTTAAATTTCCGCCATGAAAGCCCCTTCCGGAAAAGAATAGTGCAGCTGTACCTATTCCCATGGAGAAGATTTTTCTTCCTGTGTGTGAAGTTTTGGCAACGGCAACCGGTATTTATTGGGATTGCGCGCGAGCGATACAGCAAAAAAAAAAGCTAGAAAATGGGAAACTTTTCAATAAACATACATCCTTCCTGGGGGCTCCCCCAAGGGGCGAATCTTCACCGGGAAAAACTAGGAAAATCTCAGGAAATTGTGTAAACGTGTAAGCTTGCAGCAGCAGTACCAGCAGCTAGGAGGAAAAAGTCGCCCAACTTGGTGACAAAAGCGGAAATCTTCTCTTTTTATGGGAAACTTTGTTGTCGAACTGTTATAAATAAATTATTTTCGGAAGAGGAGCAAAAATCCTTTCAGCTCTTAGAAAATGATGCCCGACCGAACAAACTGCTGGAGAAAGGCAGTGGAGCTACGTACCGGAGGGGGAAACTGATTTGTTGCAATATTTGCACGCGCTAAACTTCCTTTTTCGTTGCACCACACCAACACCAACACCATCGGGAGGTGCGAGCCAAAGTGACGTGAGAAGGAAAACTTTGTTGGCTTTTGCATTATTTAGGCATTAAGTGAAGAATTATGATGGAAAGTGCAGCACAACGAACCTTTATTGCATTGCAGCTTCTCAGGTGATGCTTTAGCTCCAGTTTGTTGGAGATAACAATATTGATTAGATAACAATAGGAGAGCAACCGTATTGATTATTGCTTTGAACCAGTAATGCTATCATGACCAAATCAGAGCTAGTTACTTAGGGTTTCCAAATTGCAGCGCCCCCTATACTGATACGCTTCCTAGGAAATAACTTCATTGTTGATCCCAATTAAGAATATTCCGAAAAAAAAATCTCTCCATGCATTGTTAATTCTTTTTTTTTTTTGTCATTAGTATGGAAGGGACATTCTTGCTGGAAATTGTTTGAGTTTAAAAAGAGCACTTCTTAAAATTTCTAGAAAATTATCCAGGATCATCTCTTGGGACACAGCCAGAAACTCCTTTGATGATTTTTCAGGATTCATCAAATAATTTCTGAAATATTATTTATTTATTTATATATCTCTTCAATTCATGAAACTTAAGACATAATCTTTTTTAACGTTACAACATGAAGTTTAACTCAGAAAACAGTTCTTTATTTCTAATATCTATTTGTTCTCTTTAACTGTATGAACCTGACCACTGCAAGTGCTGCTGGAAATCCCTCTTGAAGCACGGAAATAAATTTATTTCTTTTATTGATGTCGGTAAGTTATTCCAACTACATAACAATGCCCCTTACAACTAATGTTTGGCTATAGTACGAAGAACCATGTTGAGGTACTCGATATCTTTTTGTTCTTGTTCCTCTTAATGGTACCAGCTTTTCAAAAGGAAAAACAGGAGAAGATGTTTTAATTAATCTGAATAGTCTTACGCATGATCTATATCTATAAAAATTAACAAAAAGGCTCCCAAAAAGGTTTTTCTGCAAGAGAGACACGTGTGAAAAACGAGAGAGGTTATTAACAGGAGATCTTTTTCTAGAATAATTTAAGCAACAATTCCTCTTAGTTTCCCTTCAGAATGCATTCATGTTGGTGCATTCCTTCAAATTCTCCAAGGCTCCCCTTTCAGGAATTATACCCCTAAAAGTTTCTCTGAAAAATTATTTTGCAGCTGGCCGATGGGCTTCGTCAGAAATTCCTTTCAAAATTCCTCCCGGGATTCCTAAAGGGATTCTATGTAACTCCTTCAAGGATTCCTACATAAGTTCATTACATTCAGTGCCGGATTTAGGCTTTGGGGGGGCCGGGGCAAACCCTATAATGTGGGCCCCCAAAAACAAGATTTTGAATACATAAACCATACATTACCGGTTTTTTCAATGTTGTGTATCATTTGTTTTTTGTTTGATGATTATTGCGGTTTAGGAAGAAAGTATATCACACAACTGTTTCAATAATTTGAATTGGCTAAAATATAAACGACTCATAAGAAAGTGATCATTCTTCATCAATAATTCCAAAAGTCCCAAAGAAAAAACAGGGGTGTAAGCAGTAATAAATAACAAAATTCCCATAAACAAATTAAAAAAAAATGCATAAATAAATCAAAAGCTTCCATAAATAATTAATTTTTGAGCAATTAAAAACATCAAAAATGCAATGAATAAATCAACTGTTGCAATAATAAAAGCCAATTTTCCCACCAAAAAACTTCGAATTTTCCATAAATAAATCCGATTTTTCCATAATAAATTAGAAAATTCACAATAAAAAAATATCGAAAAAGCAATAAAAAAGACAAAAAATGCAATTGCTCAAAAATCAATTATTTATGGAAACTTTTGATTTATTTATGCATTGTTTTTTTTATTTGTTTATGGAACTTTTGTTATTTGAGGGGGTTAGAAGCAAAGGGGTGTAAGTGACAAAAACCCACTTTCGAGTAAATGAGGTTCAAAGTTTTTGACCAATTTTCCATCCCATACAAAATGTATGGAGTTTCAAAATCAACCCAATTTTCTCTGATTTATTGTATTTTTTCCAATCATCGTAGAAACAACCTTAAAAAAGTTCCTGAAAGCTTGAAATCTGAAGAATTTTATAATATGCTCAGCCCAAAATCGACAAAATGGTCACTTACACCCCTGTGATTCTGGGCCCCTCATTTATTACTGCTTACACCCCTGTTTCTTCACTGGGACTTTTCGAATTATTTATGGGAAATTTTGTATTTATTATGGAACGTTTAATTGTCTGCTAATTTGAATTTCAAAATTCGAAATTCATTTATTTTATTTTTTTATGATCTAGGCAGCAACTACAGCAATAACACTAAACAAAATATTTTTCCGAGATGCTTTTTAACTCTTTGAACCGGTAAATAATGTACTAAATCTGGGGTCAAAATGATCATTTGGATTCCCTAGACTGAGTAGGCCAAATCCTCCAAACATATAATTTCCAGCCGCAAATTTTCAGCAAAAAAAAACTTTCGCTTCACCTAATTATTGTATACTGTAATACCTCTCTAGATATGAATTTGTTGCAACCAAGCATAATAAGCGATCCAAACCCTCAAATAAGTCATTCTGGAAAATTAATATCAATTTTACCGTTGGATTGTTTAGCAATTAAAATATAGTTTTTTTAAACTTAATCGAAAGAACAAAATATGTTTGCACTAAAAATCATAAAACATTTGATTTTGATGTGAAATTATCATAAATTATCAAACTTTGGTTCTTAAAACAACTACTCTGGTACAAGTATGAAACATAATCGATTTTTTGAAAAGCATTCTACATGGTTTTGTTGAATAAAATATACATAGCTTCAGGATTCTTGGGGGGCCTCCCTATTCGGGGGGCCCGGGGCACTTGCCCCCTTTGCCCCCCCCCCCCTCCCTTAAATGCGGGCCTGATTACATTCATGCATTTCTTCGAAGATTTCGGAATTTCTCCAGAAATATTGTCCAATTTTTTCAAAAATTTTGCTTCAGGATTTTTTTCCGAAAAACTTCAAAAAAAAAAAAAATTATCTAGAGTTTCTCCTAGCGTTTTCTCCAGAAGTTTCTCCGGGAGTTCCAAAAACTTTTTTTTAACAATACAATTCCAGGAGATTTTTGCACAACGATTCAGAGATTCTTTCATGAGCTCCTCTAGGGTTTTCCTTTAGAAATTCAAAAAATTTTCCAGCAACTTTTTCAAGTATTATTGCCTAAATTTCTCTAGATAAAATTTCATTTATTCAGGGATTTTTTGGGTAATTATTTGGAAATTCCTCCAGAAAAATGTCCAGAGATTCTTCTGGAAGTTTCTTCAGGGTTTTTCTCAATAGTTCATTTAGATATTACTCCAGGCATTGTTGTGGATCTATTTAGAACATTCTTCAGGAGTACTTTCAATTTTTTTCTTCAAAGGTTCTCCTAAAAATTACTTCAGAAATTACACAAATTTCAGTAATTACTTCAGAATATGTTCGTCAGTATTTTTTCAAGGATTTTTTTCAAGAAACTATTATTTATACTTGCAGATTTTTTTTTTATTTTAAATTTCTTTAGTGGTTTTCTTAAGAATTTTCCAGACTTTTTTTTTATCTCTGTCGGAATTTCTTCAGATTTTTTTCCAGGAAGTAGTCAAGGGATTTTTCTGAAAAAAAAAATCCCTTCAAAAATTGTATACGAAATTTTTATGAGAATCCTGCAGAGGTATCTTTATGAGTTCTTTAAAGGAACCCTCCCGAGATCCCTCAGAAATATATTGACGGTTTTTTTTTTTCGAGAATTCTATCTGTACTTTTGTCTACAATTTCAGCAGACATTTTCAAAAGGTTTCTTCAGAAACTCCTCTACGGAATTTTCCAGGAAACCTAAGCAGTTTTCCAAGTATTTTTTTTTTCTTCAAAATAACTTGCAGATATCCTTTAGAAAACTACTATAATTTTGTGTTTTTTTTCTGAGAATAAAGGAAGTATTTTAAGGCGTTTCCTCAATTATTATGATTATCCTTGGCATTCAACTAGGAATTGCTCCAGAGATATCTCCAAAAATATTTCAGGATTATTATTTTTTTCAGAAAATGTTCAAAGATTTCTGTCACGAGTCTCCAAAAGTATCTTCTTTTAAAGGTTTCTTGAGACCAGAGATGCCAGATAAGGACTGTTCAATTTATAAAACGGACAACTTGCTTGTGCGATATCTTTTTTATTTTTCATTAAAATCATTATCAGTTTTTTGCATAACTTTCTATAGCTATTTAAAAATGTAGGAAAAATATAACATTGAGTAAAATGTTCTTTATTGTGTAACTGAAGCGGTTTTCGTAAAACATCAATAAAAACCCATTTCTCAAAATTCGACATAACTTTCCACATATTTAACATGCACATTTTCATAAAGTTTTCAATGTATTGCAATCTCATGCTATTCTACTGAAGGTAAAGCTCAATAGTTGGTCAGTAATAATGCACAAGGCAGCGTCCAGCTTGATATAGTGAGTTGCCTTGTTTTCATAGTAATTGTTAAAAAATATTTATTTAAGTCCTGTGTTGCAAAAGCACAACGGATTCGGCTGAAAATTTGTCCAGAGTAGTAGAATATTGCTCTCTGAATGATACAGAAGAAAAATTTACTTTTAATTGCATTCTTCATCAAAAATTTAATCCATAAAGATGGTCATAGTAAAAAACTGCAAACTTTTTGCTCCATTGATGCAGTTTTTTTACTCTAGCGAATCTTATTATCATTAATTTTCAACAAAGTTGGTCCTATTCTATTGTACACCTTATTTAATAATAATTAGATGTAAACTTTTCATTTCCAACATCATTGTTATGCTTAATTTTGCATAAGGTTGCATTGTTATTAGGAAGAACCTTCAAAGAACGAAGCTGTTTTGATTACTGTACCTGCAATGGAGCACAGTATCCAAATCAGCAATGCTATTTAAAAGCGGTTTTCTGCATTTGAAACCACATTATTCCTACTTTCGACTGAATGCATAAAATAATTGTTTATTTAATATTTTCATGCCCTTTTTGCTTAACAATTGAATTTTATTCAAAAAATTGAATCTGACTTGAGACTTTGATATCTCAACAACTAATTTTCCAATTGAGTTTAAATTTCGCCAGAATGTTTACTACTCATGCTGCTGCAGCATGGCACTTAGTTTTCTGATATTAAAAACGATATACCATATGTGAACAGTAATTTTATTTATTTTTCAAATTTTCAGCAATCAAAAATTTCACCTCATTTTACATCTGGCCGATTTTCTATAAAATAAAACTATTTTTATTCGATTCAAAAATGATTACCATAATGATAGATGATGTACTGAAAAACGAAGCAAAGGTGGTTAAATTTAAACTAGGCGTCTTTTTTTATAGCCTTGTAAAGTTGTCCGTTTTATAAATTGAACAGTCCTTATACAGATTTTTCTGTATTATACAGAATTTTGACCTTCTATGCAGACAAGACACAGAGTACAGAAAAAAAAAGGTTTTTAATATGTGATACAGATTTCTCCAGAAAGCATAAAATTTGAAGATATTTTCAATACATTTCAATTTAAACTCTATAAATTACTGAAAAAAAATATGAAAATTTGTATATTTTAACTCATGTTTTATAAAAATAACTACCAGTAAAAATTAACCGTCAAAATGAAGTACATTTCGGTTACTTTCTATTGAAATCTAAGACTCTCGGTGTCTGCTATACCCTCAAATCGGCGATACAAAAAAAATCTGTATTGATACAGATTTTTAATTAAATAATCTGGCATCTCTGCTTGAGACAGAGATTTCTTTACTTCTTTCTGGGATTTTTTAAATATTTATTCAGTCTTTTTTGCGCAATTTTTGGAAGAACTTCCGGAAAAATCCCTTGAGGAATATCTGAACATATTCTGCAATTTCTAAATGAAAACCCTTGTAGGAATTTCCGCACGAATCACTGAAGGAATTTCTCAACCAAATTCTTGAAGAATTTCCAACGAAATCCCTGACGAATTTCAAGTGAGAGCGATTTATTTAATATAAATAATAAGTATACTTCGAAGATATTTTCAAAAAAAAACCTTCAAAGAATTTCTGGAGGAGTATGTGAAAGATCTTATAAAAATCCTTGGAGAAATTCCTGGAGAAATTTTCAATTTTCTCAAAAGGAATGCTTAAAGCATTTGAAAAAAAATCCGTGGATGATTCCTTGAAAGCATACTTGTACGTTTTTCTGAAAAAATCAATGGAAGAATTTTAAAGAATCCATGGAAACTTTTCTATAAGTTTTTTTGAATTTTTTTCAGCCTTGGCATTTCTGAAAGAAAGGGGCCCATATAGCCAAGGCGGTAAACGCACGGGTATTCAGCATGACCATGCTGAGGGTGACGGGTTCGATTCCCGGTCGGTCCAGGATCTTTTCGTAAAGGAAATTTCCTTGACTTCCTTGGGCATAGAGTATCTTCGTGCCTGCCACACGATATACACATGCAAAATGGTCATTGGCAGAGGAAGCTCTCAGTTAATAACTGTGGAAGTGCTAATAGAACACTAAGCTGAGAAGCAGGCTTTGTCCCAGTGAGGACGTTACGCCAAGAAGAGAAGAGAGAGAATGAATTTGGAAAACTATTCAATATTCATGGATATCTTCAGACATTACTCCATGTATTCCTATAAAAAAAAAAACCTTCAGAAACTCCTAAAGCGATTCCTCCACAATTTTTTTCAGTGAATTTGAAAAAAAATCTTCCAGGAATTCCCTCGGACATTTCCCTGATTCCATTAAAAAATACTCATAGTTTACTTTAGAACTGTCGTCCAAGTTTATTAGAGATTATTCCAGAAAATAGTTAAACAACTCCTTTGTAAAATCATTCTTGGATTCCTTCCGGAATTTCTCCATAGATTTCTTTGGGAAATCTAAAAAAAAAACTTCAGTAAGTCTTCTATGGATTCCTTTTGAAAGTTTTTCTATAACAACTGTTATGAGTTTCTTCGGCAATTGCGCTAGAATTTCCTTTAACACGTATGTGCCTGAGCCTCATTTTGCACCCAATTTCAAAACTTCAAAAATCTGATTCTCAGCCGTTTCTCTACGGAAGTTAATGAAATTTTGACAGTTGATCACAAAATCCTTCTAGTTTATGTAACCGGTGCCCCCAGGGAAGTGGCCACTTTCTGACCGGTTCGGAAACCTAGCTTGCGACATATCAAATTTCATGATTTTACAAAACATGGCCCAATACTCTTGATTTGCAAAATCATAAAGTTTGGTATGTCGCAAGCAAGGTTACAGAAACTAGAAGGATTTTGTGATCAACTGTCAAAATTTCATTAACTTTCGTAGAGAAACGGCTGAGAATCAGATTTTTAAAGTTTTGAAATTGGGTGCAAAATGAGCCTCAGGCACATAGGTGTTAAATTACCATTACAGGAGCATCTCAATATTTCCCCAAGAACTTTTCTGAAAAAGCTACAGAAAATCATCAGAAATTATTCCAAATTTCTGTACAAGAATTCTTTCAGAAACCAGGGATTTCTTTAGAAAATCTTAGACAGATTTCTTGAGGAATTATTCCCAAGAATTTCATCAGAAATTCCCCAGAAGGTTTCTTCAGAAATTCTTTATGAAATACCTTCATGAATTTGTCCAAGGATTCTAGTAACACGTTTTCTATGGACTGCTTTTTAAATTGCTCCATGGATTTTTCAGAAGGTTTTCTCAAGAAATGCTCTTGAGAGTTTGCCCAGACAGAGATTCATTTACAAATTCGTACAGATAATTCTTCAGGCAGTTCACCTGAGATGTGTTCAGAAATTGCTCTAAGAACTTCATTGAAAATTCCCGCCAGAATGTGTCCAGGAACTTCTACAGAGATTTTTCCATTAAAAACTTCAGGAATTCCTCCAGAAATTCCTGTTAGAGTTTATACAAAGATTCCTCAACCTTTCTTTCAGATATATCTTCATGCATTTCCCCAGAAATTTGTTCAGCATTTCCTTTAAAAATAACTCTTAGAGGGTTCCCACAGATTCATTTAGTAATTTATTCATAAATATTTCCTAGGAATTTCTACCGGAATTCCGTTAGAAATATCTCAAGAGTTACAGAAACAGAAGCTTATTTTGGCGTTTTTTCGAATATTCTTAAAGAAATTCCTTTACACATATCAGGCCAAACATGTCTAAAGGTCCTATCTGCAGAAGAGAGACTCTCTTTGGTTTCCCTCTCTTTCGTTAATATCTCAGCTGTTTATTTGTATTATGATTGTCTCCTTGCATTGAACGATGATCAAAACAATCGTCTTTTGATTTGTACTGCAAAAATAGTTGAAAAGTGTACCATTACATTGCAATAGTTGAAAGAGCAAGTGAACAAAGAGAGCCTCTCAAATGCAGATAGGACCTATTGAAATGTTTGGCCTGATATGTCCACAAATTACTTCAGGTCTGTTTTCAGCAATTCCTTCAGAAAATCAAAAGTTTAGAATTCCATCAGAACTTTATCTTCGGATTTCTTTAGAAACCTTGCGTAGACTACTTATGTAATTTTCTTAAAGTTTACTTATTTATTTTTTCTTGAATTCCGCTCAAGGTTTTTCCGAGGAATTTCTTCAGTTATTTCTCTAGGAAGTTTTTCAAAACTTCCTGCTGGGATTTTTTCAAGAATTTCCCTGTTTTTTTTTTTCAAATATTCATCTAGAGATTCATTCAAAAGTACTTTTAGAAATTTTACTGAAGATGTCTTTAAAAATTCCTTTTGAAATTCTTTCAAAAACATCTTCAGATACTTCTTCAGAGTGTAAGAGATTTCTTGAGGAATTTCACCCCGTCAAAATGAAGTACATTTCGGTTACTTTCTATTGAAATCTAAGACTCTCGGTGTCTGCTATACCCTCAAATCGGCGATACAAAAAAAATCTGTATTGATACAGATTTTTAATTAAATAATCTGGCATCTCTGCTTGAGACAGAGATTTCTTTACTTCTTTCTGGGATTTTTTAAATATTTATTCAGTCTTTTTTGCGCAATTTTTGGAAGAACTTCCGGAAAAATCCCTTGAGGAATATCTGAACATATTCTGCAATTTCTAAATGAAAACCCTTGTAGGAATTTCCGCACGAATCACTGAAGGAATTTCTCAACCAAATTCTTGAAGAATTTCCAACGAAATCCCTGACGAATTTCAAGTGAGAGCGATTTATTTAATATAAATAATAAGTATACTTCGAAGATATTTTCAAAAAAAAACCTTCAAAGAATTTCTGGAGGAGTATGTGAAAGATCTTATAAAAATCCTTGGAGAAATTCCTGGAGAAATTTTCAATTTTCTCAAAAGGAATGCTTAAAGCATTTGAAAAAAAATCCGTGGATGATTCCTTGAAAGCATACTTGTACGTTTTTCTGAAAAAATCAATGGAAGAATTTTAAAGAATCCATGGAAACTTTTCTATAAGTTTTTTTGAATTTTTTTCAGCCTTGGCATTTCTGAAAGAAAGGGGCCCATATAGCCAAGGCGGTAAACGCACGGGTATTCAGCATGACCATGCTGAGGGTGACGGGTTCGATTCCCGGTCGGTCCAGGATCTTTTCGTAAAGGAAATTTCCTTGACTTCCTTGGGCATAGAGTATCTTCGTGCCTGCCACACGATATACACATGCAAAATGGTCATTGGCAGAGGAAGCTCTCAGTTAATAACTGTGGAAGTGCTAATAGAACACTAAGCTGAGAAGCAGGCTTTGTCCCAGTGAGGACGTTACGCCAAGAAGAGAAGAGAGAGAATGAATTTGGAAAACTATTCAATATTCATGGATATCTTCAGACATTACTCCATGTATTCCTATAAAAAAAAAACCTTCAGAAACTCCTAAAGCGATTCCTCCACAATTTTTTTCAGTGAATTTGAAAAAAAATCATCCAGGAATTCCCTCGGACATTTCCCTGATTCCATTAAAAAATACTCATAGTTTACTTTAGAACTGTCGTCCAAGTTTATTAGAGATTATTCCAGAAAATAGTTAAACAACTCCTTTGTAAAATCATTCTTGGATTCCTTCCGGAATTTCTCCATAGATTTCTTTGGGAAATCTAAAAAAAAAACTTCAGTAAGTCTTCTATGGATTCCTTTTGAAAGTTTTTCTATAACAACTGTTATGAGTTTCTTCGGCAATTGCGCTAGAATTTCCTTTAACACGTATGTGCCTGAGCCTCATTTTGCACCCAATTTCAAAACTTCAAAAATCTGATTCTCAGCCGTTTCTCTACGGAAGTTAATGAAATTTTGACAGTTGATCACAAAATCCTTCTAGTTTATGTAACCGGTGCCCCCAGGGAAGTGGCCACTTTCTGACCGGTTCGGAAACCTAGCTTGCGACATATCAAATTTCATGATTTTACAAAACATGGCCCAATACTCTTGATTTGCAAAATCATAAAGTTTGGTATGTCGCAAGCAAGGTTACAGAAACTAGAAGGATTTTGTGATCAACTGTCAAAATTTCATTAACTTTCGTAGAGAAACGGCTGAGAATCAGATTTTTAAAGTTTTGAAATTGGGTGCAAAATGAGCCTCAGGCACATAGGTGTTAAATTACCATTACAGGAGCATCTCAATATTTCCCCAAGAACTTTTCTGAAAAAGCTACAGAAAATCATCAGAAATTATTCCAAATTTCTGTACAAGAATTCTTTCAGAAACCAGGGATTTCTTTAGAAAATCTTAGACAGATTTCTTGAGGAATTATTCCCAAGAATTTCATCAGAAATTCCCCAGAAGGTTTCTTCAGAAATTCTTTATGAAATACCTTCATGAATTTGTCCAAGGATTCTAGTAACACGTTTTCTATGGACTGCTTTTTAAATTGCTCCATGGATTTTTCAGAAGGTTTTCTCAAGAAATGCTCTTGAGAGTTTGCCCAGACAGAGATTCATTTACAAATTCGTACAGATAATTCTTCAGGCAGTTCACCTGAGATGTGTTCAGAAATTGCTCTAAGAACTTCATTGAAAATTCCCGCCAGAATGTGTCCAGGAACTTCTACAGAGATTTTTCCATTAAAAACTTCAGGAATTCCTCCAGAAATTCCTGTTAGAGTTTATACAAAGATTCCTCAACCTTTCTTTCAGATATATCTTCATGCATTTCCCCAGAAATTTGTTCAGCATTTCCTTTAAAAATAACTCTTAGAGGGTTCCCACAGATTCATTTAGTAATTTATTCATAAATATTTCCTAGGAATTTCTACCGGAATTCCGTTAGAAATATCTCAAGAGTTACAGAAACAGAAGCTTATTTTGGCGTTTTTTCGAATATTCTTAAAGAAATTCCTTTACACATATCAGGCCAAACATGTCTAAAGGTCCTATCTGCAGAAGAGAGACTCTCTTTGGTTTCCCTCTCTTTCGTTAATATCTCAGCTGTTTATTTGTATTATGATTGTCTCCTTGCATTGAACGATGATCAAAACAATCGTCTTTTGATTTGTACTGCAAAAATAGTTGAAAAGTGTACCATTACATTGCAATAGTTGAAAGAGCAAGTGAACAAAGAGAGCCTCTCAAATGCAGATAGGACCTATTGAAATGTTTGGCCTGATATGTCCACAAATTACTTCAGGTCTGTTTTCAGCAATTCCTTCAGAAAATCAAAAGTTTAGAATTCCATCAGAACTTTATCTTCGGATTTCTTTAGAAACCTTGCGTAGACTACTTATGTAATTTTCTTAAAGTTTACTTATTTATTTTTTCTTGAATTCCGCTCAAGGTTTTTCCGAGGAATTTCTTCAGTTATTTCTCTAGGAAGTTTTTCAAAACTTCCTGCTGGGATTTTTTCAAGAATTTCCCTGTTTTTTTTTTTCAAATATTCATCTAGAGATTCATTCAAAAGTACTTTTAGAAATTTTACTGAAGATGTCTTTAAAAATTCCTTTTGAAATTCTTTCAAAAACATCTTCAGATACTTCTTCAGAGTGTAAGAGATTTCTTGAGGAATTTCAGTGCGGGTTTTCTCCAACAGTTATTTCATGGAATTTTTCTAAAAATATATCGAGAAATTTCTTATAAAAATCCTTTCGAAATTCGTTTAAAGTTTTTCTAAGGTTTTCTCCAAGAATTCTATGAGATACTCCTTCTGAGATTCCTGCAGAGATTCCTATACGATGTTTTAATTGCTCCTGTGGCTCCGTCAAAAATATCTCCTGGGGTTTCCTTCAAAGATTCTTGTAGAAATTGTTTCAGATTTACTTACCAGGGTTTTTATCAGGAATTCTTCCAGAAATTGCACAAAAAATGTCTGGAATTGTTCTTGAAAGTATCTCTGAAAGAAATCCCAGGGCGATTATCTGAAAGAATCCTGTCTTCCTTGTTATAACTTTGGAGATTCGAATAAAAAACTTTTGATAATTTTCTGGAGCGATTCCTGGACAAATAAAGTCCCTGAAGAAGCTCACCAAGATACCTTCTTGATTTATAGAAAAACAATCAGAAACTTCTTGTGGAACTCTTGAAGTAAATTTGAATAGGAAATGCTTAAGCTATTTCTAGAAAGATTTCAGCAGAAATCCGTAGACAAATTTCTGAAGGAATACCTTTAAAATGTCTGCCAAAAGTCCTGCAGAAATTGCAAACAATGGTATTGGTGAAATTTTTGTATAAATCCATAAATAATTTCCGAAAGAATCCTTAGAAGAACTCCCGCAGATATCTCTGAAGCAATACATTTTTTCATTTTCAAAATTTCTTGTCCGATTTCTTTGGGATACCAAATCATGTAAAAATCCCCGATCAAAATTCCTGAAGGAGAGATTTCTACAGGAAATTTTGCAGAAACATAATACATCTTGCAAAAATGTCTGGACAACTTTTTGAAGATTTTTTGCATTTTTTTTTTTCATTTCGCTGAGTCAAATTTTATTTTGATTTTTTGTCTCCCCCCCCCCTTCAAAAAATTTAGGCTGAATTTTGCATTTTGAGGGGCCAGATAAAAATATTTCAGGTCTTGCTCGAAATTCTTTAACAAATCCGACGAGATTTTTATATTTTTCAAATTAAATGCTTTATTATTTTTATCCCCCCCTCGACCAATCAAAGAGTGGTGGGACAAAAAGTGAAATAATTATTTGTAACTGCCTTATTATAATATTAAATAATGATAATAATTTCAGGTCTCAGCTGCAGGCTGGTAATCACCTTTGAAAGAATATCTGGAAGAACAGATATTCATAGAAAGGTTTCTTGGTAAATTATTTGAAAAAGGCCAAGGAATAGTAATTTCTGCAGGAATTTCTGAGGGAATCTCTTCGGAATTTCTGGGAAAACGTGCCTCTGGAGCTGGTCTTTCAAATCCTAATAGCTTGATCCTTTTTTTTGTATTTTATACATACAACAGGGTACGCCCTGTAAAACTTAAAAGTGGGAACCACTGATCCAGAAGCCCAAGTAACGACGTTAGAATAATGTATGCATTCGGTTATGACGGATAGTGGAAAATATACTTGAAAATTTAATAAATATATATTTCCCATTGTAGTCAGCTTCCCAGAGCTGATGCCTACCCTTCCCCCATCCACGTAGAGAAGTCTAATCGATGCACATGGCTAAATGTTACCGCAAGGACTCCAGCAAGACAGATGGAACCCGATGACGAGCACATCATGATGATGATACATCACATTTGCAGCAGAAAGCTTCCAAGAAGAAGGGTGTAGGAGATGCTGTATCAATATCAATATAATAAATAATGGTTTGCATCTTGATGAGACAGACAGAACAAGTGGGATAAAAGAGTCTAGTCGAGAAATGATAAGATCTTGTTCGGCACCACGGTGGTGGTGGGTAAAGGGCATATTGATGGATGGTTTGTTATAAGCTAGTAGGCGCATTGTACTGTGAAATTGAATTATTTTATGATTTTGCCTTCGAAGCTCTGGAAAATTAATATTCAGACAGTCTCGCAATCAGTCAGTCAGTCAGTCAGTTGTTTATTGTTTGAAAATTCATTGAGAATGCAAATCTTGTGCACATTCGTTTGCATTTTGTTATCTGGTAGTACACTTATTAGCGAGAATTCTATTCGAAAAATTTCTTGCAATTTCCCTGATCTTTGGTGGCTTAGTTCGTAACATTAACTTAGAAACTAACAATAAATAATCAATAAATAAATAAATAATTTGAATCTTAAGTAATAATCTCATGGTCTGACGTCCCGGAACATCGCTGGAAAATTCGCTGGGAACGTCATCATCAATATTGGTGTTTGCTGACCGAATCCTCCCGGTCGCTGCTGCACCGGAATCTGCTGCACCGGAGTTTGTCCGAACGAAAGTGGTCCGGGTTGTTGGTGCAACGGAGGAAACACCGGAAATCCTTGCATTGGAAACTGGCCGATTGGCCTCTGTGGAAACTGAGGAAGTGGTTGCGGAAACCGAGTCGGAAACTGCTGTGGGAATTGATTCGGGAATGGGAATTGGTTTCCACCGGGGAATGGCTGTGGGATTCCCGGGAACACTGGGAATGATTGCATTGGATCTTGCTGGGCTGGACGTCGGCGATTTGGAGCAAACACCTCAACATCGGGATGCAGAGGTATCGACTGTTCGGCCAGCATATCGTTGATGGCAATATCATTCGATAGATCTATCGATTCGCTGGCCACCGAAGGATCGGCATCGAATTGGTTCTGGTTCCGAACAGGATACCGGGTGACTCCATTCACGCTGACAACGATACGCTTCCGGTCATCCTGATGTTGCTTCCATTCGTCCGGTGAGAAGTACTCTTCTTCGGTTTGCTCGGCTGAACTGGCATCTTCGCGATCCTTGTGGGGTGCGTTTGTTAGGACATTGCGCTCCACTGAGTCCGATTCCGATAAGGCCAACGATTTAAGTTCGGCCAGTGAATCTTCGCCGAATTCCTGCACGCTAAGAGCGTCGGTCTACGAATGAGAAAAAAGACTATCATTTTCGTTTCGAAAACAGAGTTCATACTTTTAAACTAGTTATGATATGTAAAAAATATAATGGTGCCACAGCTGTAAGGGCTTGGGAATCCACCATAACTAAGATGGGAGGTCACCGGGTTCGATCCCCGGTCCGTCCAGGAACTTTTCGTATTGGAAATATCTTTGACTTCCGTGAGTATAGAGTAACTTTTTGCCTGCTACACAATATATGTACGCACTCAAAATGATCATTTATGATCTTTGATCGTTGATCGTTTTATTTTGTACACTAGTGTAATCTGATGACCGGTACTGTAATCTGAGGGAAAGTAACTGTTGTTCTGCGGGTGATCACTATGAGATCTATAGATGCTTCAGCAGCTTAGGATGCTATATAGTTCTGTTTCAGATGAAGAACTTTTGCCGCAAAATTAATTAGGGAAACGTAATCTTCAGCATAGTGCATAGTTTTTCCCATCATAAACAAAGGTAATAAGCGCTATTTGTTTTGTTTTTTTTTGTTTTGTATTTCTGTTAGGAGTGAGCATGCATGATAATAAAAAGATCGAAGACAGTTTTATTTTGTGATATTAGAATGTTTTTCTTACACTTTTTAGATATTTTACGCCCTATCTCAAGTGTCAAAAGAACAGAATTTTTGAAGAAGTTTTCTCTTTGAATTTCTGCAGACATTTTTCAACTGACTACTTCAAAAATAATTTCAAAATTTTATTCAGAAATTCTTCCCAGGATATCTTAAGAAATTTCCCTGGAGATTTTTGCAAAAATTCTTTATGAGATTCTTTCATAGGGTAAGTGTACCAATTATGGCTACAGTACCAATTATTCGTCATAGTTGATTTTCATCGTTAAACTATGTAAATCAACATGAAAAAAAATGTGAACAACAGATTACGTTCACAAAAGATGGTTGCATTCATTTAAAATCCACATTTTGCTCAAATTATGGCAGAAATAAATCATTTTCCTTCAAATTTCGGCTTCCTTGCACCCTTTTTCGCCATAGTGTACCAGTTATGGCTAATCCCATAAAGAATGCATGCAAATAGTGCGAAAAGGAACCGAAGTTGAAAAATGTATCCATAACTGGTTCCTATCATTGGCACCAGGGATGGGAACACTCACTTGCGAAGAGTTACACTCACTTGCTGTTTTCTCAGCTATGAAGCGTGCTATCAAGAAACAATGTATGGACGACTTTTGCCTTTTGGTTTTGTCTAAAACTTTGCCGAATAGAGTAAGGGTCGCACACCCATATCGAAGTAGTGAGGGAGCTGCGAAGGCAACTCTCCACGAGGTGAATGTAAATGACACTCACATCGTGGAGAGTCGCTTTCGCAGCTCTGTCACGACTTAGGTATGGGTTTGCGACGCGTACTCTATTCGACAAACTTTTAGACAAAACCACAAGCCAAAAGTCGTCCATACATCGTTTCTTGATAGCACGCTTCTGAGCTGAGAAAACAGCAAGTGAGTATAACTCTTCGCAAGTGGTGTTCCCATCCCTGATTGGCACACGCTGTAATAAATACTAAAAGTAGTTTTGACTCCATTTCTATATTTTTCCTGTTAAGTATGAACATTAATCTATCATTTGAAATATCGATGACATTCGTGGGTCTTTTTATTATTTTTGTAGAAATAGTTTTTCTTAGGTAGTGCGATAATTGGTACACGTACCCTATTATCCAAGAATTCTTTTGACAAATCTTCTATTGACTATGTGGAGTGTGAAAAAAGATTGAAGCCTGTATCCGCAATAATCGGGACATAGAAGTCCAGCCGTAACTCTGCAACAGATACATTAAAATTGCTCTTATTTGGCCTAAAAACAGCTTAAGATGTGTTCATTTCATCCACAAAATTTCATGTGAATTGGTGCAGTACTTTTTGTTGTAGCAATGAAACAATAGAATGTGCGCCATTGAATTTTGTACAGGTGCTAGTTTTGCCTGTCAGCGCTGTAACTTTTGAATTTGGCAAAGGAGATGGCTGAAATTCTGAACACAAACCTCTCAATCTACATTTGTTGCATGGCCAAAATTTCAAAAAAATCGATGCACTATCAACAATTTTATAGCGAAACATGTATTGGGACTGAACGTGATTTTGGCCCCTCAGACAGCAATTAGTCAGCACCCTTTATTGTTTCGATTGTGCTATTGAAAATTACTATACCAATAATTATAAAATTTTGCAGGCATAATATATACATAATCAACTACCTTCTGTGAAGATTTCATGAAAATTGGCAAAGAAATTAAAAAGTTATGAATAGACAAACATCGCACATAAAAAAAAACACCAAAAATTTTTACTAACACTCACCCCTATCAACACCAGTAGCTTTCAAACCAATTGATCAAAGTTGATGAAATTTTGCAAGAAAGTGCATCTATATGCGAATGAAAAATGATCATGTTTGTACAAAATGCTTAAAACCACGTCTGTTTGTTTTTCATCCACAGTCAAAAGTAATGCATCGATTTTTATGAAATTTGGCGCAAATGATAAACATATAATATAGAGTTCTCAGTCAATTATTTGTCCAATTTTACCGATTCATTTCAGAGCTACTATCGTATTTCTGTGTGCCGATTATTGCGGATACAGGCTTTAGTGACCTTCCCCTTGGGTGTCATTCCCCTAGCAGCCGTCGATGACAACAAGCATCATCACGAGGTGGGCAGTGTGGTGCTTCCTCATTGAGGAGTAAAGCTTTGGTGGAGCAAGTCGCTTGCATCGCGAGGTCCCGTATCATACCTAGTGATTCTACTGTAGTTTACTAAGATGGATGGGAACGGATTGTTCCGCTGAGTTACGAAATATTCACAGACTTCTTTGATAAATGCTCCACGATTTCTATCAAAAAATACCTCCAGGAATTCGGTCCTAAAATCGATCAAAGTTTCTTTCATTTAGCAAAACCAGCGGTTTCATCCGAAATTTTTCCAAGTATTTTCATGGAAAATGTCTTCAAAGCATTTTTCAAATATTACCTCTAGAATTCATCCGAAAACTCTTTCAAGAGTTCCTCTAGGTAGATTGACATATGTCTCCTCGGAATCTTCGTAGGGAAAAAATCTGGTTGGAAAATTCGTTCATAGGGTTCATAGTTTCTATAGTGATTCAATTGAAAATTCACTCAGGAATGTATCCAAAAAAATCTTCAGAAAATCCGGCAAAAATTCCTCCTAAATTTTTGGGTTCCTCCATATATTTCTCCAGAAATTTCTCCGACATTTCCTTTATGGAAAATTTTAAGAATTTCTTAAGATTCTTATTTCCTAAGAATTTCTGTGGGAATTCTTTTGGAGATATTTCATGTTTTTTTTTTCTTGGGATCTTAACAAAAACTTAGCAAGGCATTTCTTAAGGTATTTGCACTGGGATAACTTAAGAAGTACATCCATAGATAATTCCAGGAATACCCTCAGAAAATCCGTCAAGAATTTTATATAAGGAGTTTTACAGCAATTGTTCCAAAAATATTTTCAATAAACTTAATTATAAACTCCATTAAGGGTCCCTCCAGGTTTTCCCCAGGAAATTCTTCAGCGAATTTCTCCTGGTATTCTCTCAAGAATTTCCTTTCCTCGAATATTTTTTTAGATATTCTTTCAGCAGTAGTTCCTGGGACTCCTAAAGGGATTCTGTTGATTCTTCAGCAGGCCCGTGCACAGAAGTGGCACCAAGGGAGGGTTTTTTTCCGATTTCGGCAAAAGGCGCAGAGGCGCCTAGTGTATGAAGCGTCGGTAAAGGGGAGGGTTTAACCCTAAAACCTCCGTCCCCTTCCCCTTGTACACGGGCTTGTTCTTCAGTATACTAGATATTTCTTCAGGAATTCGTTCAAGTACTCCTCCAAAAATATTTCTAAAGATTGCTTTAGAGTTTTAGAGTTTTCTTCAGGAAAATTTCTTCAAAAGTTCTGCTATGGAGTTTTTTAAAAGGTAAATTTTGAAAACCATACAGAGATTGCTTCGGAAATTCTTCCAACGATTCCTTCAAGATTTTCTTGAGGGATTCTCGGAAACCTACAGGGTTCTTGTTTGGAAATTGATCATGCAGTTCCGTCACGAATATCTCCTGGAATTCCTTTAGACATTTTTGCAGACATTATTATAGATATTCCACTAGTTATTTCTTCAGAAGTTCTTCCAGAATTGCACACAAATTTATGGGAAAAAAATTTCGAAAGAATATCTGAAGGAATTTCTTTATGGATTCCTGAGGATTGTCCAAAGGAATTTCTTGAAAAACACCTGGTGATACGTTCTGAAATTCATAAAAGAAGCTTTTTAAAATTTTCTGGATTGCTGGACAAAAACTCCTGAAGCCATTTCTGCGTTTTCTCTGGAGGAATTTCTGGAATAATGCCTGGAAGAATACCCTAAAGAATTTCATAGAAAAACAAGTCATGGAAAACGTCTGTAGAAACTCTGGAAGTAATTCCAAGGATTTTTTTTTTAGAAATTTCTGGAAGGATTCCTGAAAAAATCTATAGAGGAACTTTTGAAAGAAATTCTTCAAAATGTCTGGAAAAACAGCAAACAAAAGTACTGGTAAAGTTATTGGAAAAATCCCTAATATATTTCAAGGAATCCCAAGGGAGGATTTTCTGAAGTAATCTTCGGAATAAATCTAGGAGAAACCACTGAAGGAACTCTACTAGGAGCAGGACACTGTACAATCTGAAGCAACTTTGAGTTGCTCTTTTTGTTCGATTCGATTCAGAAACGTCTCTCAAATGCGGAAAATATGGCAAGACTGCTAGATTTTCGTCTGATACCAGACAACACTTTGTGAAAACCAGAATAATCCAGAGAATTTGTGATAAAAGTTTAACTTTCGTTATATCTGTCTTGTCCCTAAGAATTTTTAGAACACAATTTTTTTTTTAAATCTTGCAGAAAAAAAATGAGCCCTGGAGGAATTTTTTAGACAACTACTAAAACATTTCTGAAATATGGTTTTAATTGTATTTTCAAGAAAATACCCTTAACTACCCTAAACTTAACTCTCTACAGGTATTCATAGAAGAATTTCCTGAAAAATTCCTTAAAAAAGCCAAAGAATAGATTCTGGATCTATTGGTACAACTGAAAGAATCTTTGGATACATTTAAGAAGTATCTAAAGTTTTTTTTAAGTATCGCTGAAAACAAGTCTGAATATATCCTAAGCAATTGCTGGAGAAAAAACTGGAGAAACCTCTAGAGGAATTTCTGGAAGAATCACTTTAGAATTTCTCAATAAACGCTTGAAAGAATCCGTGAATATAAGAGGAATCTCCTGATAAATACCAACAAGAAAGAGTCTCAGAATCTCTGTGAAGCAGATTCTCCTTTCTTTTTTTATGGAGAAATACATGCACTAACTTCTATAGCTATCCTTGAAGTAACTTTCCAACGACTTCCTGAAGGAATCCCAGGAGGAATATCTGAAGATGTTCGAAGAAACCCGTGGACTGGCTTCCAGATGAATCTTTTGAGAAGTTTATTGAGAAACTCTTGAAAAAGACCCAAGAAAAATTCCTGGTAGAATTCCTGAAAGAATCTCTGGAGGAATCCCTAGAGAAATTTCCACAGAAAAATATGAACAGGAATGCGGTAAACCTTTTGGAATCTTTAGAGGAGTTCTATCTAGAAATTACTGCTTTATGAAATTTCGATTTTTATTTCTACTCTTCAGGGTTATCCCCCATTCAGAAGTTCTCCCAGGAATTCTTGCACGGCTTTTCCTAACAATATTCTAAGGTTTCATTCGGCATTTTTTTTTTCCTGGATTCCTTAATAAGTCCCACTAGAGATTCCTCCAGTCATAACTCAAACGATTCTATCTGGCATGGAATGCTTCTGAATATTTTCCATGGTTCCTGCAAAAATATTTCTAGAGCACTCTTCAGAAATTTTGCGAAAGATTTCTTTTAAATACTATCAAAGTATTTTTTCAAAAATTCCTCCATGGATACATTTAGAAAATCTTCGAGGATTTTCTTCAAAAATTCCTTCAGAGTGGCTGTCAAGAAATTTTGCAGAGATTTCTTCAGAAATTAGTTTGAGGATTCCTCAATAAACTCATCCAAGAAGAATAATGGAAAATATTCCATGTATTTTCTTTTCTTTTCTTTTTTTTCAGGGATTCTCCAGATTTTCTCCAGAGATTTTTTCAGATACCTATTAATCAAGGGATTCTTTGAGAAATTCCCCTTGGGTTTCCATCAGAAACTTCTAGATGCATTTTTTTAGAAAACTTAAGAAACGAAGAATAATTCTTTGAAAGTTTCTTTCAAACATTCCACCAGTGCAGTGGTTCTTTCGAAAGTTTGATCATGGACTCTTCAAAAAGATTTTCCAAAATTTCATTTAGAAAATCGGAATTTCAGATATTCTTCGGAAATTTCTTCAATGCGTTCTTTGCTATAATCCTCCAGGGATACAATAAGCAATTCCTCCAACGGTTCCATATGAATTTTAATATATTTTTTAACAAATTAATCTAGGGATTTACTCAGAAAATTTTCCAAGAATATCTGTTTAAAAAAAATCAATTTCTGTTCAAAAAATATTCCCGTCTTTCAGATAAAGCGCTATATTTAAGATATTTATTTCAATGTTTCCCGTAAACCTCTTCCATGGAAACCGTCAGAAATACCTCCAGAGATTAAAACTGAAAATTTACAAAAGAATCCTTTAAAAACCAGCAGGGAGTCCTTCACAAATTTCTACAAATTCTACAAATTGTATATTATCTGGATTACCTCGAAATTCCTCCACGAATTTCTTTGAAAACTTGTCCAGAGTTTCATTTAGAAATTTATCTAGAAAATACTCCAGAAATTTAACGATAAAATACTTTAGATAATCCAACATCCAACAACAACATCTTCGGAAATTCCTCCAGGAATTGTTTTTGACAATCTTTCACGGAATCCTTAACAAACTGCTACATTTTTGCCTTTCTCGTACACCAAAGTGTACTGAAAGGCTATATGTTCACTCAAAAAACGAATTTTCGATAGAAGGCTCCAAGGGTCAAGTCACATATACCAATCAACTCAGTTCGACGAATTGAGATGATATCTGTATGTGTGTATGTGTGTATGTATGTATGTGTGTATGTATGTCTGTGTACAAAAAAAGGTCACTCACTTTTAAAACACTTCCCATTGACCGATTTTACGGATTTTAGCACGAATCGAACCGGAATTTTACCGCATTGTTTGTTATTGAAAATGGTTAGGATCGGTCAAGGCGTTCCGGAGTTATGGCCATTTTAGTGATCCGGACCAGCACCGGTGGAACTGGTCATATATAAAACTGAACCAAGCCCCATCGTGCGACACATCAAGCTGCGCCGATTTTTGTAACCTGTAGCATGATTGACGAATTTTGTGCGGAAATTAATACTGGAGACCAGAAAATCCCCTATATCGGCCCAATATTCAAGATGGCGGTCTCAATTCCCAGATGGCGGTTGAAAATTTTGATCCAAAAACCATGCAATATGGGTATATTTGGTATGAGGAAGATGCCCGGAACTCAAAAATGTCCACCAGAATATCCAATATGGCGGTCAAATATCCAAGATGGCGGCTCCAATTTCAAGATGGCGGCTGTTTAATGGGGTTTTAGGCCCCAAACCATGCAATATGGGTATATTTGGTATGGGGAAGATTTCCGGAGCCCAAAAATAGCGGTCAGAATATCCAAGACGGTCGTCTAAAATCCAAGATGGCGGCTCCAAATTCAAGATGGCGGTTGTTTAATGGAGTTTATGACCCTAAAACCGTGCAATATGGGTATATTTGGTGTAGGGAAGGTGTCCTGAGTTCAAAAATGGCCACCAAAATATCCAAGATGGCGGTCTAGAATCCAAGATGGTGGCTCAACATTCAAGATGGCTGCTGTTAAATGGAGTTTTAGGCCCTAAAACCATGCGATATGGGTAGGGTATATTTGGTATAGTGAAGATGTTTGGAGTCCAAAAATGACGACCAAACTACCCAATATGGCGGTCTAAAATCCAAAATAGCGGCTCCAAATTTAAGATGGCGGCTATTTCATGGAGTTTCCGGCTCTAAAACCATGCAATATGGGTATATTTGGTACGGGGAAGATGTCTGGACTCCAAAAATTGCGATCAGAGTATCCAAGATGACAGCTTCAAATTCAAGATGACGGCTGTTCAATAGAGTTTTATGCCTTTAAGCCATGCAATAGGGATATATTTGGTATGAGGAACATGTCCGGAGTCCAAAAATGGCAACCGGAATATCCAAGATGGCGGTCCAAAATCCAAGATTTCGGCTCAAAATTCAAGATAGCGGCTATTTTTTTTAAGATTTTGAGGCTCAAACATCAAAAGCCATATAAACGATATGATTTCTGGTGCCATTAAATGGATTTTTGTTAAACATATGAAAGTGCTATACAGTTTCTTACCGATTTTGGCAACACCCGTTTTTGTCTACTCCCGATTTTGGCAATACCCGTTTTTGGCAACATTTTCTTCCCGATTTGAACAACACCCGTTTTTGGCAACATTTTTTTTACCAATTTTGACAACACCCGATTTTGGCAACAATTTTTTACCGATTTTGGCAACACAAATTTATGACAAAAATTTTTTATCGTAAAATCATCTTAAATACAGGTTTTAGCTTTACTTCTACTGAAAAAAAATATAAATTCATGTTCTAAATATCTAAATTAGTAGTTAAAATATATTTATGCAATTCAGTATCATAATTCACATTTTATATAACTCATTTTGGTATCATAATGACCATTTTTTCCAAACTGGCTCATTATGCAACTGAAATGGGTTGCATAATGAAAAATAGTTGTATAATGTTCATAATGCAACTCATTTGAGTTGCATTATGAACATTATGCAACTCAAATGGGTTGCATTATGAAAAAATCATTGCATAAAATTTTGTATGGAACTCGTTGCAAAACTCGATTTTTTCAGCACTCTTCGTATTTATCCAACTCGGCAAGCCTCGTTGGATAAATGTACGACTCGTGCTGAAAAAATCAACTTTTTGCAACTCATTACATAAATAACTATTTGTGAATTCGCTTTGAAACTAAAACTGTGAACATCACTGTAAATTAATTCACAGATAAACTGCATTTCCAATACTACTTTATATGAAATCAATGTAATTTTAAGGCTATCTTCAATAGGAAACTGCACACATGCTTACTATACGATCGTTCCATTTGAAGTCGTTTTTCATCGTGTTCTACAACATACAACTAAACGAAATGTAGATCGTTCAGCAATCGAAAATTGTATCTAGCTTTTAGTAATATACGACAGTTCATACGAGACAGATGTGTCGCATTGTTCAACCGTACCCGGTCGCAGTTCTAACGAGTCCGAAACCCTACGTTCTTAGTGGTAGTCTATGGTGGTACTATTTCGCCGTCGCGATACGAGCCCATTTGCGAAGGAGTAATTGTCCAGCCCTTTCCAGGCAGAAAGAAGGAAATTACCATACCTTTAGTTGGGGGAAAACGCTATCTGACCGCTCTTTTGTGGCAAAAGTGGGAGAAGCGGAAAGGTGATCGAGTGGTGACTTTTCTTATGGACCAGAGGCTTCAAGCCGTTAAGTAAGCCTTCACATACCGTATTCCCGGAAACTGCCGGAACAATTAAGTTTTCAAAAACGACAGTTTTTTAAATCATTACGTAATTTATGAACGTCACCTAAGGGGAGCGTTTTGTAACTTGCAAATACTCCATATCTATATATATAAAAATGAGTTTGGAGTTCCTTTGAGGCAACAAAACTCAAGAACGGATGAACCGATCAGCATGACTCTTGCGCGATTCGGTTCGTATTCGTGGTGGCTGTGTTTATATGTATAAAAAGTTACGAAAATCAACTAGAAAAACATCAAAATTGATAAGGTACTGATTTTTCATGAGCTGGGAAGAAAATCGACACGAGGGAAATAAAACCAATCTAGAGTGCGGTGCAACGATGACCTCAACAGTTGTCAAACCACCACATCTTGGCAAGACAAAGTTTGCCGGGACAGCTAGTTGATAATATAAGTCAAAATAACGCATAAAAGTTGTAAAATCACAATTTTTTTACCCCATTTTGGCAACATAAAATTCACCTCGTGTTGCCAAAATCGGTAAGAAACTGTATTCATCAACATGTCACTTGAGTTTTGTTGAAATGAGTTTTCGAAGGCACGAGAAAGGCGCCAGCACCACTAGGTGGATTAATTAGGGTTTTTTAAAGTTTTTTAGTTCTTTTCAGAAATTCTTCCAGAAATGGAAGTCAAAGTCTTCCACAGATTATTTCAAAACTTTCTCCAAAATTTCTTTAAGAAATTCATCCAGAGTTTGCTACAGAAAATCTGTCAGGGGTTCTTCAAGAAACTTCTACAACCATTCCTCTACAGATTCCTCAATATTTTTTAAGCACTTATTTAGAAAATCTTCCATGGATTTCCTCCGTATTTGGTTCATGGAAGCTCTTTCCAAAAATATTCCAAGCAATTTTCAAAAATTTAATAAGAATTGCGTCATGGAATTATCCAAGGTATCCTTTATAAGTTTTCCATAGATTTGTTCAGAAAATCCAACAGAATTCCTTCAGAAATTCTTAAATTTTTTCTTCCAAAAAATCCCTCCAGGGGTTCCTGAGAAGTTTCCTGCAAAAACTATTGAGAATTTGCGTAGGAATATCTCCGGCAGATTTTCCAGTGATTTCTCCAGAAATTCCTGGATGAATTCGTCAATTCTACCACCCAAGTAATATTTTGATGACCAATCAGTCTTGTAGAGGTTTTAAAAGCCGTGATAAAACCGTTTACCTTTTATTTTGGCTTTATGGTGGCTCTAAAAACCTGTACTAGTCTATTCGATTAAACAATGTTACTAGGGCAGGATGATCTCCAAGGATACCTGCAGGATTTTTGTCAGAAAATTGTCCAGAAATTGTATGTTGTGTTTTTTCCAAAAAAAAATCTTCTAAAAATTTCTCAAGAGATTGTTCGTTACGATGTTTACATCGCCTTAGTGGGACTAAGATGAATGCTACGATGCCTGTGAAAGACATACGTCTGGACAGTTATTGACCGACCCAGCCCGGACTTTGGAAACCTTTTTCAAGTGCCGGCCCGCCATCAACACCTCAGCATGAACCGCTAAGGAGATAGACACAGCCATCCATAGCATGAAATTGAACAAGGCCCCGGGGGTCGATCGCATATCATCCGAGACGCTCAAAACTGACCCCGTAGTATCTGCACAACTGCTACATCAATTATTCTACAAAATATGGGAAACCGCGATATTTCTGGTCGACTAGATGCAAGGCCAAGGCGTCTTAGTGAAGGTGCCCAAAAAGGGTGACTTGGATGTATGCGATAATTGGCGGGGTATCATGTTGCTGTGCATCGTTCTCAAAGTCCTCTGAAAAGTGATCCTTAACCGGATACAGTATACAGGAGAAGATTGGCGCAACTCTCCTAACCCTCAGGCGCAAGGGTATCCATGAGATAATCATCGGCCTCATTGAAGCACAGTACAGGGCATTTTAGGCAGAGTATGTTATAATAACAATTTCTGACAATGACAAATTTGCATGTGTATATCATGTGGCAAGCACAAGGATACTCTTTCCAAGGAATTCAAGATAAGTTTAATTTTGAAAAGTTTCTGAATCGACCGGGAATCGAACCCGCGAAAGGAGGCTGTTCGAGTCCGTATGAAGTTGATCATCAATATTAACTTCTTTTCTCGATCAGCCTAGATAGCTGTGTAGTGTCGGTAGCGATTGTCTCAATTGGCTAAGAATAACACTACGGACCGCCTGTTCCGGTGGTAAGAATCCACCAACAGGTGACCCCTAATTCAAGGTGTGATGCGGCTTTATGCTTACCGTGCCTAGGAATGAATGGCTAGGGGGGTCTAATAAAAACCTAACCGCTAACGGAGCCTGTGGAGTACCAGGGCCCCCTTCACAGTATGTAGCCCTTACTGCGCTAACCGGAGCAATGGTGCAGTGGACCTTGTGTTTCTCCGAGACAATCAGCTGCCCTTCTTTAGTCTCACTTGAGGCTAAATAAGGGCGGGATCATGAAGATGTTGTTAATTAGTTTAAATTTTCACCTATATGGTTTCGCATTATGCGATTTACACAGTGTATTCTGTGTATCCTCGCCTTTGGCGTTTTCCAATCGATACCGATTTGGTTTTATTGTTGCTGTTCTTTGTTGTGCTGCTGTTGCGAAGAGTTTAATCTTACCTAGTTTGGGTAGTGGCTACGGTTAGGATAGCTCAGATCAATCTTCAGCATAAAAGAACAGCAACGATCAATCTTTGCAGACTTATGCAAAATGGTACAGCCCAAGTGGCCTTGGTACAAGAACCTTACTTTCGTAAGGGAAATTTCTATCTAGGAAACCTTGTGAACCCGGTGTTTGCCACTTTCAGTAAACATGAAATGGCAAACTCGCGTGTCATGCCTCGAGCCTGTGTGCTTGTCAACAACGCAATAGTTGCTACACTCATCTCTGAACTAACCACCAGAGATGTATGTGCTATCACAATTGATGTATCTGTTGGAAACCTCAACAGGAAATACGTCTATTGTTCTGTGTATTTACCACATGATGAACCATCCCCTACGGATGCTTTCAAACAAGTCATCGCATACTGCACTTCAAAAGGCCTTCCGCTAATTGTTGGCAGTGATGCTAATGCTCACCATATCATCTGGGGCAGCTCAGACATTAACTTGAGAGGCTCCAGTTTGATGGAGTACTTAAGTAGTACAGATCTTGCATTACTTAACATAGGCAACCGCCCAACCTTCATGGTATCTGCTAGAGAGGAAGTGTTAGATATAACGCTTTGCTCTAGCAGAATTAGTCACGAGCTGACCAATTGGCATGTGTCAGATGAAGAATCTTTATCTGACCATCGCTATATCTTTTTTGAACATTTAAATGTTACTTCGCAAACATTGCGTTTCAGGAATCCTCGGTCAACAAACTGGGATCTTTATACTGATTTGGTTGCAGCCAAATTTCATGGATATTCACCATCCATTGACACTCCAAGTGATTTAGATGATGCCGTTGATACTACAACGACCTTCATCATGGAAGCTTTTGAAGAAGCATGCCCTCTACGGTCTGTGAAGATCACAAGAGGAACCCCTTGGTGGAACTCTGATCTGGCGAAACTCAGGAAACAATGTAGAAAGAGTTGGAACAGACGACGTTCGGCTGGTTCGGAGGCTTTCAGGTCGGCTCGCAAGGCCTACAGGAAAGCTCTCCGGTCTGCTGAACGATCCGGCTGGAAAAACCTTTGTACAAATGTTTCCAGCTTGAGTGAAGTCAGTCGGTTAAACAAAATCCTTGCGAAATCTAAGGATTTCCGGGTGAACGAACTTCGTTTGCCAAATGGCGATCTGACTTCCTCTGATGAGGAAGTTCTGGAATGCTTATTCAGCACACACTTCCCTGGATGTGTGGATATTACATCTTCGGATGATCCTGATGTCTTTTCTTGTAGTTATGATTCTTTAGCTTCGGCTCGGAGAATTGTAACTATAGAATCGATTGAGTGGGCTCTTAATAGCTTTGCTCCTTTCAAATCTCCTGGGGCAGATGGGATTTATCCTATTTTGCTTCAGAAGGGATTTGATTATTTCAAACATGTTTTGAAAAAACTACTTGTTTGCAGTTTTGCTACAGGGTATATTCCCAAATCCTGGAGGGATATTACTGTAAAGTTTATTCCGAAAGTGGGTCGTGCGTCGTATGAAGAAGCAAAGAGTTTCAGACCTATCAGTTTGACCTCTTTTCTTCTGAAATGCTTAGAACGCATTGTGGATCATCATATCCGTGATGTTCATCTGGCCAACGTGCCTCTTCATGTGAACCAACATGCCTACCAATCTGGTAAGTCCACTGTGACTCTTTTACACAAGGTTGTTTACGATATCGAGAAAGCATTCGCTCAAAAGCAATCTTGTTTGGGTGTTTTCTTAGATATCGAGGGTGCCTTTGACAACGTGCCTTTCGATGCCATATTGGAAGCCGCACGGAGTCATGGTATATCTCCAATGATTTCCAATTGGATTCACCAAATGCTCAAAAACCGATATCTCTTCTCGACATTGCGTCTAGCAGGGATTAGGAAATTGAGTGTTTGTGGATGCCCCCAAGGGGGAGTCTTATCACCGCTTTTGTGGAATCTCGTAGCAGATACGCTATTGAGGCAACTCAATAATAGCGGTTTTCCTACTTATGGTTTTGCCGACGACTACCTAACATTGTTAGTTGGTATGTGCATCAGCACCCTTTTCGACCTGATGCAAAACGCCCTTCAGGTAGTTGAGGGTTGGTGTCGCCAATATGGCCTTTCGGTTAATCCGAGTAAAACATCTATTGTTCTTTTCACGGAAAGGCGAAACCGTAATGGCGTTCGACCTTTGCGTCTCTTTGATTCAGAAATCGATGTGACTGAACAGGTAAAGTACGTTGGAGTCATTCTTGATTCCAAGCTTTCCTGGACACCTCACATTGAGTTCAGAATCAAGAAAGCTTGTATGGCCTTCGGGCAATGCCGGCGTACTTTTGGTACAACTTGGGGTCTAAAACCCAAGTATATCAAATGGATTTACACAACTGTGGTTCGGCCAATATTGGCTTATGGATGTCTTGTGTGGTGGCAAAAGGGTGAAGTGAGAACGGTCCAATCAAAATTAGGCCATCTCCAAAGGATGTGCTTAATGGCGATGTCTGGAGCGTTCTCTTCAACTCCTACGGCAGCGCTAGAAGTTCTCTTTGACGTTGCCCCACTACACATTCATCTCAAACAAGAAGCCCTTTCTTGCACTTACCGGTTACGGGTACTCGGTCTACTAGAGGAAACTCCTGTGAACCGCAGTTCAACACACACCTCGTTGTTTCCACTTTTGGTGAATTGGGACAAAATTGTCCTTGCTCCAAGTGATCTTACAATTGCTTGTAATTTTCCATATAGGACATTTTCCACGAAATTCCCTTCCCGGGAAGAGTGGACATCTGGTTATCTGGAAAGAAGTATTTCAGACGGCATCGTATGTTACACTGATGGCTCCCTTCTCGAAGGTCGAGCAGGTGCTGGTGTTTATTCTCGTGAGCTAAGGCTGTATCAGTCTTATTCACTTGGTAGACACTGTACCGTTTTTCAGGCCGAAATCTTTGCTCTTATGTGCGGAGTGCAATCAGCACTTCAGCAGCACGTAATGGGCAAAGTAATATACTTCTGTTCAGATAGCCAGGCTGCTATTAAAGCACTTGCTTCGGCCAACTCCAGGTCGAAGATAGTTATCGCTTGTCGAACTCAAATCGAGGAGCTGAATTCAGCAAACGCTGTTCACCTTCTATGGGTACCTGGTCATTCTTCCATCGCTGGAAATGAATTGGCTGATGAGTTAGCTCGCTCTGGAGCATCACATGACTTCATTGGCCCTGAGCCAGCTATTCCGATATCGAAGTGTTGGATTAAGCTTCAGATTCACACCTGGGCTGTCACTCAACACAGACAATATTGGAATAGTTTGGAGTCATGTCGTCAAACCAAATTGTATAGTGCTGAGCCATCTCTACGGGTGGCGAAGTATCTAACTAATCTGTCTAAGCAGAATTGCAGCATGCTGGTCAAAGCATTGACTGGCCACTGCCGACTCAGCTATCACATGGCGAATATTCAGCAAGCTGATTCATTTGCCTGTGATAGCTGTGAATCCGATTATGGAACTTCGTATCATTTGATATGTAACTGTCCAGTTTTCGCGCAACTGCGTTTCCGAGTATTCGGTAAACACTTATTAAGTGAAACTGACTTCAGAAACCTGAATCTTCAGGATATTCTGTTGTTCTTAACCCGCTGTGGTAAAGAGCTATAGGCTCTCTTTCGCTTTATGCGTTATTACAGTGCCCTTTTCAGGGCGCTGTTTGAACCCATTGTGGTACGCTTGTGCGTTAGTACCCTCTTCCAGGGTATTTTTCCTATTTCCCTACCTGTCCCTATCCCCATCCAAATCCTTTTTCCTTCCTTTTCCCTCAGGTAGATGATGAAATAGGCTGTTATTTTGGCGATGGCACAAATGTCCCAAATGGAGGATAACGTGCCTCTGGAGCCGGCCTTCTGATACCTGATACCTGATCCTTAACCGGATACAGTATACAGGAGAAGATTGGCGCAACTCTCCTAACCCTCAGGCGCAAGGGTATCCATGAGATAATCATCGGCCTCATTGAAGCACAGTACAGGGCATTTTAGGCAGAGTATGTTATAATAACAATTTCTGACAATGACAAATTTGCATGTGTATATCATGTGGCAAGCACAAGGATACTCTTTCCAAGGAATTCAAGATAAGTTTAATTTTGAAAAGTTTCTGAATCGACCGGGAATCGAACCCGTCACCCTCAACTTTTTCTTGTTGACTACTCGTTCGCTTATCGCATCAGCTATGAGAGCCCTAATTTGATACTTATTTTTGATAAAGAGTCAGTAGAAGTTAAATGTTACAGTTAGGTTACTTACCCAAAGTTGGTAGATTTATGTACATTATCTTCCTTTAATCATGCGTTATGCTTTCCAGTAGACGAAGCGAAAAAAAAGATGACTTAGTATAGATCACTCAACACGGAAGCAGAAGGTAAGGGGAGAAGTAAGTAGGTAAGTAAATTAAAAAATGTTACATTTGTTATTTTGTTTTAAATCAGTTTTCATTTATTTACATAAAATGATTCGTTTATTTAATTAAAATATATCCTTATCGTCAATCATAATACTCGCAGAACCAAATCATACTTCAACAATAGGTACCACGTTATCACCGTTATTTTACGTTTCTTCCAACACACAGACTCTAATCTGCCACTTGTTTCTTTTTTTTAGTCAACTATGTACAATTGTTGTTACGCTCTTTTGATCAATTTACATATGTGTCACTGGAAATCACTAGCCGTTCCGTTTACGATTTAACAAATGGAAGAAATGCCTGTTTCATTCTTTCTGTAAATTCCATGCCGCTGGCTGGGTCACACTCTATGGAAGGGTGAATACTACTTATTTGTCAGAGAAATAAAGTGGAACCTGTTTCCTGTTGACGTCTTCGTCGCGCGGAGGTGGCGGAATTGCTTCCTAGTTTTCCTGGGTTCAATCCATGCAGCACGGAACGAAATACGATGCGGGATTAGGTCAATAGGTTCTCTTTGTATGTACATTGGGGGACAAAACCGGGACAGTTACAGCAGTAGATAGAACAGGTAACGGAAAGGGCATGCATTTTTTTTTGGGTCATAGTTCTTAGTGTGATCAGTAGCTCAAGATGAGTTCGAACGGTTAGTGTGTTTGTAAGAGATCGACTATTTAGAGAGATAGATTAGAGCCACAACAGAGCATGCCAATTCTATAGAGTGTAGAAATTCTGCTTCAGCTCCAGAGATTTTTAATAGGAATGGTGAGAAAATTATTCCGCTGGAGCAGCGGTAGTAGTAGCTTCATCTTTGTCAGCACCATCAGCAGGGGCATCAGTATTTACCTCGACCTTCTTGGCTGCGTCGATGTCCCTGTTGGAGTCAATGGAGTTCACGCTATCATCCACGGAGGCGGCTTCCTCATCACTGGAATCCAGCTCGGTATCGCGTCTTGGTGCTTCAGTAGTTGGTTCCTTATTGTCGGGTTCACCTTCGACCTCCTTCTTGGTGGTTGTTTCATCGTTATCCGATCCGTTGCGGTTTCCACTTTCCACCGGTTTGTCTTCGGTGGCTGGCTTCTCAGTTTCTCCTTCTTCCGCTGGCTTGACGTCAATTACGCGCACCTTATAGACTGAGGTTCCGTATTCGGTCTTCTTAGTGTAGTACGTATCGTTAATAATGACCTTATGTCCATCGATGATCTGAAAAGAAAACCAATTTATTGACACACAATCTCACCCACTAAGCCATTGCAGATACCTTGACGGTCGACGTCGTATTGGTCTGGGTATCTTCGGAAGAATCATCATCGGGAATCTCAATTGGCCACACGCCGGGTCCGGTGTGCGAGAAGTCGCTGCCTCCGTAGAACGGATTCCACGAGCCGGCAAATCGGTCACGAAGACGCTTCACCAGATCTTCAAAAATGATAAAAGGGGAAATAAAACAAATGCAATGATAATTACTCTCGACGTGTGCGGCGCCCACTCATCCGGTCACTTATATAACAGTTAGCATGTTCTGCGCTGCGAGAAGCTTTCGTAAGTGATGAGCACGTCAATCGGAACACAGAGCAGTATTTGTTAAAATTGGCTGGACAAAATTATTCAGTTCACGTATCTGTCGGAACTATTTTTCTCCAACTGAAGAAAACATCAAGGTTTTTTTTACAGTAAAAAAAATAGTAAATTTGAGATTTTTGAATACCAGCAGCTGCTGTGTAATCAAAAAAAAAACGTGGGTTCTACTTAAACCAAGTAACATTTTTAGTTAGAAAAAAAACTTGAAGAGGTTCTTGACACCATCATGAACCCAGAATAAAAGGAATTTGGTTTTATGACGGTTTCAAAACCTCTACAAGATTTGTTGGTCGTCAAAATGTTATTTGGGATGTAAAGCAGGGCATTTTGATGGATTATAAATAAGTCTTACAAAAAGTTCTCGAGAACTCTATTTGTACAAGTAGTTCACTGCCGTTCTACGCATAATTGTTCCATATTATATGGGATTTCCATATAACATGGGACAATTGGGCGTAGAACGGCAGTTCAGGACTTTGCATAATTTTTTTTATCTTGAATATCTTTGGGTTTGCTCGTGAATTCCTTAGATTTATTCTAGAATTTCCACAGGCATTCCTCCTGGGAACCATTTTGATTTCTTATTCATGCTACTTTCATATTTTTCAGCAGATTTTTTTTTATTTTTTTGTTTTCTTTTTTTTTAAAGATGTGCTAAGCAAAGCCAGCTAGGTCTAAGAGTGCGTCCTTGTATTACTCAGAGAGAAGATTTCTGGAAGTAATAGTGGGGTTGATTCAGCTTTCTCTCGATATTTCACTCAGAAATTCTTCCGGGATTTCCGTCAGAGTTTCTTGTGGGATATCTTCACTGGCGTAGCCTGGTTTCTTCTTTTTCGCTCATTCTCCTCGACAAACACGACAAAGAGCGCGATAAAAGAGTAGGCAAGTGCTCCCTCTTCCATCCTCCTCTGTCTGGTGTTTGTTCAGGTGGATGAGTAAGAAAAAAAAAAGAATAAAGGCAACCTAAGCTAATGTATATTATTAGGAGTTGTTTCTCCTCAAATTTTTATTAGAATTAGGAGAGACGAACCAGCCAAGGGCTGAAAGTTTCTTAAATAAAGACAAATCAATCAATCAATATTAGAATTACACATGGGATGCTTACTAGATTCCTCCGTGATATATCTCACTATTTACTCTGGAATCCTTTTCAAAGTTTCCCAGAGGAAATTTCGCAATATTTTTTAATTCTTTACAAATAACTCCAGAATATCCACAGGAAAAATACAAAAAAAATATCTCAGAAATGATACCGGTAACCATTCTTGAAGCAACTTCTTGAAAAATCTCGGATCAGAAAGAACTACGAAAAATGTCAACAGAAGACTTCTGGAGAAATAACGGGGGACCACCTTTGAGGAATTCCGCCAAAACTTCTAAGAGAAATCCCGTTTGATTGCGAGAAAAGTGCGAAAAAATGAATAAATCATGGCAAAAACTCTGCTAGAAATCCTGAGAAAATCTGAAAGGGCTGATATGAACAAAAAAAAAATCTGAAGAAGTTCCAGAAGGAAATCATGCAGAAATCTTGTAATCGCAAAAACTCTGAGAACTATCCTGGCAGTTTGTTCAGTCAGAATCCCTATTGTGGAATTCTTGAACTAATGTCGGGATGAACTTATAAAGAAACTTTGGCATTAATTCCGACATACCCCAGAAAAAACTTCGGGAAAGCCTTTGCGATAAATTCCGGAAAGAATCTTTGTAGGAATTTAGCAATATTTTGGAAAAGATTTTGGAAAACATCCCTGAAACAACTCTGCAAAAAAAAATCTGGGATGGATCAGTAATGAACTCCGAGAAGATCTCAAAAGTAATGGGCATTTTTTTTTATTATCGTACAAATTGGGCCGAAGGGTCTCAGATTTTCATGAAACTTTTTCCACAGGCAGGGCACATGGATATATGAATAAAAAAAAATTGAGGAAAATTCAGGGTCGCCTATTTTCCCGGAAAACTAAGGTGAAAAGTTTCCCCTGACACTACTTACTTTGAAAAATCATAACTCAAGAACGAAGCATCGTAGAAACAAAGTTTTTTTTTTAGAAAATGAAAGCAAATTTTCTCAGAAATCAAAAAAAAAAATATGAACTGGAAAAAGTTTCCCACAAAATTTTCCACAGTTGAGAAAATTCGTGAAGAAAAGCCGGAAAAACTATGCCGGAAAACTATGCCCGAACTCGTGGAAAATTTTCGAAAACATATTTTTGAGAACGTTTAACTGAAGAACGAAGCATCGAAGAAACAAAGTTATGGTCAATTGTGTGAAAAGGACCATGAAAGCCTATATTATATGGTCATTTTTCACAAAATTTGCCATAACTCAAAAACGAAAAAAAGTGCATTCCAAAAATTTCAGCGATTAAAGCTTATAAGATAACCTTCTCAAAAATGTTTTTTCAAAAATTTTCCACGAATTTGGACATAGTTTTTCCGGCTTTTCTTTACGAATTTTCTCAACTGTGGAAAACTGCGTGAACAACTTTTATCAGTTCATTTTTTTTATTTCTGAGAAAATTTGCATTTATTTTCTAAAGAAAACTTTGTTTCTACGATGCTTCGTTCTTGAGTTATGATTTTTCAAAGTAAGTAGTGTCAGGGGAAAACAAAAAAAATCCACCTTAGTTTTCCGGGAAAATAGGCGACCCTGAATTTTCCTTATTTTTTTTTGTTCATATATCCATGAGCCTTGCCTGTGGAAAAAGTTTCATTAAAATTTGAGACCCTTCGGTCCAAACCCGTACGGTAATAAAAAAAATCCCCTAATGCTAAAATAAACTGTTGGTCGTATTTTCATCCAAATTGGTGAATATTTCAAGGTACCTGGAGCAGGACTGCAATTTTCCGACAGGCCTTTATGATTGCGATGTTTTGTTTTTTTTTTTTTTTCATTTTATTGATCGGTTTTTATAAGAGTTTAGTCTGCGATTCATCCGATAATTCCATCAATGGATTAATTCCGAAATTTGATCCAGGAACTTTTCTAGGAAAACCTGGAGGATTACCAGCAGAAATCTCTGGAAGATTTCTAAACGAAACTTCTGAGAGATTCCCAAAAGTAGCTTCTTTTGAAAAAAAAACCTGGATAACCAAAAATAACTACCTGAGATCTGAGAATGCTCAGAAGGAATCCTTGGAGGTTTTTCAGAAGGAACTTTTGCGGAGGATTGCTAGAAAGAACTTTTGGAAATTGTCCAGAATGAATTCCAAGAGCGTTCCCAAAAGGAAGTCCTGGAGGATTTTCGGAACTGGGGATACCAGTTAACCTAGTGGTTAAGGCTATGGATCGCAAAACCGGAGACGGCGGGTTCGATTCCCGCTCCGGTCGGGAAAATTTTTTCGACTCCCTGGGCATAGTGTATCATAATACTTGCCTCACAGTATACAGATTCATGCAATAGCAGGCAAAGAAAGCCCTTCAATTATCAACTGTAGAAGTGCTCAAAAAACACTAAGTTAAAACGAGGCAGGCCAAGTTCCAGTGGGGACGTAGAGCCACAAAGAAGAAGAACTCCTGGAGGGTCCCCAGACAGAATCCTTCGATAATTCCCTGTATAATTCCCAAAGGTGAAGTCTTGAAGCAATTCGAAAACAAACATATGGATGAATTCCAAATGGGACTCGTTAACAAAAAATCCACCGTACTTCCATAAGAATCATTTGGAGGAATCCTAGAAGTACCTAAATGCTAAATAAATTCCTGGACCAACTCCAAGCATTTGGTTTGCAGGTCCTTGTGGAGTTTGGTGTGCTATTAAAAAAAATCCTGGAAAACAATCCAGAAGGTTACTTTTGAACAATCGCAGCAAAAAAAAACTCCTTGTGGAAGCCAAGATGAACTTTTGGGGGAATTTCAAATAGAACTTTTGGAAAATCCCAGAATGAACGTTTTGGGAGAATCCCAGTTGATGTTTCTACAGAAATTTCAGGAAAAAAAAGCTCTTAAAGGAAAACTCGTAGCAACTTTCTGAGGAAAAACCAGAAGGAACACCTGGAGGAATCTCAAAAAGTACTCCTAAAGGTTTAAGAGGAGAATCTCTTGGATATTTTCTGAAGGAATGCTCGTAGAAGCTCCAGGAGATTTTTTAAAAGGGACATCTGGTGGAAATAAACTTCTATGGAAGTCTCAGGAGTCACCAACTTTTATCCAAAGAAAAACCTTTCATGAAATTCCAGAAAATTACCAAGCGAAATCGTACGAGAGTGTATACATACAGTATATATCGTCGGTTTCCTACAATAGGGGCACAACTCAAAAAATGAGAATTTTCAGAATAAGCGTTTGAAAATTGGCAATCATGAAGCACCTCCTGCAAATTCACTTATTTCTCTCATCATTTGACAAAAGTAAACAAATTTTGATTGTTGTATCATTGAAAGGGGCTGAAAGACTATCTGTTTCATGAATTTTAGACAACTATTTTGCAACGACTATTGAAAAAGTTGATTGATTTTGAGTTGTGCCCTTACTGCGGAAAATTGGTGAAAATGCCCAAATCTCGCGTTTCACAACGAATTTTGGAACGGGTCTTTGTGAGATGAAATTTTACATAGTTTTTCATCATTTGCCATCAAAATCTCAAAAATGACAAATTTTGAGTTGTGCCCCTATTGCAGGAAACCGACGATATAGAGTGTATACATACAGTATACATACAGTATATATACAGCAATTACTGAAATATTCTTGGAGGAATTTTAGCTTAAACCCATTATCCTTCTAAAGGAATACGGGAAGCTGTCAAAAGTTATTTTTTTTTTCAAAAGATGTCCTATGTTCAGTTTATACGCATAGGCATGGTACACAAATTACGTAACGCTAAAATCGGCGATTTCAAACTAGCCCCCCCCCTCCCCCTTCCGAGCAGAAGGGCATACCTTACAAATACCATGCAAAGAGCAAAATGTGGTCTAATACCTTAAATTGATATTGCTGCGTTATTCTACGAAATGTTATGAGAACATCAAAATAACAGTAGGAGGTATTTGAGCAGAGTTTGGTATTGATGTAGTATTTGTTGGTTTAGCGAAGAACAAGATTTGCTATTAAATCATGAAATCATCAAACAAATGAAACAATTAATAACAAGAAATGTTATCAGTTTGTTATTCAATAACTTTGGAATAACAAATACAGCTCTTGAAATTTTAGGTATGCATTCATTATTGAAATAACAAGACTTGTTATTTTCTAGGTGTTACTTATACAAAACTTTGGTATTCATTTTTAATATTTTGCCTCTTATATCAAGGTATGGTAGTATTTATGATAAATACCTTGATATGTTATTCACTTGTTATTTTCTTCTGCTCGGGTTGTAACGCTTTTTGTATGAAAACCAAAAATATTTTGTATGGCTCGTAACGCTAAGCTAGAATCCCCCCTCCCCCTATAGCGTTACGTAATTTGTGCACGATGCCTAAGAAGCTGTCCAACAAATGTCGAAGAGTGAGAAGTGAGCAGTGTGAATATGGAGTAGGAAGTTTGAGTCATCTGTGGGGAGTAACCTATGAAGAGTGCAAAGTGCAGGGCAAAAAGAAGTGAGTGAGAAATGAGCAGTGTCGAAAGATAAAAGAAGAGTTTGGCGTGTGATAAGTGAGACGTAATCAGTGAATGAAGAAAAGTGTAAAGTGAGGATAGTGAGGCAGTGAAGACCGCTGAGTTGTAAGAAGTATGTACTGATCACCGAGTGAGAAGTGAGCATTGAGTGAGAAGAGAACTGTACGGTATAGGCAATAAAAAATGAGGAGTGAAGAGTGAGGGATCAAGAGTGAGAAATGATGAGTGATCAGTGAGAAATGAGGGGTGCGGAGTAAGTGAAAGTGCGTAGAGTGGAATGAAGTGAAGAGTGAGCATTGAAGAGTAAGAATTGCACTGAGAAGTGTGAATCAGTGAAAAGTGAGTAGTGAGGAGTAATCCGTGAAAGGTGAGAAGTGAACTGTATGGGATGGGAAGTGAAAAGTGAAGTATGAGGAGTGTGATGAAGTGAGGAGTATGAGAAGCGAGAGTGTGAGAAGGGTCAGCAGAGAAGATTGAGGTATGAGAAGTGAATGATAAGTAAGCAAGAGTGACCATTTTTGTGTAATGATAAGTAAGCAGGAGCGAGTCATTTTTGAATAAGTAGTGCAAATCCGTGATAAGTGAGCAATAAAGAATCAGATGTGAGTAGTAAGCAGTAATAAATGAGAAATGAAAAATAAAGAGAAAGAAGTGTGACATATTGAAGAGTGAAAAGCTAGAGACGGGAAGTGAACAATCAGTAACTGAGAGCAGAGTTTAAAATTTTCATTTTCAATGAGTGAAATCAACGTGAATTTTGAGCATTCTCAACTCATTCGTTTTTCTGTCACTGACAATTTTCACTGAGAAACAAAATTAGGCCGGAGCTATGGTCGATTATTCTTCCAATCACCACAAAACTTTGGTATACTAATTAATTGGTATTGATGGGGGAATCGACTGTGTGACTGTGTTTTGTGCGAATCGGATTTAACGGCTACGCAGTCTTAATTACATCAAAACGAGTTGTTATCTAACCCGACGTTTCGACACTTTGGATGGTGTCTTCTTCAGAGGAAACAAAAAGGGTATATTTTTACTTATAAAATCTGAATGTTGTAACTTGGTCCCTACTTACGATATGTTATCCGTTTTTTTCGGAATTCACAGAACAAAATTGCGCCAAAGTGTCTACGTTAAAACCAACCAGTGTTACAAAAATCGAAGTGTAAGACATCAAACTTAAAATTAAGGCAAACAATATTAACACACATTTTGTAACCCACAGTATGTACCAAAACGCCCACCACTCGACAGTTAAAGTTAGAAAAAGCTACACAGATCAAAAAACGAAAAACATGTGGTAAGTAGGGACCAAGTAACAACATGCACATTTTATAAGTAAGAATATACCCTTTTAGTTTCCCCTGAAGAAGACACCATCCAAAGTGTCGAAACGTCGGGTTAGATAACAACTCGTTTTGATGTATTAAGACTGCGTAGCCGTTAAATTCGATTCGTAATTAATTGGAATACTATCCATCTGTTAAATTTGTTCATTATGTCAAATTTTATGTTTGTTAGCATTTAATTATTTTTTTAAAGACACGGGTACGTTTAATGCTTCCAGTGAGCTATTTGCTCTTTGAAGGAAGCACGACACTAGACAACGGACTAGCATGCCACGCCCAGTGGCACAGCCGAAAACTTTTCCTGACAGCTGCAGCGGGAATCAAACCCACGATGCGACTAAAGCACGATGCGACTATTTTACGATGTGCACGAAAATACTCATGACAAGGAATTGAATGAAAAAAGAAAGACATTCAGCTGACAATGAATGTGGCGAAACACGAATGAAAAAATGAGGATGTTAATTTTCATTTCGGATCTTCAAATTTTTCACAGTGCAGAGTGTGAGGTAGTGAGATGTGCCAAGAGAGCAGTGCTGAATGATAAATGAGTTTTACGTGATATGTGAAAAGTGAACTGTGATTAATGAGGTGTGAGCAGTGAATGAAGAAGAGAGTAAAGTGAGTAGTATGAAGCAGTGGTGAGTAAGGATTGAGAAGTGAGAGATGAACAGTGATTAATGATGCGTGAGTTGTGAGGAACGAGAAATAAGGAGTGAGAGAAAGCAGTGTGAAGAAAAGTGAAGAGGGAGCAGTGAAGTGTGAGACCTGAGCAGTGAGAACTGAACAATGAGGGGTGTGAAGCAGAGAGAAGTGAGTAGTGAGGAGTGATCAATGGAAAAATGGTAGTGCACTGTATGGAATGAGCAGTGAAAAGTGAAGTATGAGGAGTGTGATGAAGTAAGGAGTGAGAAGTGAGGAATGAAGGGTGGACTTAAAAAAATGAGAGATAATGAGTGAATGAGAAGAAAGCAGGAATAAGCAATGAAAAAAATGCATATAATATTGAATCATTTTTGAGTAAGGAGTGTAGTGTGAGACGTGACAAAGGAAGAATCAGATGTGAATAATAAGCAGTGAGGGATTAGAAAAGAAAAATATAGAGCAAGGAGTGTTACGCATTGAGAAATAAAAAAAGCGAGAAGTTAGTGTTCATAAGTTGCAACGTGTATGTTACACAGAAAAAAAACTATGAACATGTCTAGTAGGGTGGCCCACACTTATATGAAAAACAAAAATTTCGAAAAATGCCAAGTCTTACCTCCTCAATCAACTGTTTTGGACTCCCAGAAGCTACGTTCAAAATTTGAGCAAAATCGGTTTAGCCTAAGGGGGCGCTCAAAACGCTTGAAGTTTGTATGGGAAAACTTGGCCAAATGTATGCAGAAATTTTAAGTTTTCGAATTATGCCGCTAGGTGGCGCTGTAAGCGTTCAATAATCAAACCCTTTGGTATTATTGTAGGTGACTATATGCCAGAGAACTTTGTCGAAGACCGTGAAGTGATCCGACGGCTGTGAAAAAAGTTATACCCTAGGCAAAGTGAGGCAAAGTATTGAGATTTCATTATTGATATTATTCCTTTACATGTATTGGAAAAATAACAATAAAGTTTATCCTCACTTTTCCTAGGGTATAACTTTTTTCACAGACGTTGGATCACTTTGCGGTCTTCGACAAAGTTGTTTGGCATATAGTCACCTACAATAATACCAAAGGGTTTGATTATTGAACGCTTACAGCGCCACCTAGCGGCATAATTCGAAAACTTAAAATTTCTGCATACATTTGGTCAAGTTTTCCCATACAAACTTCAAGCGTTTTGAGCGCCCCCTTAGGCTCAACCGATTTTGCTCAAATTTTGAACGTAGCTTCTGGGAGTCCAAAACATCTGATTGAGGAGGTAAGACTTGGATTTTTTCGAAATTTTTGTTTTTCATATAAGTGTGGGCCACCTTAATGTCTAGCCACTCTGAGGTTTATGAACGCTCCCAGACATATATTTACCATTTCCAACCGACTGTAAGGACTTTCTTAGCATCCATTATTGATCGAATGAATGGATGAGCTACCAAAACTGAACTTTAGATCAACGTCAAAATCAATAAAACAAACAATTCTGACTAGCTAGAACCGATAGATACCTGTCTGTGCACCGATCGACGCTTCTCACTTATGCAACATGCGCCTCATGTCTGTCTCTCCCCAGTCATCACCACCCCCACCCACGAAACTCACCGTCAAGGTAAGACGAGAACTGCCACGTGAACGGGTTGACCGACGGGAAGAACACCGGACTTTGGCCCGGATGGGGGAAATCGTCCGTGTCCACGACTCCATCGAAGCTGTCGAAACTGCTCGGGTACCGGTTGAAGTAGGATGGCCTCTGATGCTCCAGTGGAACTACGATGAATTCCGCATCGTCCGACGGGTCGCTGTGTTTGCTTTCGCTCGCTGTCAATTAGAGGGAGAGATGAAGAGAGACGGAATTGGCATCTATTAGTATCGTGATCTAAACGCGATAATTAGCATGTATGATATTTCGGAATCGCGAGAAAAAAATTGTCACACGTCCCCGATAATGAACCTGTCAGACCACCCACCACGGGGAGAGATCGTGCCTGCTTAGTGCCTACACGGCACGGGGGGAATCTCCTCCGCCCGGTCGAAATCACAATGGATGAGCATGACAGTGGCTGTCGTCTGTGGATGATGACTCAATTGGCAACGCAACGCAAAATAACGATGCCATTAGGGTAATGTGGCTAGGCTGGCTGGAGTAGGTAACTGCTGCAGTGCCAGTAGTCTACTGTTAGCTAGATAGCTAGATAGTTGGGGAAGATATGTGGAAACGATTCGGTTGACTCAAGTGACATCCATTTAGATTTCGAACCGTAGCGACCAGCGGCGTTCTTGTTAGTAGGGGAGAGTGTTCTTAAATGCATCAATAAAAAAACATTTATTCAATTGGGTTGTTTAGTGAATTAAATATTGCCTTTTTCTTTAGCCTAATCGAAAGAGCTCATTTTTCTGGGTATAACGTGATTTTATTGCGTACCGATTTATTTGTTTTGATGGTTAAATAAACAAAACAGTTTTAATTTCCGTGGATAGAATGACAGTTCAATCGATAAAGTGACAGTTCGACCGAACAAAAAAATTTCCCCATACAAACTTTAAATGCATTTTAAAAATAGTTCCCGGGCACCTAAAATGATGAAATTTTGGATTTCGACTAATTTTTGGACGGAGATTCCGATTATGCAATAATCTAGATACCCCTAAAGAACCCAATTCTCTTTAACTTAAAAAAAATGCTTGTTCAAAGTTTTTTTTTTTTCAAAGGAAAATTAACAACCAGGCGTCTCCATTGGATTTACGGAAATACACACCAAACACTTCCAGTTTTTGTTTCGCTAATGTTTTCTTCCACAGAAAAAAAAAACTAAACTTCAGAAAAACGTTGCTACCCAGACAACCAGTAATCGTATAAGATGTAGCATAAGATGATAAAGTGGAGGCAATATGCGTGCATGCCTCCATTTAGGCGCATTTAAAACGTACGCATGGAGGCGATATGCTTTAACATCTTATTCAACATCTTATACGATCACTGGTTGACTGGGTAACGACCAGCAGAGAATGTTGAAAGATTCAGCAAATTTGACTGAAATTCAACTTTTTTTTTCTTAGTGAAAATTATTTGTAGTGCAAGGGTGGGACCGTTGGGCCCAACAGTCCATTTCACACTGCTAACCCCTTCAAACGAAATTGAACGTATCTGACTGAAACGGCATGCCATCCGCACTGCGCAGCGGGAAATTTTTTCCCCGAGATGATTTAGTTTGATAACGACAACAAAACATTTTACCACGGCGGTGCGGTGGGGCGGAGGTGTACTTAAACGGCGACTATTATTGCCGTAACGAATCCGACGTGTGTACGTACACAATGTGTATGCAAAAAAAGAATGCTTTACTAATGCCCGGTAATATTTTCATAACTTTTTGTTCGTTGCGCACGTTCAGTCGGGCATCGGGGGCTTTCATCTGGTATAGTAACCTACCTGTGCATGCAACGAGTGAACGAGAATAATGCAATAAATAGATTGGGTGATTTTCATCATTCAGGGAAAATTGGATTTACCCATTGTGCGAATCTGGTTAGAATGGATGCAAATGATACATAAACGATAGAAAAAATGTAGCAAATTAGACAGTTTCTATTGAATAATATTTATACAAATGCAAAAAAATCCGCACCTCCGAAGATTGTGTATTGAGTGTGCAAAACTTCGTGAGAAACCTTGGAAGAAATTCCAGCAACATTCCAACGCAACGAACTCCGAAAGAATTTCAACACCATTGGAAGAAACCCCGAATCTCTAAAGAAATTCTGGAAGAAATTCTGAAAAAAAGCTACTGAAAAAATTCTTTGAGAAACTCAGAAAAGCCATAAATATTTATCTCTGGGAGACAATTGAGGAGGAATTGTCGACAGAATCGCATAGAAAATAACTTTATAATTCCTGGAGAAATCACAATCTCTGACAGAAACTCCGTGTGAAGTACTCCTGAGCAAATTCCAGAAAGAGTCACAGCAAAAATATCGGAAGGAAATCTGATTTAAATCGTGGTAGGAAAACTGAAAACACCAGGGGTGGCTCTAAGTGGAATCCTGTAGGTTGCTCTGGGAGAAATCCCGCCTCTGAGAGCAATTCCTGGGACACCTCTGGATGATATCCCGAGTGAAACTCTAAGTAATATTCTGGAAGAAATCCCTTGAGAACTTTCCAGAGAGAATACTGTATAAGTCCCACGAGGTACTTTTGGAGTAATTTCAAACCAGTGAACCAGTGCTGTCAGGGAACTTCCAAATATGACGTCCATCGTTTAGGGGGGACGGGAGGGGGAGGTATTTCAGAATTCCTCCAGAATTACCTTCAGAGACACTGACAGAAATTCATTTGGTGATTCATATAGAATGTATTAAACATTTTCTATAATGTTTACAGAAAGAAGATTCTCGCGGGATTACTAGAAACTATTTTAGCAATATTGACTCAAATGATTCCACTTAGTATCCCTTCAGAAAGCTTTCCTGTATATGCATTCATTTAAAGGGTGATACGGTCAAAATTTGGTCACACAATTTGTTTCATAACTTATGACTGCGTACACCAAAACAGCTGATTTTTAGACCAGTAATGGTACATTATATGTAGCTTATACCATAAAATTTTCATCAAAATAGGTTTAGTATTTGCGGAGATATTGTGAATCCTGAAAACTGCAATTTTAAAATTTTGTACAAAGAGGATTCACAAATAAGAACACATTTTTACTGTTTTATTTATAGAGCCAGAGATATTTACCGATTTCAATGAAAATTTTTCTGTATGTGAAGTATGCATATCAAAATGTTGAGTAAAAATTTCATTCAATTTGATCCAGCCGTTACAAAGTTATATTTGCTTAAGTGGCACCCGGTCAGTTTTTTTCATATTCAAACTGCTACAACTTTGAAAGTATTCATACAAAATGGCTCAAAATTTTACTAAGAACATATTTTCACAATAGTATTATACTGTAAAATTTTGATAAAAATTGGAGCAGTATTGGTAGTTCTATAATCAAAATTGTGCTTTACCGACCTTAAATTTCCGAAAATTTACTATGGAGCGCCTTTGTACAACATTTTAAAAAGGTAGGTCGATTAATTTATCTATATATCAACCAATACTTAATCGATTTGGATGAAAATTTTATGGTATAAGCTACATATAATGTAGCATTACTGGTCCAAAAATCAGCTGTTTAAGTGTACGCAGTCTAGGGGCTGTCCATAAACCACGTGGTCATGAGGGGGGGTTCGGCCAATGACCATTTTGTATGGACGAAAAAAAAATTTGTATGGACTAATGACCACGCGGGGGGGGGGGGGCTAAGAACTCCCAAAAAAATGACCACGTAGTTTATGGACAGCCCCCTAAAGTAATGAATTGTGTGACCAAATTTTGACGGTATCACCCTTTATTGCGGATCCCTCCACAGATTCCTTCAGGACTTCTTCCAAGCATTTTCCTTGGGTCTTCTTCAGGAATTCCTCATGAAATTTCTCATAAGTTTCAATTTGAAACTGGTCCACGGCTTTCATCAGAAATTACTTCCAAATTTTCTCCGAGCATACTTTAACGGATTCTATTGGAAATTCCTCCAAGGATTGCTGCATAAGTTCATGCTTGTAATCCTTCATTGATTTCTTTAAACATTTCTGAAACTCCTCCAAAAATGTTGTCAAATTTTTCTCCAGGATTTTTTCCCAAAAATATCTTCAATTAATTTCTCAAAAAAAATATTCTAAAACTATGAATTTCAAATAACTCAACGTACATATGTACAGATGGGTAAATTATTGGTTAAATTGGAAAAAAAAATCCACAGCTCAGGTGAGATTTGAACTCACGACCCTTATTCGCTAGACAAGTGCTTTACCAACTAAGCTACCGAGCCAATTAATGACCCGGCAACTTAGTTGTCATAAGGTTCAATAGACATTTATCGACGTATTTTTTCAACAATTCAACCAGAACCTGCGATTTCTGCAAGGCCTTTTTAAGGGATTCAGAAATTCCTCTACAGATTTTTCCAGGAACTTCCCAAATATTTTCTCCTTCGAATTACTTCCAAATGTACCTCTTGGTTTTTTTCTCAGCATTAAGGGGATATCTAAAATTGCTTCTTCGGATATTCTCCGAGGTATTCATCCAGCAATTGGTCCAGAGATATCTTCAGAAATTGCTTCAGGATTTTTTGTCCGAAAATTCCAATAGCTTCTCTAGGAGTTCCTAAAAGTATCTCCAGAAGATTTTTAAGGGATTTCTTGAAATAACTTTACAGGGATTTCTAAGAAATTTCTGCAGGGATTCCTTAAATAATTCTTCAGTAATTTTCGTCCAAATTTCTAAAGAACTTGCTGGAAGAATATCTGAAAAAACCTGCATGTATTTTTAAACACATCCCTGGAGATGTTTCCGATAAAAATGCAGGAGCAATTTCATTAAAATTCTTGTAGAAACTTCTTCAGAAATCACTTAAGGTATTTCTCTAAAAAATCTTGGAGAAACCCTGGGAAGAATTTACAAAGAAATTCCTTTGAGATGAATTTCTGAATAAACTCCAAGGAAGAACTTTTGAACAAATCCCTGGCGAAAATTTCTTAAGAAAACAAGCGAATCCTGTCAATGTTCTGTAAATAATAAAAAAATATGAGGAAGAAATACTCATAGGAATTTCTAAAGAAAATCGCTGAAAAAAATCTGAAAACATATTTTGTTATTATGTTTTCTCAACGAAAACATATTGGGCAGAATCCTCGTATAAATCTTACGAAGTACTTTATATCTGAAGTAATTTCAGGCAAAATTTCTAATAATCTTCTTGAAGAAATTTCTCGGGAAAACCTTGGTGGTATTCCTAGAAAAAATATCGAAGAATTCAAAAGAAAATTCCCAAAGACATCAAATAAAAAATCATGGAGGATTTTTTGTAAGTATTCCTGAAGGGATCTGTGTACGGATTCCTGGAACAAAACCCTGTAAGAATTTCTGGAGAAACGCGTAGATATGAGGCCAAAAAGATCCATAGAAATTACTCTTGAGATATTTCTTAAGGACCGTAGAAATTGCTACGAATATTTTAGAATAAATTTCTTAAAAAAAATTGTGGAAAATTTATTAGAGTTATCCTTACAGGAAATGCCGGATTGATTTCTCGGGAAATACATGGAGGAATATCTAGAGGAATTTCTGCAGGAATCTGTGTATGAACTCCTGTGTGACCGAAACGTCAGGTGTTGAACCAATATCCGTTTATGATAACATAGAGACTGGAAGCCGAAAATCCCCGCTTGCATAACTCCTGTAGGAATTTCAGGCGCAATTTCTGCCGAAATCACTTAAAGCAATAATACAAGAATCTGAAGAGGAATACCTGCAGAATTTCATGGATGAATACCTGACGAAATTTCTGAACACATTTTCTCAAATAATCCCTCAAAGAATTTCTGAGAAAACCGTCGGAGAAGTTTTTGACAGAAGCCTTGTTAGGAAACAATTCACGGATGAATATTGAAGGAAATTCACAGAAGGTTTCCTTGGACTTGTGATTCTTGGACAAACTGATGGAGGAATCACATTAGGAATTTTTGAAGAAAATTTCTGAAAGAATGCCAGACAGAATTTCTGAAAGAATTATTGTAATAATTTCGAAGTTCTCGTACTGATCCCTAAAAAACTTCTGGAGTAATTTTTAGTTTTTTTTTGAGGATTTTTTGCAGAAATCTTCTAACAAAAATTTCGATTCTAGAGATAATCCTGAATCGGAAAATTAAAAAAAAAACATGTAAGACTTTCTGAAAGACATTCCTGGAAGATTTTAAGGAATCTATGGAGAAATACCAAATGGAAGCCACGGACGATTTTATAAAAAAAAGTTTCGAAATGTTTTTCTGCGGTAATCTCTAGAAAACTTTCAAGGAAATTCTCAAGGAAACTACGAATTTTCTTATCAATTTAAGAATCCCTGAAGGATTTTTCATAGAAATCTCCGAAAAATTTCCTGGTAGAATTTCTTATACTCCCTGGAAGATTTTCTGAAGGAATCGTTGGGGGAATTTCTGAGAAATAACAAGAGTTTTTATGAGTATTTGAAGGTATAAGATTTTTTATCTATATTAACGAGATTTTAAGTCCTAGGCTAGTTCATTTCGGGACTGACTTCCCTTCCGAAGGAAGAACCCACATTGTGTGAGTATGTAGCGAGTGGGATTCGATCCCAGGTCTTCGGCGTGATAGTCATGTGCTTTATCCATCACACCAGGTCCGCTCCACAAGATATAAAAAGCACGGTTTTTAAATGAACCCTTCGATTATTTTCTGGAAAATTCTCTCAAAGAATTCAGGAAGCAATTTATGCAAGATTTCCTGAAATTATAATTTGCGACATTTCGGAGGAATAACAAGCGCAGTTAATCCCTGTCGGAAACTGATGAAATTTCCGATTAATTATTTGGTAGATTTTTTGAAGAGATCGCAGAGGAACTTCGGGAGAAGTATGTAGAGAAATTCTTAAAAAAAAATCTGCCGAAATTCGATGGAATTTCTGACAAAAATTGTTAAAAAAAAGTTTCAGAAATTAAGACTGATACCCATGTTTAGATGCTATTACAATTTTTGAATTAGAACTAGCTGTCTACACGAAGATAATTTATGCCCAAGGAAGTCAAGAACGTAGCACCGTGGCGCCAACATCGACTCCGACCCCTATCTGGTGATGGTCAAACTGCGCCCAAAACTCTCCGTCATCAACAATGTACGGTACCGGCGACCGCCACGGTACAACCTAGAGCGACTGAAGCAACCGGATGTCGCCTCAGCATACGCGCAGAATCTCGAGGCCGCGCTGCCAGACGAGGGCGAGCTCGATGAGGCCCGTTTAGAGGACTGCTGGAGTACAGTGAAAGCAGCCATCAACGACGCAGCCAAGAGCACCATCGCGTGCGTGGAACGGAATCGACGGAACGAATGGTTCGACGAAGAGTGCAGAACGGTTTTGGAGGAGAAGAACGCAGCAAGGCGGTAATGCTGCAGCAAGGGACTCGACAGAACGTAGAACGTTACAAACAGAAGCGGAAACAGCAGACCCGCCTCTTTCGGGAGAAAAAGCGCCACCTGGAAGAAGCGGAGTGTGAAGAAATGGAACTGATGTGCCGTTCCCAAGAAACACGAAAGTTCTATCAGAAGCTCAACGCATCCCGCAACGGCTTCGTGCCGCAAGCCGAAATATGCAGGAATAAAAACGGAGGCCTCTTGACGGACGGACGTGAGGTGATCGAAAGGTGGAAGCAGCACTTCGATCAACACCTGAATGGCGTGGAGAACGTAGGCACGGGAGCCCACGGCAACGGAGGAAACGACGACGCCAGTGCAGTGGAGGACGGGAACGAACCAACTCCCACGCTGAGGGAAGTTGAGGATGTCATTCACCAGCTCAAAACCAACAAAGCAGCTGGTAAGGATGGTATCTCAGCCAAACTCATCAAGATGGGCCCAGAAAAGTTGGCCACCTGTCTGCATCGGCTGATAGTCAGGATCTGGGAAACCGAACAGCTACCGGAGAAGTGGAAGGAAGGGGTAATCTGCCCCATTCACAAGAAAGGCGACCATTTGGAATGTGAGAACTTCAGGGCGATCACTATTTTTAATGCTGCCTACAAAGTGCTATCTCAGATCATCTTCCGTCGTCTGTCACCTAAAACGAATGAATTCGTGGGAAGTTATCAAGCCGGCTTCATCGACGGCCGGTCGACAACGGCCCAGATATTTACCGTACGGCAAATCCTCCAGAAATGCCGTGAACAACAGGTCCCAACGCATCACCTGTTCATCGACTTCAAAACGGCATACGACAGTATCGACCGCGCAGAGCTATGTAGAATCATGGACGAAAACGGCTTTCCTGGGAAGCTGACTAGATTGATTAAAGCAACAATGGACGGCGTGCAAAACTACGTAAGGATTTCGGGTGAACTATCCAGTTCATTCGAATCACGCCAGGGTGATGGACTCTCATGCCTACTCTTCAACATCGCTCTGGAAGGTGTGATGCGACGAGCCGGGCTCAACAGCCGGGGAACGATTTTCACAAAATTCGGACAATTTGTGTGCTTTGCGGACGACAAGCGAAAACTCAAAAACAAAGTACATGCTGGTAGGCGGAACCGAAAACGACCGGATCCGTCTGGGTAGTAATGTTACGATAGACGGGGATACTTTCGAGGTGGTGGAGGAATTGGTCTACCTCGGATCCTTACTGACGGCTGACAACAACGTGAGCCGTGGAATTTCCTCTAAGAGTTACGTCTGTTTGTCTGTGGTACTACTATACTGATTTGGTACTGAACCATATCAGTACAGTCCAAACCAAAACAATGCAAAAACAATTCACAAAAAAAAAATCGTTTTCGAGGAAGGCTAAAACTGATAGTTGCACTGAAATTCAATTTAACCGAAAAAAAAACCAACTCAATGGTACAAAATTAACCGTGCTAAGGTCAAACTCAACCAGTCCGTCACTAATAACTATCCACGAGGACTGATAATGACCTTTCATGTTCATCGTAACGTAAATCAAGATCACAGCCACTGGCACTGGCAGAATTACATCTGTCAGAACACAGAACGACCAACGCAAACGGTGACACACAAGCATACCGTCATCAATGCTCAGCGAACCGCAACAGACAAAACAGTAGTGAAGCTGCAGTTTCATGCTCGATACAGTAGGTACGTGGGTACCAGCAGATATGCAGCTCGGAACCATATTGATCAGAATTTGAACCGATTCGTGTATCGGATTCAATTCAATTTCTATCTCTGGTTATTTAGGCGTAGGTATTGTTCTCAATTATCACTCCGAAGCTCAACGGCGAGGGCGGAAGCTTTTGCACTGTTTTAGCTGGTTGTGATGTGACCGCAGTCGCTGCATACATCGAACTGTATTATTTCTGTGATTTTCTAAACACGTTTCATGAATTTTGAAGGCTATCGCTTCCTGCACTTTGAGCATATAATGCATATGTGTCCTCTACCTACAGCATAAAAGCGATGCACCGCCATATCGCCGCCGACGACAATCTCATCAAACGAAAAACAAACGGCAAAATTTAAACGTCCACCATGCTTTCCGATTGTCCTAAGGCACGGAACTAGGGGGGGGGGGATTAGGGCGCGTTCAATGCACCGACAGACTGGCGTGCATTATGGCCGGGTGTCAACGAACAAAAATGACAGCTTTTGGCTGACTGGGGAAGTCTCATTCCTGGTCTCGTCTCGTTAACGTGAATTATCCGGTACCATTGTCATTCATCATAAACGATGTACACGCTAGCACAACATATTCGAAGTGTCTGGTTAAATGTATTATGGCTATGCTCTCTTAAATTCATACATTCCATATGTATTTTAGAGAGCATCGCTTATATTGCTTTGACTGAGTTCGTGCATTGAAGCATGATGATCTTTACCCCATAAAATGCTGCGTCAGTTAACGACAATCCCTTAAATAATGCATAAAGACTGCCCCAGAAAGTATGGACGCACTTAGTCTTCAGTTGTCTGTGCCTGATCGATAATTCTTGTTTCAGGCTTTGTTTTGACTGTTTCTGCTTACCATAGGATCGAAAATTCAAACGTTCTTTGCCACGATGAACATTGGAATTCGAAATGGTAGCTTTTTTGGTCATACCTCGCTCTGTGTAGGTTAGAAGATTTTTCCTTGTGCTCAAACACCTTCAATATTTGTTTATCCTAATGTGGGTTAGCTGGATCTTTATTTTTTTCCCAATTTTTGCCTATGCTTAAACGTGTTATCCCCACCGTGGTTGCTCATTGCTGCTTGCACGATTTTCTCGCTTACTCTCACTATATTTTGCTCATTTCCTGAGTGACCTTTCAAACTCTGTACATCGTTTGTGCACATTTTTTCAATAATGTTCCGCTGGAAGTTCATGTATTTTGAAACAAACTTTTGGAATCGCAAAAACCGTTATATGAATGCTGATAAAATAGGTTATCAGTTTTGAAATGCTAGTATTTTCTTACTGCGTCCATACTTTCTGGACCGGTCTTTATGATCGTGCAAATTGAGACAATAACACAAACATGGTATCGTGTCAATCCGTCTTAGAGTAGAGTTACATTAATGCTTCAGCAGAGAATCCTTCAGCGATTTCCGTAGAGATTTATCCCATAATTCTTACAGTGTTTCCTTTTCGAGTTCTTGTAGATATTGTTCCATTTTCCCAGCATTTCTTTCAAGCATTCAATCAACAATTCGTCTAGAGTCTCCTGCATAAAATAATTCCAAAATACTGTAGGACTCTTTCAGGGACTTTTTCCATAAGGGAACTAAGGATTCCGCTGTGAACGCCTTACAGAAAAGTTTTTCAACGAATTGATCGGAATCCCAGGCATTCTTCTATGGAGATTACTTCAATATTCTTATACCATGATGTTGATGATTCTTCCCAATATTGACGACATTTAAGCCGGGGCCCGTGGCGTAGTTGGTCACACGTTCGCTTCATAAGCGGATGGTCATGGGTTTGATTACCAGCCCCGGCACTTGCAATTTTTCGTCAGTTGCTCTTCACCGAGAGCGGCTGACACTGACCCTCTTCTTCTCATGGCTCAAACGGACCCGGATACCTGGACATCGGCGAGCTGCTACTCATAATGGACCCCCAATCGGACTGGAAAGGAACAACGGCCATCTATCATCATCCTTGTGCTCATCATTCTACTAGGTATAAAGTAGAAAAAGTGAAAGCAGCAGAAAGGCAACCAGTTCGATAAAGTAGAATAGAATATAATAGGCGCTGTACAAAAAGTGCAGCTGTCAATTGAAATTGCTCACGTAGTGCCCCAGTGGACAATAGAGCTGTAAATTAGGTTAAGTGATTAAGAATAAAGAAAAATTGAGGACATTCTTAAGCGAAAGAATAAAACGTCTCCCAGTGAATCTTATTTCTCTCAAGTAGTGAAAATGTGTGCAATCGTCGGGAGCGCAACATTTGACATAAGATTATTTGACATAAGGTCGTTTGTACATTAATTCTATGCAATAATTGTACCAGAAATTCTTCTTAGAATTTCTCCATAGCCGGGGCCCGTAGCGTAGTGGCTACACGTTCACTTCATAAGTGGATGGTCATGGGTTCGATCCCAGCCTCGGTACTTGCAATTTTTCGTCAGTTGCTCTTCCCCCCGAGAGCAGCTGACACCTGACCTTCTTCTGAGCATATGCTCTAACGGCCTGGAAATTTGGATATCGGCTAACGGCAACTCATAATGGACCCCCAATTGGACTGCAAAAGGAACAAGGGCCACACATCATCGTGCTCATCATTTTACCAAGGACAGGGTAGAAAAGTGACAGTAGCGCAAAGACAACCGGTTCGATATAGAAGTATATAATTCATTTAGGCGTTGTACAAAGAGTAAAATGCAGCTACCAATTGGGATTGCTCACGCAGTGCCCCAGTGGACGAAAGAGCTGTAAATCAAGTTGAAAAAATCTCCATAAGCATCTCTAAGAGCTCTCCTAGGAATTTCTTCAGAAAATACTCTAGTAGACTCCATTCAAAAATTTATTAAGGGGTCCCTTCAAGAATTACCTTCATTTGCTATTCCAGGGGTTGCTTTACAAATACCTTCAGGTTTATGTAGTCAAAAGCTCCTCCAGAAATTTTTATAGGATTTTTTTCTTGAAGTTATTTCCGAAGATGCATCTGAACTTTTTCGATGAATTATTCCAATAATTCCTCAAGGGGTATCTTAAGGAAATTCTTCAGGAATTCTGACAAGCATTATTTCAGGTATTCCTCCACAGATTACTTTAGAAATTGATTCAAGAATTTTTTTGTAAAAAAAATCTTCAGAAAATATTTATTTTCCAGGAGTCTCTAGTGGTATGTTCAGCAAATCTTCAGATCTGTTAGAGAATTATCCATTGATTCCTTTTAAAATTGTTTCTTAGATTCTTCCAAAACTTTCTTTATTTTTTGATGAAGAAATCCTTAAAGGTATTTCTGAAGCTCCCATAAAAGCAAATATAATCCTCGAATTTTCGCAAGAGTTACAGAAAAGATTTCTCCTGGAATTCCTGAGTGATTCTGAAGAAATTCCTTGGTGATTTTTGAAAGGCATTCCTGAGGGACTTTCTGAGAAATTATAAAAGAAATTCCCCAATAAAATTAAAAAAAAAAATCATAAAATGCTGAAAAAGTCGCTGACGGAGTTTCTAAAAAATCGTCGAAAGAATTTCTGGACAAATCTCCAGTCAAGTCCCTATAGAAACCCCTGGAAGTACTCTTGGAAGAAACCCTGTAAACCATGGAAATTACTGGAAAAACTCTAGGAGAATTTCCAGGAGGAATATCTGCAAAAACTCCTTGAAAAGCCTTGGTGGAATTGCAAAAAGTGAAATGGTGGAATTCTTATAGTAATTAAAAAAAAAATCTGGAAAAATCCATTTTGAAGTAATTGAAACGCAACGAGCTTCTCCGCATAGGTACGTCTACTATATTTGGCGACTCGAGGTTGAATAATCTGACATTACATCGAAAGACCCTATTCTACAAATCATAGCCTACTTCTATAATCCCTACTACAATTTATAACATCATTTGTGGATTTTTGAAAAGTACCTCTGTAGGAATTCGTACATGTATTCCTAAACAGCTAAAAAAAATCAGTAAAAACCCTTCTACACCAGAAAAGCCTCTTGAGAAATTTCTAAAAGAGTTTTCGTCAAAATCATGGGAAATATTTCCGTAACAATTTCCGAATGAATTCCTTTAAGACTTCGGGAGAAATTCCTGAAGACGTTTCTGCGAAATGTTCAATGAATTAGCTGGAGATATTCATCAATATATCCCTGGACGAGTTCTTGAAATCTGAAGGAAATCCTGGATGATTTTCTGAAGATATCACCGAAAGAATTCCTGAAATAATTAATTAAGCAAACTCTAAAGAAACCCCTGTGAAAAATTATTATTATATTACGACAAAACTTACTAAAGAAAATTCTGAAGAAGTTTTTGAATTCTTCAGGGCCCAGAGAAATTTCTTAAGCTGGAGGCATTTCTGAGGAATGAAGGCTTCGATTAAAAAAAAAATCTAAGGAAACCTATGAAATAATTTCGAGAGCAATTCTTTGGGAAATTTTTGGATGATATTCTACTAGAATTTCAGAAGCAAACTCTTGATACATTTTTCAAGCAATCCATGCTAGATTTTCTAAAAGAATTCCTGGAGAGCCTTCTGAAGTGTTCCGTGGAAAATAAGCTGAACTGAAAGGAATTCCATGAGTTTTTTTAAGAATTCCATGATGGAATTTTAGAGGGAATCGACAGAAAGTATTATCAAAGAATTCTTATATAAATTTCCGAATAAATCTATAAATCTTCAGAGGAACTTTAAAAGGAATCTCAGGAAGAACTCTAGAAGTTCTTGGAATCTTCCTGGCAGAAATTCTCTCAAAAATTCAAAGGTAGATTTTCTAAAAAAAAAAATACTGGAGCAACATATGAAAAAATCCATAGTGGCAAAATCAGTTCATGAAGGCATAACTAAAGAAAGCCATGGATGGTTTTCTTGGTGAAACTTTTGAGCAATTTATGCAGTGATATCTTAAAAAAATTGTAAAGGATTCTAAAGGAATTCATAAAGAAATTTCTTAAAGCAATTCATGGAAACTTCTCTAAATTAATCCTTCAAGATTTTTTAATGAATGGCTGATAGAATTTTCAAAGAAACCTCCGAAAGAATAAGTGAAGCAATTCCAGAAGAAAATTTCTGGAAGTTTTACTACTTGAGAGTGCTGAAAAGTTTAACTTTTCGTCACACATGTTCATTTGTGAAAAAGTAGGCATTTTTGCTACCTTTTTACCAATTGAAATATAAACACTTTCGCTGTTTTTTAATTAGTTGATTGTTGCTGATGATGGAATGATGGTTTCCTATGCTTTTACGCTATGCTTTGGTTTGGTGTGGTGCTCTATACTGCTTTGGACCATAAATAGCAAAATATCAGTTGTAAAGAGGGCATATTAGAAAATGCTGTGTACATTCGTTCCAACATTCCCACAAGTTATACCAGTTAACCATACATCATCCAATTTTGCAGCCACGCAATACATTTAGTCCCCTGTCTCAGTGTCATATACATCATGTTCTGCATTTGCACTCCGGGTTTGAAGCGCAGTTTAAGTTAACCCCGGTTGGTCTGGGGATGGCCGCACGCGCACTTGAACACCGTCATCAGAACCGCGTGCGCGCGAACACCCATCCACACCGGCTCGTCGGCGTCGTCGTCGTCGGCCACCGCTGTACTTGACCGGTTGCATGATGAGGCAATTTTCCACTCTCTCGACCCCCCTCGCCGCAAGCTCAAGAGTGCATCTTCGCATCTCTCGAAAGGTGCATCATCTCACTTGGGCACCTTTGTGCTCGTCACCTCGTTTACCGCCGTATTTCCATCCACTTGTCCGGCCGCGGCCACATCTCTTACCTACTCTTGTTGACCGTGAGGGGCGGCCAATCGAGCAGGCGAGGAAACGCTTCATAAATAAGCCTCTTCAATGAGCATTAATTTGCGGCAGGCAGGATGATTAACTGCGGCGGCGGCAGCGCGGCAATGGGACCACCGCCGACCACGACCATCTGGGTGGCTGCTGGGTGGTTATTTTGACATTAGACTATTTGATTGTGGAGTTTTTTTTTCTCTCGTCGCTTTTTTCGCAACATATGCTGTCCTCCCCGCGTACGGTTGGAGGGTGGCCACAACGTTAAAGTGCGTTTATAACGAAATCATGCTGAGCATTGAGATTGGTCGAATTATAGCCATTAGTGAACATCCTTCGTTTGATTTGAATAATGTTGGCATGACCAACATCACAGTCAGCCAGCACAACGAAACCGAAAGCGAGTGTAGAAGAAAGTGTACGAAGCATTGCCCTCCGCATAGTTACCAATGCGTAACCAGCCAGCACCTTAATCAAGGTCAGTATTTTCTCTTTCGCCACGCACTCGTCGACATCGTCATTGCGGAATGATGGGCGATTGACAAATCCGTGAAGTGCGTGAGAGAATTTTCAATCAGAGTATCAGAGTGTCTTGGCGACTTGGCGTATGGTCCCCATTGCGATAAAGTTTGCTTCTCAGCTATTTTATTTGAAGTTAAAAAACTGACAGCATCTCTGCCAATGACCATTTACTAGACCAGATACTCTATGTTCAAGGGAGTCAATGAAATTTCAATTACAAAAAGTTACTGGACCGATCGGGAGTCAAACCCTGGGACTCCCTGTGCATAGTGTATCATTGTACTTGCCTCACAATATACAAATTCACGCGGACTTTGTGCGCATCGTCGTTGACGTCGTGGTGTTGGAAAAATGTGCGAAAACAGAGCAGAGCTGTTTGCAGAGTTTTGCTGCAATAACGACCTTGGTGATTGGAGGGATCGTCGTTCCAGTGTATAGTCGGAGCAGTTCAGAGTGATTTCGATTTGTGGTGGCTGTGCCCGTTTGTGAAATATGCTGCTTTTATAAATCCCAATCATATGGCTCTTCCCCTTCTTAGTATAAAAAACTCCTTCCAGTGACAGTCGTGGAGAAGCAGAGATGATCTCGGTCTCTGATAGGAACGCACGTCTTACTAACATTCCTTACCGGTTAAACTAAGGTCTTAGTGTCCTCTGTTCTACGTAGGAGTCGTCTCCATTCTACTCCATGGCTATGTATATTAGGCTTGTCCACCTTTTCAAAAATGTTCTCTGATTCTCAAGTCCAACACCAAATTTTGATTTGGCATCCTGAAAGAAGTAACTAGTCATAATTTCAGCTAAATCCATTGAAATTAAGAGATGCATCAAATCAATTTAGTGTTTTTCGACTATTTTTGAACTTCAAAAAATCATAACTACACTAAAACTTGTCAAAACTTAATTCTTTCAGCAGAAATTGAAAGCTATACTTGTTTGCTACAACTTCTCCGAACAACGTGTGCCAAATAAATCGAAGGAAACATGTGTAATTATCACATTTGTGATCAGAAAAACCTTTAAAAGTTGATTTTTTGATAGATTTTGTTCTGGAACACCCTAATATACGTAATAAGTTTGGTATTTTAAAACGGCATCATATTCTCTCATGTTTTGTGGTCAGTGGCGTAGCAAGGGGGGTGCGGAAGTGCGGTCCGCACCGGGCCCCCGAATTCAAGGGGCCTCCAAATCAGTGAAGGTTCCTTACACTAGTTTGAATGAAGTTCTTTAAACAGCGAAAGTTTGCTACAAGTATAAGTTCAATACTTGCAGATCTGCTGATAGGTATGTAGGGGCCCCTTCGTGAGATTTTGGAATGGGCACACAGATGACTTATTTGAAGTCCTATCATTAACAATTCGATGATTGCTCTTTGAACCTATAGGGGTCCCAAAATACAAGAAAAAATGTGCTAGAAATCAAAATATAATTTTTCGAAATTCAGTACCGATATGGAAGTAAAATTCATGAGCATAATGAAAATGTCCCTGATACTTATCCCAACTACAGGACCAAACATAGCTGTTTACTTAGCTTAAGGTAGCAGTTGAAATTCAGGGGTCTCATTTATTAAAGTTAAGATCTGAACACATGTCACGTCAAAACTGTAATAACAACAGTTTGTTGATAAGTTTTACTCTCGTATAAAAAATGCAATCAACGTATTCCAAGTATTTCATCGAGTATTTCTTTCTGCATATTCCTTGAAGGGTTTCTGCGGGAATTCCTTCAGTTAAGGTCATTGTCTCTGGGGATATCTTTTACGATTTATCTAACTCCTGGAGTTCTACAAAAATCCTCTAAGATTAACTTCAGAACTTTTTTCAGGGATTATTTCAGAAATTCCTCTAAGCATTGATTTTAGAAAACTAACAATGATGCATTCTTTCAGGAACTCCTCCAGCATTCCTACAGAAACTTCTCAAGAAATCCTTCAGGAATTCCTTCAAGGATTGTTTCCGGAATTTCTTCAATCATTAGTTCAGGACTACCTCTTCGAATTTCTTCATAAAATCCTACAAGGATTATATCATGAAGTCCTTCAAGGAATCCCTCAGATGAACCTTAAGGAATTTCTAATAGGATTCCTTTAGATATTTATCCAAATCTTGTAGGAGTTCCTCATGGGAATTATTTTTCATGAATTTCGGAGATCACGCTTGGAGCCATACCTGAATGGTCCTTGGAAGATTTTCTAAAGAAATTGTGGAGGTATTCCCTAAGGAATTCTTGTAGAAATGTTTGCAAGAATTTTTGGAGGAGTTTTTAATGGAATCTTTGTCTTGATGAATTGCAAGACGTATTCGGAAAGAATCATTGGGTTGAGTTTGCAGGTATCTTTGATGACATTCTTGAAGGATTACTACAGTACTATGTAGTAGTACTAGAAGTACAATGAGTACATTAAGAATTTAGGTAAAGAGTTCCTGAAGAAATTTTGAAAGCAAAGAGATTTTTGGAAGAACTTATGATGACATGCCTATTATTTCTCAAAGAAATCAATGGCGGAAACCTCAATGAATTCCTCTCAAATTCTTTGTAGCAAATCGAAAAATAAAAAAGATCCTGTATATTTGAAGCAATTTATGCAGGAGGCCTTGGGGGAAATTCTGTATATTTAAATCCTTTGGGGACGAATGTGTTCATACTTGTAGGATTATCTGAAGGAAAATTTTAAAAAATCCTTGAACGAATCTTTGTATTGAAAAAAATCCTTGGAGAAAAGATTAAATCTTCACTGAACTTCCAAAAAGGATTATTAAACAAATTGTGAAAAAGAACTTGAAAAATCGCATAAGGAATTTTTGGTCGATTTCCTACAGCAATTATTGAAGGAATTCTGGTATAACTAAAGAAATGCTTGAACAAATTCTTAAGAAATCCTTTGAAGAACTTCAAGAAAACCCGTTTGAGGCATAGCAAAAAGAACTTCTTGGAGATTTAAAAAAAAGAATTCCTAAAGGATTCTTCTCCAAAATTGCTGAGGAGCGGACCTGGCGTGGTGGTTAGAACACTTGACTATCACGCCGAAGACCTGGGATCGAATCCCACTCCCGACAAACTCGCAAAATGTGAGTTCTTCCTTCGGAAGGGAAGTAAAGCGTGGGTCCCGAGATGAACTAGCCTAGGGCTAAAAATCTCGTTAAACAGATAAAAAATAAAATAAAAAATAAAAATAAAAATAAAAATTGCTGAAGTGATTATGTGAGGTAGCCCCAAAATAATCATTTGTGGAAATCTTAAAAAAAAACTTTTTATAGGGAATCACGCCACTTGGGCGGTGGTTCTATATTCGTCTGTTTTCCACTATAACTCAGTCAAATTTGAACCAATTAGCACAACTTTTGGAATGTGGTGAGATAGGTATAGTATCTACCCGTGTACAACATTTCAAGTCAATTGGTTCAAAATTGACTGAGTTATAGTGGCAAACAGACGAATATAGAAGCCACCGCCCAAGTAGCGCGATACCCTATAATTCATGGGCATTACATGCAGGGTGTTAGGTTCGTGAGTGCAAACTTTTTAAGGGGCGATAGAGGATCAAAAATGGTGAAAAAAATTATTCCACGCATATAGCAAATCTCAACCGTTACGTAGTTATTGAACTTTACATTTTTTACTTTTATTGCCTCAAACTGGCTATAACTTGAAAATGGTCATTATTGAATTTTCTATCAAATCACATCTTTGGATCGATTGGTTTAGTTAAATAAATAAGTTTTCTAGAGCAAATAGCTCGAAAGTAGTGTGTTTCAATTTGTTTTTGTCAATTATCTATGAAAAAGCATTTTAAATTCTTTCTTAGGCAAAGTTGTGGCCCTTGTTCCACTCTACAGTTTGTGTTTTGACACCAAACTTCTAGCTCTTATCGTTTTCTTGCAATTTTGATTTAAATGTGCGGCACAGTGAGCAAAAAAGAGCTTACCTTGACAGTTGCAAATTTATGATCTAAAATGCGATCTTTTAATCGAAATTGCAAGAAAACGATAAGAGATAGAAGTTTGATGTTAAAGTATGAATTGTAGAGTGGAACAGGAGCCACAATTTTGCTTAAGAAAGAATTTAAAATTATTACGCATTTTTCAAAGATAATTGACAGAAACAAATTGAAACACACTACTTTTGAGATATTTGCTCTAGAAAACTTAGTTATTTAACTAAACCAATCAATCCAAAGATGTGATTTGATAGAAAATTCAATAATCTTTCAAATAAGAGTATAAAAATTGCAATAAGTTTGACCATTTTCAAGTTATAGCCAGTTTAAGGCAATAATAGTCAAAAAATGTAAAATTCAATAACTACGTAACGGTTGAGATTTGCCATATGCGTAGAACAATTTTATTCACCATTTTTGATCCTCTATCGCCCCTTAAAAGTTTGCACTAATGAACCTAACACCCTGTATAATTGAAGAAATTGCTTCAGAAACGCATGGAGGAGTTTGTAGCAACTTTCGAAGGAAATCTTAGAGAAATTTGTAAAGAAGTCCTTGAAGTAATTCCTAGATAAGTCGTAAAATATATTCAAGAAAAAGTTCTTGGAGTTCCTCACTTGGAACAAATGCTTCATGAAATCGTAATAATCATTTTTAAAAGTTTCGTGAAGGGAATCCGGACGAAACTGGTGTTCCTGATGGAAACCTTGTAAGAATACCTGAAGGATTCATTGAAAGAGTCACAGTAGAATTTTCTGGAGGAATTTCTGTGAGAATTCTGGAAGAAAATTTATTTTATTTTTTTATTAGAATTTCTGATGGATTTTTTTTTTGTTTTTATTTTCACCAATTACTTTGGAAATTCGTGCAGCAATTCGTTAAGGAATAATTTAATCCCTTCAGCAAATACTCTAAAATATTTCTTCGGAAATTCCTTTGGGATTTCCCTAAGGTTTTTTTTTTTGTGATTGTTCTGCATTCTTTCTAGAAAATTTCTGTGGCTATTATTTTGGAAACTGTTTTAGCTATTGTGTCGAAAATTGAATGCGCTATCCCTTTGGTAAAAACTCTCAATTTTTTTTAGGATCTCTGTTAGAAGTATCATTGAAAATTTCTGCGACAAATCTTTTGAGAAATTGTTAGGCAATTCCTTTGAAAACTTCTTTAATGATCTCTCGGCAATGCTTCAGCAATGACTTCACGAACTTCAAATTTTTATTTCTATGAAAACTTCTTTAAAAATTTTGTCAGCAGCCTTTTGCTGTTTTTTTACTATTCACTTGAAAAATCATCTGATAATTGCTTTGGGAATAACTTTAACACTCTTTTGGAAACTTCTTCGCCAATTCATATGGAAATTGATTGGTTAATTCATTTGGCATTTTTTTCGGCAATTCCTTTGGATTTTGTTTTGGTAGCTCTTTTGATAATTTCTCGGCAATAATATTCTTAATTGATTTTAGTTATTATTTTTGAAGTTTCGATATTCTTTGGACAATTGCTTTGGAAATTTATCAGGAAACTCCTACGGGATTTCAGCAATTTCATTGAAAGTTACACCGGCAGTCCCTTTGCTAATATACCTGAAATTTACGTTTGTTTTTATTTCAATACATAGTTCCTTTAGAAATTCATTCGATAGGTACTTTGAAAATTCCTTAGTCAATTCGTTTGACTGACTCCGGTAATTCTTTTCCTTTGGTAATTCCTCTGGATTTTTATTCATAATTCTTTACGGAATTACGTCTGTTATGCAGCTGGTTTTTGTCTGGTTTTACAGTTCTATGAGATACACTCTTGCGAATTAAAAAAAACAAGAATTTAAAACGGAACGACCGAAGAAATTTGCAAAGGACTTACCTAAGGAATTTCCAAAAAAAAATAAGGTGATTACCAGAGAAGTTTACAAACAATTTCCTAAGAAAATCATAAAGCAATTTCTAAAAATGTTATTTTTTTATTTCTTGAAAAAAATACTATGTTTTTTAAAATTTCTCATGAGGAGTTCTTGAATCCTTGAATAAATTATTGGAGGAATTTCTTAAGCATTTCTAGCAAAAACACTCAAATCCTCTGGAGGAATTTGTGTAATAATCTTCAAAAAAAATCTTGCTGAAGTAATTATATAAATACATGAAGAAATCCTTGCATGAAGAATGCCCGAAAGATTTGTTGCAAAAAAAATAATTTGTGAAATACTTGGGGACATCAGTTTAACCCTTCAGGACGCGCGCCGTTGTATAAAGTACAACAATGCCAAAAAAAACCTCGCTCATCGTATACAGCGCAAGCACAGTGCATTTTAGGCTCGAACAGGTGCGCGTTATGAAAGTTTAAGTAAGAATGATTGAAATCAATTGAGCAAATTCTAAGAGAATACATAATAAATTTTGAACGAATCTTTGGAGAAATCGTAAGAGCATTTATTGGATGAACTACTAAAGACATCTTTAGAAAAATTCCCGAAGAAACTTTGGGAGGGATTTCCACAGGCCTCTTTGAAGGAATTTCTTTAAAATTTTGAATAAAACCTTGGAAGAATTCCAAAAGCGAGTCCTGGAAAAATCCCAAGAGTAATCCTCGGTAGAATTCTTGGAGAAATTGTTAAATAAATTAAACAAGGAAAGCTTTATCCGATTGATGAAACCCTTGCAGTAGTTTCTAACAAGATCCTTGAAGGAATCCTGAAAGAATTTTTTGATAATTTTCGAAAGTTTTGTTTTGGAGCCACATTTAAGAAATCCTTGGAAAAAATCCCGTAGGAACTCTTAAAGCGATTCCTGAATAATTTCCTATGGATATCCTCTATGAAATCTTAATCTTGCATTAATCACTTAGAATATGCTTCTAGGCATTCTTAAAGAATTCCTGAAGAAAGTAGCAAAACAGTCTTAGGAGGAATCCTTGGAGTAACATGAGAATATTTTTTTATCCGATAAGATAGGGCATCTGTTCCTTTACTATTTAAGCAAATACGCTCCAATTTTCATACTACTCAAATCAAATGAATGAAGTGCTTTTTATCTTGTTTCTTTTTTTGTATTTTTTTTTTTTTAAGTGAGCACGAATGATAACAAAAATTATGTTATCATCAATTCTGTTATCGTTTTGTTTTCGAATAGGATTAATTTGCGACTGTAGGATTATAAAGGGCATCTTGACCCTACCAGGAATTCTCAGAGAAATTTTTAAACGATTTTTTCGGAGGACTTCCTAGCGGAAACATTAATAACCTGGTAAAAGAAGGTCTCGAAAGAACTTTGAAGGAGTCTTATGAAAAATCACAATAGATTTTTTTTTAATAGTTCCCAGAGAAATGTTAGCAAAAATTCCTGTAGGAATCCTTGGAAAATGTCCTTGAGTTGATGGATATTAAAGAATTCGTTAGAGGAATTCCAGAAGGATTTTTCGAAAGAATTTCTACAAAACTCCTACGAAGCTCCTCTGAGAATTTTCTTAGAGGAACTTAGGAATTTCTGAAGGAATCCTTGGAATCCTTCTGAGGATAACGTGATTTTATTGCGTTCCAATTCCTTTGTGTTGCCGGTTAAATTAACTAAACAGTTTTAATTTTCGTGGATAGGATGACAATTTAATCGATAAAATGACAGTTCGCCCCGAACAAAAAAAAATCCCCATAAATCTATAAATAGATTTTAAAAATAGTTCCCGGGCACCAAAAATGATGAAATTTCGGACTTCGACTATTTTTTGGACGGAGATTCCGATTATGAAATAATCTGGATTCTCCTACAGAACCAGATTTCGATTTTATTTTTTCGGAAGAATATGTGGTTCCAAAAAATCTTTGGAGAATTTTTTGTAGCATTTTTTTCTGGAATCTTCTAAATGAATCCTCAGAGTTATTATTGATAGAAACCCTGGTGGACTTCCTGAACAAATGTTTCGAGAAATACTCGATGAAGCCTTTGCAAGAATCTTTTGAAGTACTTTGAAGTATTTTTGAAAACATTCTCGGAAACAACACTGTAAGAATTCCTGAAGGAGTGCTTATAGAAATAATGAATGACATCCTTGCATTAACGACTTGAAAGATTCTTGAAGACAAATTGTTCTTCAAGAGAGATTTTTTAAAAGAAAACGGTAAAGCAATCTTTGAATTGATCTTTGAATTCCTTAAGGATTACTTGGTACAATTCCCAAATAATTTGTTAAAATAAATTTGACATAATTATAGAATCTTACGTTCATTGATGGATTTCATTGGATTTTTTCATCGTATTGTACAAAATACAACAGGCGATCATTCGAGAGATTTATCATTGTAAAATATGTACATCTGTCATTTTCATGGGGGCCCACGAATTTTGTTCCGCACCGGGCCCCCAAATTCCTAGCTACGCCACTGTTTGTGGTTATTTGCTTCTTTGACACCAATGCTGTAGGAGTTGTGCAAACAATATTAAAATTCGGGAAAGCCAAATGTGGCCTACAAACTAGCGTTTTGGAGGCAATCACGCTGTGGCGCGAAATTATACTGAATGTAGTAGCTTTGCTTCCTTGTAGTTTGCCTTGGCTACCCCCTACCACGGGTGATAACAAACAAGCGTGATGACAGGTGTTGGCTATCATATCAGTGCGGCTACCTTCTACCAAAGCTGTGGCACCACCAATGAACTGGGAACAGGATTTATAGTGTTGGGCAAGATGCGACAACGTGTGATCGGGTGGCAGCCGATCAACGCAAGGATGTGCATTAGCGTGGGACACAAAAAGACATTTTACTCCTGTACACTTTTTATTTCCATTTTGGCCCCATATCAACTTTGCAAAATTTCAGCTCGATCGGAGAAACTATATTTTAGCGCCAGCCGTTCTAAGTTTTCATACGATTTACTATGAAGAAAATCACTTTTTCAAAGAAAAATCGCCACAGGTTGCCCCTTAACCCCCAAAAATATATCAATGAATGATTTCTAATGGAATTTTTTCGAGGGGGAACCTTTGAAGACCGCAAAGCAATCTAAGGCATGTGGAAAAAGTTATTGACTGAAAACCGAATGGCATGCTAACGCTGTTTAACACGTAAGGAATAACAATAAACCATAAAACCTCGTCATTTTATTGATCGGGAAAGGCTTAATAACTTTTCCACAAATGTCGCATCGCTTTGCGGTCTTCGGAGGTCTGATATCTCTTGAAGCTTATTTTTAGGGATCAATGGGTGACCTCAGGCGATTTTTCTTTGAAGAAGTAAATATTCCCCATAGTAAATTGAGTGTAGAATTAGCATTTAAGTTAAAATACACGTTAATAAAAATTAAAAAAAAAACATAGTAAATCGTATGAAAAACTAAGAATGGCGGGCACTAAAATATAGTTTCTTCGATCGATCTGAAATTTTGCACAGTTGATATGGGACCCAAATGGTACTCAAAAAGTATACAGGAGTTGGAGTTTTTCCATTTTTTTATATTTACCCATATAAACCGTGTACCAGACTAATGTGCATGTTAAGAGTTAAGGGCCGTTCAACTACAGCATCATCAACGTCCACTGCCCACACGATGGGAGACCTGATGACGAGAAAGAAGCGCTCTACGCGCAGTTAGAGCAAACATATGATGGTTGCTCGCCGCGTGACGTGAAAATTGTTGTCGGCGACATGAACGCGCAGGTAGGAAGAGAGGAAATGTACAGACTGGCAATCGGGCGAAACAGCCTGCACGCCGTATAGAATGATAACGGCCAGCGATGCGTAAACTTTGCAGCCTCCCGTGGTATGGTAGTCCGAAGCACCTCTTCCCCCGCAAAGATATCCACAAAGCCACCTGGAGATCACCCGACCATCAAACAGAAAACCAAATCGACCACGTTCTAATCGACGGTAAATTCTTCTCAGATATAACCAACGTCCGCACATACCGCAGTGCGAATATTGGTTCGGATCACTACTTAGTCGCTGTATGCATGCGCTCAAAATTTTCGACAGTTATCACCACGCGTCGAAGTCGAACGCCACGGCTCAACATCGAGCAGCTGCGTAACGTAGAAGTGGCTCAAGACTACGCGCAGCAGTTAGCAGTGGCCCTACCAACGGAAGAGCAGCTTGGCGCAGCTACACTTGAAGATGGCTGGAGGGACATCCGATCCGCCATAGATAGTACCTCGGCTACAGCACTAGGCTTCGCGACCCCGAATCACATAAACGACTGGTACGACGGCGAATGTGAACAGTTGAAAAACGAGAAGAATGCAGCATGGACGAGAGTGCTGTAACACCGTACGAGAGCGAATGAGGCATGTTATAGACAGGCGCGAAAGAAGCAGAACTCAGTCTTACGGATGAAGAAGCGCCAGCAGGAAGAACGAGATCGCGAAGCGATGGAAGAACTGTACCGCGCAAAGGACACACGAAAGTTCTACGAGAAGTAGAACCGCTCGCGCAGAGGCTTTGTGCCACAAGCCGACATGTGCCGAGATAATCACGGGAATATTCTCACGAGCGAGCGTGAGGTGGTCGAGAGGTGGCGGCAGCATTACGATGAACACCTCAATGGCGACGTTGCAAGTACCGAAGGTAGCGTGGTAACAGATCTACGAGTACGTGCACAGGGCGACAAGTTGGATTGCGGGAAGTACTGCGCGATCACACTACTGAGCGCTGCCTACAAGATACTCTCTCAAATTTCATGCCGCCGTCTATCACCGATTGCAAGAGAGTTCGTGGGGCAATATCAGGCTGAATTTAAGGGTGAACGCGCTACAACGGACCAGATGTTCGCCATCCGCCAGGTGTTGCAGAAATGCCGCGAATACAACGTGCCCACACATCACTTGTTCATCGATTTCAAATCGGCGTATGATATAATCGATCGCGAACAGCTATGGCAGATTATGTACGAATACGGATTCCCGGATAAACTGATACGATTGATCAAGGCGACGATGGATCGAGTGATGTGCGTAGTTCGAGTATCAAGGACACTCTCGAGTCCCTTCGAATCTCGCAGAGGGTTATGGCAAAGTGATGGTCTTTCGTGCTTGCTGTTCAACATTGCTTTAGAGGGTGTAATTAGTAGAGTGGGATAAACACGAGTGAGACGATTTCCACGAAGCCCGTTCAGCTGCTTGGTTTCGCTGATGATATTGATTGCTCGTAAATCTGAGACGATGGCGGAAACGTACATCCGACTAAAGAGTGGAGCCAGGCGAATCGGATTAGTCATTAATGTGTGGAAGACAAAGTACATGATGGCAAAGGGCTCCAGGGAGGAATCACCGTTCCCGCCACCCCGAATTTATATCGACGGTGATGAAATCTAGGCGGTTGAAGAATTCGTATACTTGGGCTCACTGGTGACCGCCGACAACGACACCAGCAGAGAAATTCTGAGGCGCATTGTGGCAGGAAATCGTGTTTACTTTGGACTCCGCAGAACTCTACGATCGAATAAAGTTCGCCGTAACACGAAGTTAACCATCTACAAAACGCTGATTAGACCGGTCGTCCTCTATGGGCACGAAACATGGACCCTACGTGCAGAGGACCAACGCGCCCTTGGAGTTTTCGAACGGAAGGTGTTGCGTACCATCTACGGCGGAGTGCAGATGGAAGACGGGACTTGGAGAAGGCGAATGAACCACGAGCTGAATCAGCTGCTAAGAGAACCAACCATCGTCCACACCGCGAAAATCGGGAGGCTACGGTAGGCGGGTCACGTCATCAGGATGTCGGATAGCAACCCGACTAAAATGGTTCTCGAGAGTCATCCGACCGGTACAAGAAGACGTGGAGCGCAGCTAGCTTGGTGGGTCGACCAAGTGGAGGACGATCTGCGGACCCTACGCAGAGTGCGGAACTGGAGACAAACAGCCATGGACCGAGTGGAATGGAGACGGCTACTATGTACAGCCGAGGCCACTCCGGCCTTAACCTGATCGGTAAGGTAAGTATGAGGAGCAGGCTGAGTCCAAATTGAAACGTTAGGCCCACAAAAGTGAGAGCGAGAATCTTCCAGAATTTTTAAACAATATTGGTTTAAAACATTGGCTAGGGTTGAACGCAAAAAGGCCTAAAAATATTAGTTTGCTAAAAAAGTTTGATCGTTTTCAAAAGTTACACGAGATTGGTTCATTGCGTATTTTTTTATGAAACCAGAAGACATTAACTGAATTAATATTGATTATAAAATGGCAATGCTGAATGAAGACACTTTTGTTTTTCTACTTTAAAAAATGCTTACAAAATCGGGTCCACACTGTAGTGGTGTATACTGCTCGATGCTGAAACCAAGCGGTCGCCTCTTACTCGCCATCATTATCATCATCACAGTTTCAATCCATGACTACGTTCTTCAGATTCTCGGAAACACTCGAAATATCTTGCCAAAAGTGACGCAAATTCAGCAGGCAGAACAGGGCTTACGACTTGTTTCCATATTCTTGGTAAAATAACTCGCCGACTAGTGGGCGTTGTGCCGTGAACGATATGGCGTATTTCTAGCGATGATCAAGCAGCGTGTTGGTTGTTTCAAGAAGGTGTTAATAGACTACCTACCACCGTCTACCGCGGATCAATTACGATCAGCT